>NW_028274822.1:39506944-39822500 GCF_037043125.1 Eumetopias jubatus
TTCTGTTGCATTGATATATTTGTTCTTTCACTAATAAGCCCCACTGTCTTGATTACTGTAGCTTTATAGTAAGTCTTGAAAAAAGATATTTTTAAAATGAATAAACATAGGAGTATGTAAAATTTTTGAATATGATTCAATAATGAGAAAAAATCAAGTTCCAAACAAATAATCAAAATTTCTATTGTGATTATAACTAATTTCCTAATGTAATATTGTTTTATAATTTAATAAAATGATTATCAGGTGAAAGTAAGCATAATTTTTAGGTGATTCATGATCATAAACAGCTCTATGATATATTTAAACAAGAAAAAGATTAAATAATCATTAAACTGTGTAGTGCTAACCAAAATATAGATAGCTAGATAATTGAAACATTACTAGATATTAACAGTAGTTAATAAGAAGTAAGATTTTAAATTTTTCTTTTGATAGAGCAAGTGGTAGGGAGCAGAGGGAGAAGGTGAGGGAGAATGCTAAGCAGGCTCCATGCACAGTACAGAGCCCAACGTGGGGCTTGATCTCACGACCCTGAGATTCTGACCTGAGCCAAAATCAAGAGCCAAATGAACAGAATTCAGCTACACAGAACAACTTGGATGAATCTTGTAATCATAATATTGAGCAAAAGAAGACACAGTAATAGTATATACAATGTGATCCTGTTCAAAAACTAACAAATTTTCATGATGGTGATAGACATCAGGATTGCAGCGCCTATTGGATGGCTGTCACTGGGAGAGCACACATAGGAATTTCTGCTGACAGTGTTCAGTTTTTTCTGTCTGAATGAAGGCATTACTGGTCCATTCACAGTGAAATGTAATAAGGTGTATTCTTTGATTTGCATACTCTTCTTTATAAAAGTTCTACTTCAATAAAATGTTATGTTTAAAAACAGAGATTATTATATAAATTGTTAATTCAGTCCAACAAAAAATAAATTCAATAATTTATTAATCTATTATTGAATTCATATTACATGCATAAAGTTTCTATATATACATGTATATATAAAAGGGAAATTTCCTGCTTTCAGTGAACCCCCAAGGTAATAATTATCATAGAAGCTAAACTTTCTTAGCAGCCTAATAAGTATGATTAGAAAGGCAGGAATGGCTTTAGCTAGCAGGAAATTTTGGAGCTGCAGCTTATTTTAGCCATTAGTGACTTATTACCCGTGATTTTTTTCCCCCATTCGTTTCTGTGGTTTTCTAGAAGTATTCTGCCTTATATGATGATCTCAAATTTATTTAATTATTTTTCCTCTTAGAAATAGGATAGCCTTAGTGATGTTTTACACATAAAGTAAAAAAAGATAAAATGTACACTTTTTGCATGGCTGTATACCCACTACCTTATAAGTGCTTGCAGGTAGGACCTGTCTGTATTTGCCCCTATTATGGAATCCTCATGGACTAATCTAGTCACTAATCTATAGACACGTTGCTGATGTGCATTAAATATTTGTTGAATGGCATTTTTGGTAGAAAATATTCATTTGTTACACACTATACATTATAAGAGATACAAAAATAATATAAAGGTCAGTTGTTTTCATTATTTCATGGTTAACATCAGAAATAGTTTCATGTATCTTTATTTTTACTTTTGTAGTGATTTTATTATCTAATAGTTGTGGCCAGTAGACTAATATTATAACTTTATGCTTATGACAAGCTTTATAATCAAGGTTTATACTTAAAGAAAATGTAGACCTGAATATCAAATGTATGTTTGTGAGAGTGTATATGTGTTTGTGCATGTGTGTGTTTGTGTGTCCTGAACACTTGCTTTATATGAAATGCAGTTTAAGTGTTGGGGATATCATTTAAAGGTATATTCTCCTAGATAGATAATAAACATGTGAAATGATAATTTTTTTAAAATTCAGTCACTGATAACTCTTGTGAGGAAGAAAAAAATGGATAATGTGCTTAGGTGACAGGGCCAGGGAAAGATTGGGAGCTCTGCTTTAGCAAGGACCTTTAGGAATGCCTGTCTTAACCTTTGAATTGAGACTTGAATGAAGAAGACATGCCAGCTTTGAGCTGATCCGGGGAAGAAATATGCAAAAGCCCAGTATTTGGATAAAGATCCTATGTGTTCTGGAAACAGAATGGAGGTCAGTGTTTCCGGAAAATTGTATGTGGGTAGAGTAATTTAAGGAGACCAATGTTGGCAAAGCAGACAGGGCCCAGATACTGCAAGCCCATAAGTGGGCTGTGCTAAAGGAATATAGATGAAAACATTGAATGCATTTAAAGTATCTTAACATTTTATTTTAGAAAGATCCGTTGAGCAGCTTAGCGAAGGATGGACTTTAGTGCATATAGGAAGGATGACAGCTTTTTTGGTAATTCAGAAAAATTATAATAATGATGACACAGATCAAGGTTTTTTTCAATAAAAATGGTAATGGCTAATTTCAGATATATTTTGGAGGAAGTGCCAACCAAATCTTTTGATAAATGGAATATAAATGTGAGGGAAAGAAATGGTCAGGCTGTTTGCTGAGGTAATAAGGACTTGAGGAAAGTGTGAGGAGGATTTTGGAGAAGATATAATTATGTCTCCTTGGGCCATATTAAATTTCAGATTCTTACTAGCTCTTCAAATGGAAATGAAAAGTAAAAATTAGATACATGGGTCTATAGCACAAAGGTGAGGAAGACATAAATTTTGATTCATAAAATTAAAAGGACAGGATGAAATGTCTAAAAAGAGTAAGTAGATAAAAAAGTAGTGAGAATTTACATTTCCTGCAATGTTGATAATAGAGAATGTAAGACCCTTATAAATGGAGCATAAATAGGATGTACATTCTTTAAATGCCATGTTGTGCTTATGGTAAAGTAAAGGAAACCCTCTGGGACCAATGCAAGGGAAACTTAACAACTTCAAGTTAAATTTTTAGTTGATATTCGGCTGCTCTGAAAATATGAATTGGAGAATAACTTTGCTGATCTTGGTAAACAGGGTAATTAAATTTTAGTGTCTTCACATATAGGCCATGGGCTATGAATCTGAGCAAGTAAGGGAGCGGGATAAAGTAAGGCATTTGAATGGGGAGAGCAGAAAAAAAATATACCCACAAGCAAAGGCAGAGACAAAGAAAGTGTGTTTGCCTAAGCCTGAAACCTGGATAGGGAAAAACAAGTGAGGACAGTCCGGCTTCTTTTCACAATTTTTTGATATCTTCATTTATGTATACCATCTAGGTGGTCTTAACCAAGAAATGATCATTGTAAGAAATTATCTTGCTTTGATAAATATTCTCTAGAAAAATAAATTGGCTGAAGCCACAAGATTTTCTCAGATAAAGTAAAGCTTTTAAAGATGAGCTCACAAAATATAAAACAGTAGGGAAAATTCCAACATGAATGAGAATTAGCAGAAATAATCGGCAGTATATTTACACCCCCAATAATTTCAAATGATAGAATAACTCTGCCTAAGTAAGTTTAAAATGGTTAAAGGGAACAAAACAAACTCATAGAACACTATCAGAACGGTTCAGGAAGGTTTGAAAAAGAACCCACCAAAATTGGATTCATTTTGATTAAAGGTTTTATTAATTAAATAGCACATGCAGCTGGGAGGGAAAAGAATCAGTACACTTGGAAACATGTGAAGAGGAACCCAGAATGCAGCGCAGAGAACAAAAGAGACAAAACATATGGAAGAAATGTTAAGAATTTTGGAGAAGAGAATGAGAAATAAAAGAAAATGGGAAAGCATTATTCAAAGAGACAATGGCAGATAACAGTCCCTAATTCTTTAAGGTATGAATCCTTAGATTCAGACATCATAATAAATCCCAAACAAGATAAACTCAGAAAGAAAACTTTAATTTTCTTCATACTATAGGTTACTCATATTGGAAGGAAAAGTTGCAAACATGATGTATTTTATCAAACAAATGTATTCTACTGTGATAATATCTGCAAACCACTTTCCTGCCTCTTTACATTTAAGTGGTAAATGGTACTTCCTCTTTAAGGCCAACACCTCTTTCTCTGCTCTTGATCTTAATCCCTTTTGCCCTGCTCAGGACGTAGTGTTATTCTTATCACTTCTATTTCTGACATCTTCGTTACTTTTTTCCTTCAGCCTATATTCATCATTAACCCTCTTCCAAGCTAAAATGAAAGCCTTGCCTTCGTTCTAGTTGTATTTTCGGCAATCATGCAGTTATTTCCCTTACATTCCCATTAAAATTTTCACATAATTAGCAATATTTGCTAGATTATTAACAGTATTTGCTTGACTATTAATCACTTTTTGACACACAGCAGTCTGGCTTTTGAAACTCCCATGCTACCAAAATTTATCTCACTGAAGTTAAAAACAACAATAACAGCAACAACAAACATCTCCCTTTCTAAATCCACTGGATGCCTTTATTGTTATTGTACGTCTTTTTTCCTCCATGTGAACCAAGCATTTGTGTCTATGCTTTCTCTGATGCTATCCCTTTTTGAGATTCAGCATGTCACTCCCTTGGTTCTCCCTTTGTCTATGAAGCTGTTCTCTCTAGCAATGCTACAGTGGCTCATTTATCTCTGCCTGTCTCTAATAGATTAACTCAGGGTTCCAACCGCAGCCCATTTATGTCCTTGGTCTACTTTCAATTCCAGAGATTTTTATCTACTCTCATTATCTTAACATCTGTCATACTTTTCTTTACTTTTTAATCTCTATCCACATCTTTATTTCTCCTGATAGTATCATTTTGACTATCTCCTCTCTCCCCTAGCATCACATCTTGACACCATTACCCATCAAGTTACTTGTTTGAGGCATCATCCTATAAGCCTTTCTACCTGCTTACAGCCAACATCTTACCAACTTCTTTAAGTCTGTCTTTTAAATGGTGCTTTTCTTTCTGTCTGTTTTAATTACCAATGAAATAAATCATGCCCTAATTGTCTCTTAATTGGAATATTAAAATAGGCTTCCAACTAGTCTGCCTTACTCAAATAAAAGTTTCAGAGTCTCCCTCCCGACTATAGCATGAAGTCTAAGCTCCCAGACTGTTAGATTAGACACTTTAATCTGTTACTTGTAAAACTTCAGACTCCTCTTGTACCACCTCTTTCCATGATCTCAATGTTCTAGCCTATTAAAATGCTAATATATCCAAACATATTGTTTTAAGCTTTAATCTTTGTCTGTGGTATTCATCTGACTGAAATTTCCTTCCTTTTCCTCCCCCTCCCCCTTTTCCTCTTTTTCTGGCTTAAAAAATATATATATGATTAATTGATCATTCATACAATAGGTCAAACATTAACTCTTCCCAGGTGCTTTCCCTGTTGGTAATTTATTTTCCCCTATTCCCAAAACAAGGTGGTATTAAATGCTTCTCTGTTTTTTTGTTACTGTACTAATGATTGCACCAAGATCTGTTATTTTGAGTGTCTTTTTTCCTTCGTGAGAATATAAATTGGGAAGCTTAGTTTTAATTCATCTTTGTATCCCAGTCACCTAGCATAGCATTTGATATGCAATCAATGCTCATAAGTATTCATTTAACTAACCTCCTGTGATTTCATATATTTTTTGCCCAGGACTTGTCTCACTGTGCACAGTTACTGATGGTTTGTTTATGTTTCCTCTCAGCTAAGCTCCTTGCTTTTAGGCATTGTGCGTGTTTGTGTGTGTCTGTGTGCTTGTCTGTGTTCTTCTCAGTAGGTGTTAAATAAATCACATAATGAACTAATGAAAGCTGAATATAAAAATTTGTTATCCTTATTTCTTTCTTTGCTTCAGTATCTCTGTGCTTCTATTCACTCTGCTATATGTTTGTTCTGATGTCACCTGTGATATCTCATTTTTCTCCAAAGTAATGTTAATGATTATTTACCTTTTTTATTTATCTTTCTTTTTCTCATTGTCTTCCATTTCATTAAACCAGATGGCACTGTAATAAAGATCCATGCTGTTGATACTTTCTGATTAACAAAAAATGACTTATTAAATCATTTGTGTATGTTATTCAGTGTGTATAAGTACAGTGTATATATTATTCTCGATATTTAAACCTGATCTTTGTAACAACCTTAATGGTAGGTATTATTACCCAAATTTCACAGATAGGGAAATTTTTGTGTATGAAACCATCCTCCCATATTACATAAAGAACAATTAGAATTTGATTGTGGGTATATCTGAATCCAAAATTTATGTTCTTTCTCAGAAATACTGCCTCTCTATCTCCACTGGCAAGTCTTGTTTCCTATTTCTGACATGTTATAGCAGACTGTGGACATGACATTTACTACCAAAAAAAAAAAAAAATCAAAGCCTATTGAATTCTCCATCTCTATTTGGCTATACTACTGCTTTCTCAAAAGAGCTCAGTTCTTCTTACTCTTTTATTTTTCATTCTTCCATTTACCTGAATCACCTTCCCCTAATCCCAGCTTCTTTTTTCCTTAAGTCTAAAAATAATAGCCTTTTAAACAAAGCACTCATACTCATACATGTATTGAATGCCCTCGTGAAAATTCCCCAAATTTTGACTGATACATATATTCTAAGATTGCACTAGAATACCATCTCACTATTTGATGTCATTTCCAACTGTTACACTATTTGAATAAATGACATAATTAATTCAGTATATGATCTATAGTTCATTTTAAAAATGGCAACATTGAAAGATAGATGTCATATTTCTTAACAGATGTTTGTTCATGACTCTGCATACAAATATTTGCAAGCCCTTTTGGTGATGATAATGATACATCATTGTTTACCTTGTAGTATAATGTATAATTAGTAATTTTGTCTTTCAGATAAGCCAGCATCCTTTAGAAATGGACCTTTTACACTTGGGACATTTGACTTGAGCAAGCAACTTTACTTGATTGCTTATTCACATGATAGGCAGGCTTCAGTAACCTAAGTCAAGGAAAATGAACTTGTTTAAGATGATTTGAAATTGATTAACTTGTATTTAGTTTGCTTGAAGTTCACTGTGTGGTGTGAATTTCTATATAGCCATTTTCTTACTTTCAAGCTCTGTAAAATATCTGCTCCTAATGCTCTACTCTACCTCAAGCAAGACAATGTCATTGTAACTGCAGTGATCCAAAGATGGGGTTGATAATCGAGGGAAATGAGCAAAAAAGCTATTGAACACCATAAAGACATACTGGTATATTTTATGAAATGTGTTTATCAAGAGTTAACAAAATAGTGATTTGTTTGTAGAGATAGCAATTAGAATACTATTGAAGTTGTTAAATAGCCTGGAATACTCAGAATGAATCCACAGGGTATTGTGTTTTTCATACTTGCTTAGCTGTATCTTACCAGCCTATTAATTTGAGTTACTTCACAGGAGTATAGAATATGATTTTTTACCAGCACATTTTTCAATGAATATTCTTAAACTATTTTGCTTTTATTTTATTTTTTACTTTTTCAGCTATTGAAAGAGAAAATGCTATATGCACCATTCAAAATTAACTACTCACCAATATTTTAGCCTATTTTAGACATTTTTTAAGGAATTTAAATATTACAAATAAATTGCTCTCCCCGTTTCTATTCTCTCTGTGTCTCTGCAGAGGCAATCAAAACCTGAATTTGGTTTGTATTTAGTACATGCAAGAACTTGGATTCTCAATTTTTAGACCTCCACATTCCCAACAGTCTTTTCTTCCATCTCATACCAACCACCTTCTCTTATAGTTTTACCCTTACATCTTACCATTTCCATTAATGGAGTCACCTCGTGGTCTCAATTTTAAGAATCCACTCTCTCACAACTGATGCCTTTCTTTCCGGCTTACTTACTCTACTATTACCCTCCAACAAGTATTTGACACTTTAAGATGACCAGTCTATTATCCCTACTAATTTTTTATATCCCACCTTTTTGTCCTTCCTTCTTTTTTATACAGAACCTAGTTAATATCTCACCAAAATAAGCATTCATTTAAATAACCTTCAAATTTTATTTCTGTGACTTGAAAAGCCCTATTATTTAACTAAAGCAGGATCCCAACAACTGAATGTGGCTAAAGTAAAACACAGCTGTGTTAATTAATTTCAGCTGGGGTGGATCATGTTTTGGTGGGCCCTAAAGGACAAGAAGATGGGATATAAATAATTAGTAGAGCCCTAAGTGTTATAGAATGTGAGATCTCTTCATGAAGAATACAAGATTATGAATATAGAATTCCCCCAACCAATTCAATGCCACTTGACAAGGATAAATTGTCAGAAAAAGAAAATAGTCTTAATAAATTTTGGTTAAAATATCTTATTTTTACAAACTCTATAAAAAATGTATGACCATTTGAAAACACTGTTAGAGGGGCGCCTGGGTGGCTCAGTCGTTAAGCGTCTGCCTTCGGCTCATGTCATGATCCCAGGGTCCTGGGATCGAGCCCTGCATCGGGCTTCCTGCTCAGCCAGGAGCCTGCTTCTCCCTCTCCTGCTCCCCCTGCTTGTGTTCCCTCTCTAGCTGTCTCTCTCTGTGTCAAATAAAGAAATAAATGAATCTTAAAAAAAAAAAAGAAAAAGAAAACACTGTTAGAGACACTAAAAAGACTTTACAAGGGATTGGGGTCAGTTAGAGGCCCTCATATTTAAGCTTCATTAGTACTGCAGTAAATTTACTTCTGAGTAGAACTTAAATTCTATGATTATAAATATCAAGTCAAATTCACCACTACCAAAAAATTTTTAGACAATTCAGTTTTTCTGAGAACTATTTCACATCTTATCACTCTTCATTCCTAATACCCACATCATCCTCATTTTAAAGCTAATAATTTTCCCAAATAATTAATAGAGGACATAGAAGCAATCAAATGAAAATTACCTCTTTCTCTTGATAGGCTATTTGTGTCTGTCTTTACATACTCTGTGTTCCTCTCTATTAACATATGATAACAGAAGCAGCTCTTACATAGGAGTTCCGGTCACCCACACACTTGCCAAATGGATGCCATTTACTCTTTTTTAAAGAAGATTTTATTTATTTATTTGAGAGAGAGAGAAAGAGCATGGGGGGGGGTGCTGCAGAGGGAGAGGGAGAAGTGATCCCAAGACCTTGACATCATGACCTGAGCCAAAAGGCAGACACTTAACCAACTAAGCCACCCAGGCACCCCTGGATGCCATTTACTCTTACACATTTAGGAGCTTTGCAACTACAATTATCTCCTCTTTCCCGTGAATTATCATTATTTCTCTCTACTTTAATAGCATATGAACATTGCATAATATTGCTCATCTTAGAAAAGAAGAAAACAACACAAGATAAAATAGAGTCCTGCCTTCCAGCTCTGCCCTCCTATTCTTTATAGCAGATCTTAAGTGCACATTCCTGTTTCCATGAACTCACATTCCATTTTCTATTCAATCCATTCAAACAAGGATTATCTCAAAGTATCATAGTCTAAATCCAAAGTCATTTTTTCTTATCAATTTAAAAGTACTTTCATGATTTATTTAGTTTTTAAAAAATTATATATACTTAAAGTTTACATTTGGTTTTTACCTTCCGAGTTACAGAAATTCCTTATATATTTTGGATATTAACATTTTACCACATTAGTGTTTATCACATAAATGGTTTGAAATAGATTTTCTCTCATTAAGTAGGTTGGCTTTTCAAATTATTGAAAGTTTTCGTTTTGTTTTCTGTACAGAAGCCTTTTAATTTAACATAGTCCCACTTGATTTTTTAGTTTCCTGTGCTTTTGGTGTCATGTGTGAAAAAAAAAAAAATGCCAAGACCAGTGTCAAGGAGAGTCTTCCCTATATTTCTTCTGGGAGTTTTATAGTTTCAGTTCTTGTATTTAAGTCCTTAATCCATTTCAATTTAATTTTGTAAGTGGTGTAAGATAGGGGTCCAGCCAATTTAATTCTTCTGCATGTGGCTGTCCAGTTTTCCTAACACCATTTGTTGAAGAGATGATTTTTTCCCCCATGTGTGTTGCTGACATCCTTGTCAAAAGTTTTTTTCTGGGCTCTTCATTCTGTTTTATTTGTATATGTGTCTGTTTTTTATGCCAGTATCATACTGCTTTGATTACTATGGCTTTATAATATTGTTTGAAATAAGGAAATGTGATACCTCCAGGTTTGTTCTTCTTTTTCCAGATTGCTTTGACTATTTGGGGTCTTTTGTGGCTTTGTGCAAATGTTAGGATTTTTTTTCTATATCTGTGAAAAATGCCACTTGAATTTTAAAAGAGATTCATTGACTCTCTAGATTGCTTTGGGTAGTATAGACATTTTAACATTATTAAATATTCCAATCCATAAACACAGGATATCTTTCCATATCTTTGTCTTCCTCAGTTTCTTTCATCAGTGTCTTATGTACAATGTCAGTGTATAGATCTTTCATATCCTTAGTTAAATTTTATCCTACATATTTTATTATTTTTTGATGCCATTGTAAATGAGATTGTTTCACTTTTTTCAGATAGTTCATTGTTTATATATAAAAATGCAACAGGTTTTTGTATATTGATTTTGTATTCTACAACTTTACTGAATTTTATGTATTAGTTCTAACAGTTTTTTGGTGGAGTTTTTTAGGGTTCTCTTTATATAAGATCATGTCATCTGCAAACCGAAAATTTTAACTCTTCCTTTCTAATTTGGATACATTTTACTTCTTTTTCTTGCTTAAATACTCTAAGACTTCCAGTACCGTGTTGAAAAAGATATGGTAAGAGTGGGCACCTTTGTCTTGTTCCTGATCTTAGAGGAAAAACCTTCAGCTTTTTACACTGAGTGTGATGTTAACTGTAGGCTTGTCATATGTGGCCTTTATTATGTTGAAATACATTACCTGTATATACAATATTTTGAGAGTTTTTATCATAAATGGATGTTGAATTTTGTCAAATTCTTTTCTTCTTCTATTAACATGGTCATATTTTTATCCTTAATTCCACTAAAGTGGTGTATCACATTTACTAATTTGCATATTTGAACCATCCTAGCTTCCCAGAGATAAAGCCCACTTGATAATGATGTATGATCCTATTAATTTGTTGTTGAATTCAGATTCCTAGGATTTTGTTGAAGATTTTTGCATCTATATTGATCAGGGATATTGGCCTGTAATTTTCTTTTCTTGTAATCTCCTTGTCTGGCTTTGGTATCAAGGTAATGCTGGCCTCATAAATTGAGTTTGGAAGCTTTCCCTCCCCTTAAATTTTTTAGAAGAGTTGGAGAACAATAGGCATTAATTCCTCTTTAAATGTTTGGTAGAATTCACCAGTAAAGCAGTCAGGTTGGGTCTTTTTTTAATTAAGAGTTTTTGATTACTGGTTCGGTTTTCTTATTCATCGGTGATCTGTTCAGATTGTCTATTTTTTCATGATTCAGTCTTGGTAGATTGTGTGTTTCTAGGAATACATTTCTTCTGGGGTATCCAATTGGTTAGCATATAATTGTTCATAATAGTAGTTTCTTTGATCATTTATATTTCTGTGTTATCAGTTGTAATGTAGCCGTTTCATTTCTGATTTTATTTATTTGAGTTTTCTTTTTCTCTCTCTTTAATGTAGTTAAAGATTTGTCAGTTTTTACATATTTTTTTTAAAAACCATTTTTTTTGTTGGTGATCTTTTCTATAGCTTGGTTTATTGCATTTGTTTCTGCTCTGATTGTTATCATTTCTTTTCTTCTAACTTTGGGCTTAGTTTGTTCTTACTTTTCTAGTTCTTTGAGATGTAAAGTTAGGTGGTTTGAGATTTTTTTTTTAATGTACGCACTTATTATTATCAATTTCCCTTTTAGAACTGCTTTTTGTATGTTGTATTTCAAATTTTTTTCATTTTTTCTTTACCCATTGGTTGAGTTCTTGGTCTCTAAGTCTTTTCTTCCCAATGCTGTAGCTTTCTATAAACCTATAGCCTTCATCAGTACGTTGGTTCTTTCACAAACAAGTACAACTGATAGAAACCCCTGCTGTGATGCAGTGAACCTTGCCCAGGTAACACATACCTTCAGCTAGTTTCTGGCTGATTCTCCTCCACTTTTATTTTGCTTTCCAGTTTTATTTCTATTCTATAGAGGTGGTTACCTCATTTGTGAATGTAGCTATGTCTTATTTTTATTTTCTTCTTATCTTGTATGCCTCAATGGTATGTATCTGGAAAAAGGTGGTATCCAATCTAATGTCTTACTTTTTCCCTCTATTAACTCTTTCTTCTTAGCTATTGGTTTTCTTTTTGGTTTTTTGTTTGTTTTTTAAAGATTTTATTTATTTATCTGAGAAAGCACAAACGGCAGGGACAAGCAGAGGGAGAGGGAGAAGCAGACTCCCTGCTGAGCAGAGAGCCCAACATAGGGCTGGATCCCAGGACCCTGAGTTCATGACCTGAGCCGAAGGCAGATGCTTAACCAAATGAGCCACCCAGGCGCGCCTGGTTTTCTTTTTGAAAGTTTTGTTTTACTTACTAATTTTCTTTTGTTAAGTTTTGTTTCTCTTTTTCATGGACTGCATTTTTCTCCTATTTGATTATTCTTAATAGCAATGTTATATAGGATTAGAAGGGATGGATTGATATAGAAAGAATAAATGCTCTGAAAGCTGAACATTTGAGGTGTCCAAGCCTTTTTTATTGATATCCTTCTGAGGTTGAGCACAGCTTGACAATTAAGAGTAGCCAACAGGAAAAGCAGGAAAATAAATAGAATTTTGGGTCATATTCTTTGTATTCAAGTTTTAGTTAAGTATCTGGTTATTTTATATTTTTGGCAACATTTAAAGCATGACCTTATTCCTTTTTTACTATTATTAAATATATTTGCCTCAATATATACTCTTTTGGAATAATCATATCAATTTTTTTGTTTTGTTTTTTACAGTATAAAGAAAAAAGCAGAGTTTGAGTCTGAAATCCAATCTTCGATGAAACTAAGGTCAAAAAATGATGAATTTCTTAAACAATTATACAGGGAAGCTTATCATCTTGGTGCTATTTTCCACCTAACCAAAGTTAAAACAGAGGAATTAGAAGAGAAAATAGCAGAAGTGAGAAGAAAATTCAAGGTTTGTATCTCTGTGTTCTGCTTAGTTGTAAAAAACGGTAATTAACCTCAGTTTTATTGATTTGTTGATAATAGTTTGATTTTAATTTAAGTTATAATAGCCTTTTAAAATAATTACTCCTTCTAACAAATCTGAATAAAATCATTTCTCTTCAGACGCCCAGCATGAATAGAAGAGGAATGGGGCTCAGTGTAGCTAATCAACATTTAACGTCTGCTTTTTGCTATTACTGACCATAAACTACCTGGATCACCAGAAGAATGGTGCTTGGTTTAAACTCATCCTGTGTATCTAATGTATAATAATAGTTCCTGCCTATGGGAAGAAGCGTTGCTGGGAAGTGCCCTTGCACCTTACTAATATAAGAAAAGGGATTACCTACATCAGGGCTGCAAGTTACTGGATTCCTGAGCACCAAGCAATGCTTAGTAGACCACAGTGTTTCCACAGAAACAACTGCTCGTAGGCCACAAATCTATTCCTAAGTGAGAAACATGATGAATAGCCACCCCCTGTCATTTGGTATAGACACTAGCAAAGTCAACTCCATTTTGCCACACATAAAGGACCACTTTAACAGGCTACTTCTGTCCATCACACATCATATTCACACTCCTCCCATCTTTAGCATTTACTTATTGAATACTTATTATCATACAATTGTTTGTAAAATTCAGAATCTGTGTTCTGTGTTCAGTGAAGACTTTCTCTTGTGCTTTCTAAATTTAGGACACTTAGATTGTCTTCCAATAAATGTTTCTATACCTGAGAGACTAGGATTTTGTTCCCACATTGAATCCAGCTGCTCGATGGACTTGGTGTATTTTACCTCTATCCCTTCCCATGGATTACTTAATGGGTTTTTTATGCCATATATGTTCCAAAATTAGTATGATAGAAACTATATGTATAGTAAAAATTAACCTCAAAGTTATTTCATTTTTTTATCTTTATTTTTTTTAAGATTTTATTTATTTGACAGAGAGAGAGAGACAATGAGAGAGGGAATACAAGCAGGGGGAGTGGGAGAGGGAGAAGCAGGCTTCCTGCTGAACAGGGAGCCTGACGTGGGGCTCGATCCCAGGACCCTGGGATCATGACCTGAGCCGAAGGCAGACGGTTAACCACTGAGCCACCAGGCGCCCCCACCTCAAAGTTATTTTAAAAATATAAAGCATGTGATTATACATATGGTTTAGCATATATAATAACCCAGTAGATGTTGTTTTATCTTATATTATATTAAAATTATATTCTTTAATTTTTTGTTAGTCTGTGTTTCTCAATGGCCAATAATTAATTTTTTTTTTCCACTGAGGATATCAGTGAAGACATCAACCCCTGATTTGGTCACTTAACAATGTTTCTTAATTTTTTCAGTTGACAGGAAACCTTTGTTCACATATTTATCTCATAGCTGTCACAACCTGCCTTCAGTTCTTCAGCTATATGGCTTCACTAGCCCGAGGCACTCATCTATTAAGAAGGATGTTATATTGAATTGTTTATTTTTTTTTCTAAGTATTCCTGATGCCATAAAATACAGTTTATAGGTTGAGTGCAAATTTGATGTAACTCCACTGTTCTTGCTTTACCAACCTAAGGCAAAGTGTTAAGTGTCCCCCTGGTTTTATTCAAGCAAAATTGAAGAAAGTATTAATCAGGTCCTTTCCCTACCCTTTAGTAGCTAAGACATAGAAAGAAGCAACAGAAAGAAATTATGCGTTTTAGGAAGTAATTCCCCATTACTAAACACTTAAACTAATCTCTGAGCTGAATATATAGGGGATTAATTTTCTTTGATGTATCTGTGTCAGAGTGGTAATGAATTAAAAATAAATTTCTAGATAGTCCTTAGATAATTCAGGTTTGGAGTAATTCAGGTTTGTAGTTTTGCCTTTGTAATGACCCCACTGTCTCTCATTGACTAAGTAATAAAAATCTATTTAATTTTCTGAGTCTTGGCATCATGTTTTTCTTGCAGGTAACTTTGTATATTTGTTGGTTCTGCCCTTAATTCATGTCTTCTAGAAATTATAGCATTACCACATCTGAGCTAGCTTTGAGAAATAACCTTTTGAAACCTTAGAGGTAAAATTTCTGAGTTATGTTTCCTCAAATTAATGTACCCGTACAATCCTCAGTAAGACTTAGGCAGTCTTAGACTAGAAGCAACCCTGAACAATCAAGATATTTGGCAGTTTCTGGAATTTTCCAGCTATTACAGATAATTAGTCCCAATTTTTTCATACCTTCAATCCCAATAACTCATCTATTCAGAAAAGGCACAGTTAGCTAAGTCCCAGGATGAAATTATCCACAGGGATAGGAGATAAGTCAATAAAAAGGTAGTATGTATTCAATTATGGTATTGACAGAATGAACAGAAAATCATTCAGTGTTGTCTGAAGAATGTAATACCATAACAAGAAAAATCTTGAAAGCTTATCAGATATTAAGTACTTCTCAATGTTTAAATAGAAGGTTTTTGTGCAAGCTGCAGGAATTTGGAGGGTTTTTTGAACATACTAGAATTTTGGTGGAAAAGAAGAACATCAGGCCACTCTAGTTCTAGGTTAAAAATCATAGTACTAGAACTAAGTGAAACTTAGTAGAAAAGAAGAAAGGAAGTAGAAAGGAAGACAGTTTTCTGCAAGTCTACTGTAGGCTACTCTTTATATATGTTAATTCACTGTGCATAATACTGTGAAGGTGTTATTAATTTGTTCATTTTGGGGTGAAATGATTTGCCCAAAGTAGCATAGTTTTTAGGTAACTGTAGAATTTGGGGACAAGGTTTTCTGATGCTGGAGTTGATATAAACTAGTCAGTCAGACACTAAGGAGATATATACTCCAACCAAAAAAGATTCATTCAGGCTCAAAATTTCAAAATAACCATATTAGGATCACCTTTTAGACTTTATTTTTTAGTATTAGGGTCCCCACAAAATTGAGAGAAGATACAGAGATTCCCCATATACCTCTGGCCCCCACACATGCATAGCCTCCGCCATTGTCAACATCCCCCACCAGAGTGGGACATTTTTTACCAAGGACTAACCTATATTGGATAATCGTAATTACCTAAAATTTATAGTTTACATCACAGTTCACTCTTGGTGGTGGTGTGTACATGCCTAGATTTTGAACAAATATATAACAATATGTATCCATCATAGTAGTATCATACAGAGTATTTTCACTGCCTGAAAAGTTCTTAGTGCTCTACCTGTTCATCCCTTCTCCCTCTGATGGCAACTATGGCAACCACTGGCATTTTACTGTCTCCATAGTTTTGCCTTTTCCAAAATATCATATAGTCGGAATCATATAGTATATAGCCTTGTCAGATTAGATTGTTTCACTTAACTAATATGCATTCAAGATTCCTTCATGTCTTTTTTTTTTTAAGATTTTATTTATTTATTTGACAGAGAGAGACAGCTAGAGAGGGAACACAAGCAGGGGGAGTAGGAGAGGAAGAAGCAGGCTTCCCACGGAGTAGGGAGCCCGATGTGGGGCTCGATCCCAGGACCCTGAGATCATGACGTGAGCAGAAGGCAGCAACTTAACGACTGAGCTACCCAGACGCCCCTCCTTCATGTCTTCATGGCTTGATAGCTCGTTTCTTTTTAGTACTGAATAATATTCTTTATCTGGATTGCCATAGTTTATTTATGTATTCACCTATTAAAGAGCATCTTGGTTTCTTCCAAGTTTTGGCAGTTATAAATAAAGCCACTATAAGTATCCATGTGCAGGTTTTTATGCGGACATAAATTTTCATCTCCTTTGGGTATGAGTGAAGGAACATGATTGCTGGATCTTAGTATGTATTTAGTTTTATAAGAAACTGCCAAAGTGTCTTACAAAGTTACTGTACCATTTTGCATTCCTACCAGCAATGCATACATCCTTACCAATAGTTGATGTTGTCAGTGATCAGGATTTTGACTGTTGTAATACCCATGTAATGATATTTCATTGTTGTTTTTTAATTTACATTCCTGATGACAGATGATGTATAGCATCTTTTCATATGCTTATTTGCCATTGTATATCTTATTGGGTGAGTTGTATGTTAAGTTCATTACCCCTCCCTTAAAGTACTCCCTACACCCAACATGGGGCTTCAACTCACAGCCCCAAAATCAAGAGTCCCATGTTCCACTGACTGAACCGGCTAGGTGCCCCAACATCTTTAGCCCCCTTTTTAACATATTGTTTTCTTACTGTTGAGTTTTCAGAGTACTTTGTATATTTTGGATAACAGGTCTTTGTCAGATTTGTCTTTTGCAAGTATTTACTCCCAGTTTGTGGTTTACCTGCTCATTCTCTTGACTATGGCTTTCATAGAGCTGAAGGTTTTAATTTTAATGAACCCAGCTTATCGATTATTTTTTTTTTCACAGATCATACCTTTGGTGGTGTATCTAAAATGTTATTGCCATATCCAAGATCATCTAGGTTTTCTTTTGTTATCTTCTAAGAGTTTTACAGTTTTTTTATGTACATTTAGATTTATGATCCATTTTGAGTTAATATTTGTAAAAGGTATAAAGTACATCTAGCTTCATTTCTTTTTGCATGTGGCTGTCCGGTTGTTCTGACATCACTTGTTGGAAATATTGTCTTTGCTCCATTGTGTTGTCATTGCTTTCTTGTCAAAGATCAATTGATTGTATTTCTGTGGGTCTATTTGTATATTCTTTTACCAGTGCTGCACTGTCTTGAATAATGTAGCTTTATAGTATGTTTTCATGTTGAATGTGTTTACACCTCTTCCTTTTTTCTTTGTCAATATTGCATTGGCTATTCTGGGTCTTTTACCTCTCCTGATAAATTTTAGAATCACTTTGTCGATAGCCACATAATAACTTGATTAATATATCCTAATAACTAGGATATTGGTAGTAATTGAATTGAATCTACAGATTGTGTTAGGATGAACTGACTTCTTGACAATATGGAGTCTTCCTATTGTTAACATAGAATATCTCAACATTTATCTAGTTTTTTTTTTATTTCATTCATCAGAGTTTTAGAGTTTTCCTTATATAGATCTTATGCATATTTTATTAGATTTAGAGTTAATTATTTCATTTTGGGGGAACTGATATGAATAATCATTGTTTTTAATTTATAATTTTACTTGTTCATTGCTAGCATATAGGAAAACAATGGAAGATTGTTTATTCACATTGTGTCCTGCAACTGTACATAATTGCTTATTATTTCCAGGGGTACTTTTGTTAATTCTTTTGGATTTTTAAATATACAGTCATGTCATCTGTGAACAAAGGCAGATTTATTTATTCCTTCCAAATCTGTATATTTTTTACTTACTTTTTTTATCAATGTATTTCCAAGGTTTTCCAGTTCAATATTGAAAAGGAATGTTGAGATAAATCATCCTTGCCTATACCTGATCCTACTGGAAAAGCTTTAGTTTCTCACCATAAACTTTTATGTTAGCTGTAGATTTTTTGTAAATATCCCAACCCCCTCCCTCCCACATACACATTTTAGCTTCAGTAATGCTGGTCTTACAGAATGAGTTAGGAAGCATCCCTCTGCTTCTATCCTCTGAGATTGTAGAGATTTAGTATAATTTCTTCCTTAAATGTTTGATAGAATTCACTAGTGAACCTGTGTGGGTCTGGTGCTTTCTGTTTTGGAAGGTAAATAATTATTAATTTCATTTCCTTAATAGCAGCATATTTAGATGATCTACCTCTTCTTATATGAGTTTTGGCAGATTATGTCTTTTAAGAAATTGTTCCCTTTCATCAAATGTATCCAGTTTTTCAAAATAGAGTTTTTCATAGTATTCCTTTACTGTTCTTTCAATATCCAAAGGATCTGTAGTGATCACTTCTTTCTTTTCTGATATTAGTAATTTGTGTCCTCTTTCTTTTTTTCTTACTTTATCTGGCTTCAGGCTGATCAATTTTATTGATCTTTTCAAAGAACCACATTTTGGTTTCATTGATTTTTTTCCCTGTGATTTTCTGTTTCCAATTTCATTGATCTCTGCTCTTAATTATTACTATTTCTTTTCTTCTGCTTAGTTTTGATTTAATTTTCTCTCCTTTTTCCAGTTTTTTAAGGTTGAAATCTAGATTATTAGTATTACATCTTTCTTCTTTTCTAATATATGCTTTCAGTGCTATAAATTTCTCTTTAAGCACTGCTTTTGCTGTATCCCACAAATTTTGATAAATTGTGTTTTTGTTTTTATTTAGTTCAAAATATTTATAAATTTTTTAAAGATTTATTCCTTAGCCATATGTTTTTTAGAAATATGTTGTTTAGTCTATATATTTTGGGATTTTTCCAATAAACTTTCTATTAATTGATTTCTAGTTTAATTCCATTGTGGTCTAAGAGCAAATGTATGATTTCTAGCCTTTAAACTTCGTTTAGGTGTTTAGGGATTACTTTTAATGCTAGAAAAAGACAATCTGTTATGTCTTTACAGTGTTCTAGGGCACAGTAATCTGATCTATAACTTTATACTTTAGAAGGTTATGATTTTGCTTGAGTTCTTTTTCAAGTATTTATAACAACCCTTAACTCTTCTTTAGAGAAAAATCTTGGCCCTCCCCTCAAATACTATCTGTTAATCTCTGAGATGAAGCTTATATAGGACCTTCATCTGAGCAAAGTAAAAATCAAAACCTTCTAAAAAACTTTCTCAGAGGTCATAAATTTTACCACTTCAGGCCTTCTTAGAGAATGTCCAGTTCAATTAACAGTAAAATAGCTTTAATAAGCCAAAATGTGATTTGTGTACTATACAGCTTCTATCATGATTCTGATTGAGACTGATGATATTTTAAAATGGTTAGAAAATGGACATTCTAATAATTTATTTATTTTGATTCTTGAGGATTTATACCTATTAGTAAAATATAAAGTGTATTACTCTTGACCCATGTACAGTAGCTTTTATTGAATTTTAAGTTGATATTACATCCTTGACTTTTAACAGAAGTTGGTGAAAGTAATGGTCAAAATGGATTATTGCTGCTTGATTTTTTTAAATTAATGAAAGAGGTAGTCATATTGTTCAAGATGGTCAAAAACTTATGCACTTAATTTATGTTAGATTTCAGAACTAAGAAAAAACTTTTCTGGATAAAATTATATTCCTTCTCTCTTAATAATTGGCAGTCTCTAATGTTTCATGTTTCCTTCTGGTTTAAGCAGCTCAGAAACTCAATCATTTATGCTATAGATTGCAAGCACAGTCACTCTTCTTTATCTCTTTCTGTGTTCCATATTAACAGCTTTGATCATGTACTCTTTTACTTTTGTTTCAGTGTTTTTATTTTATTTTTATTTTTTTAATTTTTTATTGTTATGTTAATTACCATACATTGCATCATTAGTTTTTGATGTAGTGTGTTTCAGTGTTTTTAATTTACTAAGATTCTTCCCTAGTTCTGTGAAAAATACTGTTGGTATTTTGATAGGGATTGCATTGAATTTGTGGATTAGTCACTTTGTGTAGTATAGATATTTTAACAATATTAATTTTTCCAATTCATGAGCAAGGTATATCATTTCATTTGTGTTGTCTTCACTTTCTTTCGTCAATGTCATATAATTTTCAGAGAATAGGTCTTTTAGTTCCTTGGTTAAATCTATTCCTGATATTTTATTGTTTTTGATACAATTTTAAATGGGATTGTTTTCTTAATTTCTCCTGCTACTTTATTATTAATATATAGATATATATCAGATTTCTATGTATTATTTTATATCCTGCAACTTTACTGACTTCATTTATTAGTTATAATAATTTTTTGGTAGAGTCTTTAGGGTTTTCTATATATAGTATTATGTCATCTGCAAATAGTGATAGTTTTACTTCTTCTTTAACCAATTTGAATACTTTTTATTATTTTTTTGTTGTCTGATTGCTGCTGCTAGGACTCTCAGTACTATGTTGAATAAAAGTGGTGAAAGTGGACATCCTTGTCTTGTTCCTGATATAAAGGAAAGATTTAAATTTTTCACCATTGAGTATGATGTTAGCTATTGGTTTGTCATGTATTTATTATTATGTTGAGGTATGTTCCCTCTAAACCTATTTTGTTGAGAGTTTTTAATCATGAACAGATGTTGGATTTTGTCAGATTTTTTTTCTGCATCTGTTGAGATGATCAAATAGTTTTTATCCTTCAGTTTTTGAATGTCATGTATCATGTTGACTGATTTGTGGATATTAAACCAGTATATGTAGAGAACTTTAAATACAATTGTAATCTATAGTTAATTAACATTATTTCTAAAAACAAGGCTTAAAGAAAATCACTAGATAATAAAGATGAACAAAGGGTACAAAGATGCATGTTAAGTATGTTTATACTAGTAACAAAATAGCAATAAGAAAATATGCTCCAAGAGGACAAGGATTGTTTGTTTTGTACACTGGGGCATCTCAATGCCTAGAACAGTGCTTAAAACAAAGTAGGTACTCAGTAAATGTTTATGGAAAGCATGAATACATAGTTAACATATAATGGGAAAACAATACACAAAGTTTACAGTAATAGAATAGTTGTTAAACTATGTGAGTACAAGGATAAATTGTAAATTCAGTTTTTAATTTTAAAAAATTGGACTTTTTTTAGTGGCTCAGAAAGATCTTAGTAGGCTGACTCTACCAACATAACAACTTTAATGCCTGGACCTAAAAAGGAATACACCAAAAAGTCACAATGCATATCTTCGGGTTTGTGGATTTAGGTTATTTTAATTTTACTTTTTGTAATTTAAAAATGCTTCTACAAAAAAAAAAACTATGTTTTTTTCATAGAAAAAGAGAGATAAAATAGTACCTTTGTGTTTATTTTTAGAAAGAATCAGTTTGGGCTGCTACCTGGACTTTTTGTTAGGATCTTGGCCACTACACAGTCTCTCACAATGTAGAGCCAGAGCTGCTCTGTCCCACTGATTCCAACTCAGTTATTTGCAGAAATACTAAATTTTTCTTTATGACTATAACTCTATAAATTTTAAAGTCTATTTCTGTCCTGGTCTCAGACCTTTTATAATTATTTGAATTCTCCAACTTTTGTCTTAGCTCCCCTCCATCACTGGAAAGCAGAGTGATGCTACTTCCTTGATTCTGAGCTTATATCTATTTATATTTAGTATTTACTCCTCTTTTCTCTTTAAATGTGCTTTTCAGGACACATAGAATCCTTACATTGCTCTTCAGTTCTTTGTCCTAGCAGAGGAGTCTCTTCCAGTAGAATAGCTCTTTGCTGCCACCTTCTGGTTTTTGGCTGCTAAAGCCAGGCAGCCCGTCAAAGGTGACCATTTTAGTGTGGGCTCTTCCCAGCATCAGAGAATGCTCCCCCTTTTCTTTGGCTTCTTTCGAACTCTTCAAAGTGATCTTTTGATATATTTTATTCTCCAAAACCGGAATTAACTATTTGTTACAGAGACTTTATGTCCCAAAGACAAAATTTTTTACTAAATTTTTACAGAGAAAGCTTGTTGACCTCTGCTCTAAAGAATATAAAAATAGCCACGTATAGGGGGCAGCCACAGCCTTTACGGATGAAGAAAGTACCCAAAGAAGTAATAAGTATGGAAGAGGCTGCCTTCCCCCAAAGCAGAGTAAGGTCTTACTGGAAAGAGTGTGGCTGTGTCTCAGTGGATGACCATAAGCAGCCGCTTGCCAGATGCCAGAGAATTTGATGGAGGTTAAATGGAGTTTGAATGGAGTTTCTGGGTAGAGAACTTGACTGGAGGGCAAGCACCATTGGTTTTCCAGATACCAGCTGGCAGCAATTCTGCAGAAAGAAGAAGAAAATAACTGGAATCAGAACAAGGATGTAAAGTGCTTTGTTGCAGCCTTGTAAGCCCCTCCACTGCCCTCTATTGACAAAGCCTAACTTAACTCCAGCTGGCAAAAGAAAACTGTATACATATACAGCTCCAGTATCTCAAATTAGAGTTAAAAGAATGGCTTTAGGAGGAGGGGGGTGGAGCAAGATGGTGGAGGAGTAGGAGACCTGGATTTGTCTGGTCTCAGGAATTCAGCTGAATAGGGATCAAACCATTCTGAACACCTACGAACTCAACAGGAGATCAAAGAAGAGAATAGCAACAACTCTGAACAGAGAAGCGACCACTTACTAGAAGGTAGGACGTGCGGAGAAGTGAATACGAGGCGATATTTGGGAGGATAGACGGCGGGGGAGGGGGCCTCCGTCGGCCGCTTCTGGCAAGTGATAGAGCCGCTGAGCACAAAATCGGAACTTTTAGAAGTTGGCTCCCCTGAGGGACGTCGCTCCAGTGGCTAAGCGGGGGGTGGAACCCTCGTGGGACAGTGTGGTCTCAGGACCCTCAGGGTCACAGAAAGACCGGGGGTGCCTGAGTGCAGCAGAGCTCCCAAGTATTGGAGTGGGGAAGCCGCTGCAGAGACGGAGCTGAGGCGCGGGCTCGCAGCTCGGGGTTGCCATAAACTGTGATCCGCGGCCCAGTCGGGCCACTGCGCCTCCAGCAGGGACCCAACAAGTGGCAGATCCGGGGAGACTCCCCTTCCTTCCCCAGGAGGAGCGGCACAGGAGTGCGCCGCAGGGATCTACTGGGTTTGGAGACTCCACACAGGGTCGGGTGCCAGAGATAGAAACGGTCGGTCACAGGCCGGGTGAGCACGGAGTGTGGCCAGAGACCGGGGACACGGGAGTGATGGACTGCTTTTCTCTGGGGGCGCACTGAGGAGCGGGGCCCCGAGTTCTCAGCTCCTCCGGGCAGAGAGTGGGAGGCCACCATTTTCACCCTGGTCCTCCAAAGCTGTACCGAGAGCTTGCAGGGAACAAAAGCTCCTGAGAGCAAACCCAAGCAGCTTGCTTATCCCGGACCGACAAGGGCGGGGCAATTCTGCCTCTGGCAAAGACATTTGGGAACCACGGCAACCCCTCCCCCAGAAGATCAGCATGAACAGCCAGCCAAGATCAAGTTTACCGATCAAGGAGAACGGGAGAACTCCAGTGCTAGGGGAATACTGCACATAGAATTCATGCCTTTTTTTACCATGATTCATTAGTATTTCAAAGTTAATTTTTTAACTTTTTTGTTTTTTTTTTGAATTTTTCTTTTTCCCTTTTTCAACCAACATCTTATCAATCCCTTTTTTAAAAAAAAAATTATTTTTTATTTTTAGAGTCATATTTTATCCCTTCATAGTAGTTACCCTTATTTTTGGCATATATATATATATATATATGTTGTTCTCTCTTTAAAATTTTGATATGCAGTTTCTTCTAACAGATCAAAATATACCCTAAATCACTAGTGTATGGCTTTGTTCTAGTCCCCTGCCTGATCACAGTCTCTCCCATTTTTTTTCTTTTCTTCTTTTCTTTTTTTTAAATCTTCTCCCTTCTTCTTTCAAACAACTTCTTATCAATTCCGTTTATAAAACCTTTTATAAGTTTCATCTTTACAGTCATCATCCATCCCTTCATTGTATCAACCCTTATTTTGTACATATATGTCTTTCTTCCTTTAAAATTTTAGGAGGCACTTTCTTCTAACAGACCAAAATACACCCAAAATCTAGTGTGTGGCACTGATCGATGCACTAGCCTGATCATATTTGATCATATTCTGTTTTTTTTTGTTTTGTTCTGTTTTTGTTTTTATCTTTTTCTTTTTTTTTCCTCTTTCTTTTTTCTTTCCCTTTCTTTTGCCCTGGTTTCAGGTCTTTTCTGATTTGTATAGAGTATATTTGCTGGAGATGTTGTTAACCTGTTAGCATTTTGTTCTCTCATTTATCTGTTCTCCTCTGGACAAAATGACAAGACGAAAAAAATCACCTCAGAAAAAAAAGAACAAGAGGTAGTACCGTCTGCCAGGGACCTACTCAATACGGACATTAGTGCGATGTCGGGCCTAGAGTTCAGAATCATGACTTTGAAGATACTAGCTGGTCTTGAAAAAAGCATGGAAGTTATTAGAGAAACCCTTTCTGGAGAAATAAAAGAACTAAAATCTAACCAAGTCGAAATCAAAAAGGCTATTAATGAGGTGCAATCAAAAATGGGGGCACTAACTGCGAGGATAAATGGGGCAGAAGAGAGAATCAGCGATATAGAAGACCAAATGATGGAAAATAAAGAGGCTGAGAAAAAGAGAGATAAACAACTAGAGGATCACAAGGCCAGAATTCGAGAGATAAGCAATACAATAAGACGAAACAACATTAGAATAATTGGGATCCCAGAAGAAGAAGAAAGAGAGAGAGAGGCAGAAGGTATATTGGAGCAAATTATAGCAGAGAACTTCCCTAATGTGGGGAAGGAAACAGGCATCAAAATCCAGGAGGCACAGAGAACCCCTCTCAAAATCAATAAAAATAGGTCAACACCCCAACATCTAACAGTAAAACTTATGAGTCTCAGAGACAAAGACAAAATCCTGAGAGCAGCTCGGGAGAAGAGATATGTAACCTACAATGGTAGAAACATTAGATTGGCAACAGACCTATCCACAGAGACCTGGCAGGCCAGAAAGGACTGGCATGATATCTTCAGAGCACTAAACGAGAAAAATATGCAGCCAAGAATACTATATCCAGCTAGGCTGTCATTGAAAATTGAAGGAGAGATAAAAAGCTTCCAGGACAAACAAAAACTAAAGGAATTTGCAAACACGAAACCAGCCCTCCAAGAAATATTGAAAGGGGTCCTCTAAGCAAAGAAAGAGCCTAAAAGCAGCATAGATCAGAAAGGAACACAGAAAATATACAGTCACAGTCACCTTACAGGCAATACAATGGCACTAAATTCCTATCTTTCA
The DNA here is from genome assembly GCF_037043125.1 of Eumetopias jubatus. NCBI lineage: Eukaryota > Metazoa > Chordata > Mammalia > Carnivora > Otariidae > Eumetopias > Eumetopias jubatus. The sequence continues at coordinate 39,532,817 of NW_028274822.1, forward strand.
GTAGTTACCCTAAATGTAAATGGGCTAAATGCCCCAACCAAAAGACACAGGCTATCAGATTGGATTAAAAAACAAGACCCATCAATATGCTGTCTGCAAGAGACAGATTTTAGACCCAAAGACACTCCCAGATTGAAAGTGAGGGGGTGGAAAACCATTTACCATGCTAATGGACACCAAAAGAAAGCTGGGGTGGCAATCCTTATATCAGACAAATTAGATTTTAAAACAAAGACTGTAATAAGAGATGAAGAAGGACACTATATCTTACTTAAAGGGTCTATCCAACAAGAAGATCTAACAATTGTAAATATCTATGCCCCTAACATGGGAGCAGACACTTTTATAAGGCAATTAATAACAAAAGCAAAGAAACACACTGACAACAATACAATAATAGTGGGGGACTTTAACAACCCCTGACTGAAATGGACAGATCCTCTAAGCAAAAGATCAACAAAGAAATAAAGACTTTAAATGACACACTGGACCAAATGGACTTCACAGACATATTCAGAATACTCCATCCCAAAGCAACGGAATACACATTCTTCTCCAGTGCCCATGGAACATTCTCCAGAATTGATCACATCCTAGGTCACAAATCAGGTCTCAACTGATACCAAATATTGGGATTATTCCCTGCATATTTTCAGACCACAGTGCTTTGAAACTAGAACTCAATCACAAGAGGAAAGTCGGAAAGAACTCAAATACATGGAGGCTAAAGAGCATCCTACTAAAGAATGAGTGGGTCAACCAGGAAATTAAAGAATTAACAAAATGCATGGAAACCAATGAAAATGAAAACACAACTGTATCTTTGGGATACTGCAAAGGCAGTCCTGAGAGGAAAGTATATAGCAATACAAGCCTTTCTCAAGAAACAAGAAAGGTCTCAAATACACAACCTAACCCTACACCTAAAGGAGCTAGAGAAAGAACAGCAAATAAAGCCTAAAACCAGCAGGAGAAGAGAAAAAATAAAGGTCAGAGCAGAAATCAATGAAATAGAAACCAAAAGAACAGTAGAACAGATCAACGAAACTAGGAGCTGATTCTTTGAAAGAATGAACAAGATTGATAAACCCCTGGCCAGACTTATCAAAAAGAAAAGAGACATGACCCAAATCAACAAAATCATGAATGAAAGAGGAGAGATCACAACCAACACCAAAGAAAGACAATTATAAGAACATATTATGAGCAACTCTATGCCAGCAAATTGGATAACCTGGAAGAAATGGGTGCATTCCTAGAGATGTATCAACTACCAAAACTGAACCAGGAAGAAATAGAAAACCTGAACAGACCTATAACCACTAAGGAAATTGAAGCAGTCATCAAAAATCTCCCAACAAACAAAAGCCCAGGGCCAGATGGCTTCCCAGGGGAATTCTACCAAACATTTCAAGAAGAATTAATACCTATTCTCCTGAAACTGTTCCAAAAAATAGAAATGGAAGGAAAACTTCCAAACTCATTTTATGAGGCCACCATTACCTTGATCCCAAAACCAGACAAAGACCCAATCAAAAAGAATTACAGACCAATATCCTTGATGAACATGGATGCAAAAATTCTCACCAAAATACTAGCCAATAGGATCCAACAGTACATTAAAAGGATTATTCACCATGATCAAGTGGGATTTATCCCTGGGCTGCAAGGTTGGTTCAACATCCGCAAATCCATCAACGTGATACAATAATTTAACAAAAGAAAGAACAAGAGTCATATGATCCTCTTAATAGATGCAGAAAAAGCATTTGACAGAGTACAGCATCCTTTCTTGATCAAAACTCTTCAGAGTATATGGATAGAGGGTACATACCTCAAGATCATAAAAGCCATCTATGAAAAACCTACAGCGAATATCCTCAATGGGGAAAAGCTAAGAGCTTTTCCCGTAAGGTCAGGAACGCGGCAGGGATTCCACTATCACCACTGCTATTTAACATAGTATTAGAAGTCCTAGCCACAGCAATCAGACAACAAAAAGAAATCAAAGGCATCCAAATCTGCAAAGAAGAAGTCAAACTCTCACTCTTTGCAGATGATATGATACTGTATGTGGAAAACCCAAAAGACTCCACCCCAAAACTGCTAGAACTCATACAGGAATTCACTAAAGTGGCAGGATATAAAATCAATGCACAGAAATCAGTGGCATTCCTATACACCAACAACAAGACAGAAGAGAGAGAAATTAAGGAGTCGATCCCATTGACAATTGCCCCCAAAACCATAAGATACCTAGGAATAAATTTAACCAAAGTTCAAAGGATCTGTACTCAGAAAACTATAAAACACTCATGAAAGAAATTGAAGAAGACACAAAGAAATGGAAAAACGTTCCATGCTCATGGATTGGAAGAACAAACATTGTGAAGATGTCAATGCTACCTAGAGCAATCTACACATTCAATGCAATCCCCATCAAAATACCATCCACTTTTTTCAAAGAAATGGAACAAATAATCCTAAAATTTGTATGGAACCAGAAGAGACCCCGAATAGCCAGAAGAATAATGAAAAAGAAAAGCAAAGCTGGCGGCATCACAATTCCGGACTTCCAGCTCTATTACAAAGCTGTCATCATCAAGACAGTATGGTACTGGCAGAAAAACAGACGCATAGATCAATGGAACAGAATAGAGAGCCCAGAAATGGACCTCAACTCTATGGCCAACTAATCTTTGACAAAGCAGGAAAGAACGTCTAATGAATAAAGACAGTCTCTTCAACAAATGGTTTTGGGAAAATTGGACAGCCACATGCAGAAGAATGAAACTGGACCATTTCCTTACACCACACACAAAAATAGACTCCAAATGGTTGAAAGACCTAAACGTGAGACAGGAGTCCATCAAAATACTAAAGGAGAACACAGGTAGCAACCTCTTCGACCTCAGCCACAGCAACTTCTTCCTAGAAACATCGCCAAAGGCAAGGGAAGCAAGGGCAAAAATGAATGATTGGGATTTCAACAAGATAAAAAGCTTTTGCACAGCAAAAGAAACAGTCCACAAAACCAAAAGACAACCGACAGAATGGGAGAAAATATTTGCAAATGACATATCAGATAAAGGGCTAGTATCCAAAATCTATAAAGAACTTATCAAACTCAACACCCAAAGAACAAATAATCCAATGAAGAAATGTGCAGAAGACATGAACAGAGATTGTTCCAAAGAAGACATCCAAATGGCCAACAGACACATGAAAAAGTGCTCAACATCGCTCGGCATCAGGGAAATCCAAATCAAAACCTCAATGAGATACCACCTCACACCAGTCAGAATGGCTAGAATTAACAAGTCAGGAAATGACAGATGTTGGCGGGGATGTGGAGAAAGGGGAACCCTCTTACACTGTTGGTGGGAATGCAGGCTGGTGCAAATACTCTGGAAAACAGTATGGAGGTTCCTCAAACAGTTGAAAATAAGAGCTACCATACGATCCAGCAATTGCACTACTGGGTATTTACCACAAAGATACAAATGTAGGGATCCAAAGGGGTACGTGCACCCCAATGTTTATAGCAGCAATGTCCACAATAGCCAAACTGTGGAAAGAGGCAAGATGTCCATCGACAGATGAATGGATAAAGAAGAAGTGGTATATATACACAATGGAATATTATACAGCCATCAAAAGGAATGAGATCTTGCCATTTGCAACAACGTGGATGGAACTGGAGGGTGTTATGCTGAGTGAAATAAGTCAATCAGAGAAAGACATGTATCATATGACCTCGCTGATATGAGGAATTTTTAACCTCAGGAAACAAACTGAGTGTTGCTGGAGTGGTGGGGGGTTGGAGGGATGGGGTGGCTGGGTGACAGACATTGGGGAGGGTATGTGCTATGGTGAGCGCTCTGAATTGTGCAAGACTGTTGAATCACAGATCAGTACTTCTGAAACAAATAATGCAATATATGTTAAGAAAAAAAAAGAAGAAGATAGCAGGAGGGGAAGAATGAAGGGGAGTGAGTCGGAGGGGGAGACGAACCATGAGAGACGATGGACTCTGAAAAACAAACTGAGGTTTCTAGTGGGGAGGGGGTTGGGGGATGGGTTAGCCTTGTGATGGGTATTAAAGAGGACACGTACTGCGTGGAGCACTGGGTGTTATGCACAAACAATGAATCATGGAACACTACATCAAAAACTAATGATGTATGGTGATTAACATAACAATAAAAAATTAAAAAAAGAATGGATTTAGAACTAAGAGGCAATAATTAGATAACTGGCACAAATACGTAGTTCACATGTGAATTTCTCTAATTCATTTGATTTCTATATGGAACTTAGCACCATGCATTGCATTTATCTCATAACTTTTGAGTCTCCTTTCGTCTTAGAGTCTCCTACATTTAAAAGAAAAATTGTCTTTTATTACACTGACATTTGTTGAAGAGTCAGGCCTGTTACTTTGTGGAACATCTCTCACTATGGATTTATTTTTTGTTTGCTCATGATTAGATTCAGGTTAAACACTTTTGGCAGGAATATTACATAGTTATAATATTGTGTCAGTGAAATATCACAAAGCACATGGTATGAGTTTGTCTCATTACTAGTGAGAGTAAGTTTGATCATTTGGGTAAAGTTATGACCAAAGGATGTATTCATTTTCCTGTTGTAATTAATAAGTACTCAATTGAGCAATATTTTAAGAACATGCAATTGTCTTTTTTTTTCCAAAAAAAAAATGCACTTCAATGTAGCATCTATTGGTAATTCTTGGTTGAATCCATTATTGTAATAGTTGTGAAATGGCAATTATTGTGGGCTTTCATTCCCTGTACAATGAACTGGCAGTGAGAACCGAAAAGTCTGGCACAAGCTGGATTGCAGGCCATATTCATAAAAGTGGCAGTCTTCTTCCAGTTCTGATTCAGGCACTTATCTCTGCATTTCCTACCACTTCACCTGTTTACCCAAGTCTCAGGAAAACATCTTGTAGGCCTGGCTTCATTCTCCATCCTTAACATGCTGTTTATAAATAAGAATATGTGTGATTGTGATATTTTAATGGATCTTGGGTTTCTCATTATATAAAGAGATTTTTTAAAAACACATTTTTGAGTTTGAAAGAACCTAAAACTTTTACAGTTTAATTACCCAACCTAGGGACCAAAAGCAGTTTGTTATTTGTTAATGCATTTATTCAACAAATTATTTATTTAGGAAATGTTTTTACAACTACTATATAACTCTGTCATTCTCCAGCCTCTCTTCTTGAACATTTTCAATAATAGTTCAATTGGTATTTTACCAAGAAGACCACACTCTGTCTCATGTTGTCTACAGTATTATGTATCCATTTAATCCTGATACTGTTTTTAGCAGCTACATAATTCATATCACATAATTAAAAGACAGTATCTCTGATTGTGTGGAATGTCAAGTATAACTATGGAGAGTTTAAATCTATCCACATATTTTTTGCCCACTAACTTTCAAGGAATAATTTTTTTTAAAGAAAAAAGAAAAAAATTTATTCTAGTTAAATGGAGGACCTGATCACATTTTACAAACTTCAAACTTGAATTGTGTCTATCTTGTTTTCAAAAGTGAATGTGTGCCTTCTATAAAGTAATATTAAAAACAAACTGATAGTTTTTAAAAAGAGGAGTTGAAGACCGGTTATTGGTTACTTTGATATTTTAGCTCGGGGTTATAAAGTACAAACTGAACTGAACTGAAATTCTGTATTCTTGTTCTCGGGCTTTTATCAGTAGTAACTTTGCTTCAGATACCATCAGGAGTTTTGTTTGTTTGGTTGGTTGGTTTTTGTTTTTTTATAATACTCAATTTTTAATGAATATTTTACTCTTTATTGTAATATAAGTAAAATGTGTCTTGTGTTAGCAATTGTCCTTAATAATGTCTTCTGATATTCTATAAATAAAACCTCTTTTTCTAAAAATTTGATAATTTATAGGGTAGAGAAGAATTCTTGAAAAAACTCACACGAGGTGAAGTGGCTAATGGAATGATGATTCAGGTAATCCTAATTTGGTTTCAATATTTTATTCTTCCTTTAATTTGCATTTTACTTAGCATTTTAAATTTGCCTGTAATGAGGCATCTTTTCCCTACTTGGTTTGCAAGCCAGCAGTTTTCTCTCCTTCGCTGATGACAGTTGCCCTCTGTGTACGACTAGCAGTATCTGGTCATGCATAAAGAAACTGACCTCCCATACACATATCTCATTTTGTGGCTTAATGGGAATTTCTGCCAGTCTAGTAAAAGGGCAGTGAGATCTTATTCCTAAGTGTCTCTTTAGTTTGCTTTGTGATGATGTTATGTTTTCTTTACTTTTAGTGCCTTTCAATGGAATTTCTTTATTTAACACTGAAAGAAAAATGTGCTATGATATTTCTATATAAAGATTTTGAAATTAAATGATTATAGCTAGCAAAATCAATTTTAATATTTTTTATCTTTACCACCTGAATATCCTTTGGAACCAGGGCTGGATGTTTTCATCCTTGGCATGTTTCTAGAATGCCTCCCTTTCAGAAATACATAAATACTTAAAATTATAAAAATAAAATCAAGAGGCAAAACAGTCTGAAACAGTGTTATTTTATACACTTATTTGAGATTATCTGGACCTCTGGTCTTCTTTTAAATAAACACAAATCGTGATTTCTTCTGTTAAGAAATTTGGCATTTTCAAACATATAAAAGCAGTGTTTCTTTACTTCTATATGCTGAAAATGCCAAATTTTCTGATTTATTTTTCTATGAGTATATATGTTCAATAATCCCATAATCTAGCCCTTTCTGCTTAATATTTTGTCATTAACTTCTTGTTCATTGGTTTTATTGGATCTTAGATTACAGGAATTACATATATTTCAATATTTGTTGTTAGTGTGCTTTTTAACCTTATTATCTTCCAATACTTACTTAAGAATGTTTGATTTTGTGGGTGATGGACATTGGGGAGGGTATGTACTATGGTAAGTGCTGTGAATTGTGTAAGACTGATGAATCACGGACCTGTACCCCTGAAACAAATAACACATTATATGTTAATAAGAAAATTTTAAAAAAGAATGTTTTTATTGTCTATATTAAATTTTTCTCTCATTTTTTCTAATAATAACTATGCCTTGTATAAATATGGTATATTCATACCGGTTGCTTTTTATGGTGGCATAATTTTTTTTTTAATTTTCAAATAACAACAAACATTACTTCCTGGCTCAGGATTGAGACTCAATAAATGTTTATTTTTTTTAAGTTTTTAATTTCAGTTAGTTAACATACAGTGAAATATTAGTTTCAGGTGTACAATATAGTGATTCAGCAATTCCATACATCACCCTGTGCTTATTACAAGTGCACTCCTTAATCCTCATGTTTAGGTAATTAATAACTGAATGAATTATTTAAAATCTTTGCTGGCAGAAAAGACTGTATTCCATTCAAGAAGAACAGATACTTGAGAGGCAGGAACTTTTGGAAAAGAAAGCAATGTGTGCCCTAGCACTGGCAGAACTAGAGACACCTCTGCTTGAACTAGAAGAAGATGCTGTAAGAATCAGAACTATCCACAAAGAACATTCTGATGTAAGTATTTATAATTAATTCAGAAGCTAATTTCCAGGAATATTTAAGTCAAATCATGTATATGATTTTACATTATTACTTAAAATGTTATGATTTCACATAGTAAGACATAAAAGCATGAACAAAATACATATTTTATGACCACACAACTGATCTATAGTGAAACTATATGGCAAGACTACTAATGCTATTACCTGGAACCCCATACTCTATATTAGAGTGTACTTAGGAAAAGCAGTTTTCAAATAAATGAGTAGTGATTTATCTCATGTGATTGCCCACTATGTTAAATTTAATTCAAAGTCTTCACTGCTTGTTAATAAAATGCTAAGGCTGTGTTTGCTCAAATATAAAATATAATGCATCTTGGCATTTTTATGGCAAATATTTGATGTATGTAGAAGAAGTTAAGACACCTAGGATGAAAAATAAAGCAAATTTCGATAAAATATTTTCAAAACAACAGGTTTATGGCAGTAACTGATATTGCTAGCCCTTCCCAAAGAAAAATTTAGTAGAAAGATATGTATGCATCATGTCATTAGTCTTTTGGAAAAGTGGAGGGTGTGGTAAGAGTTATATATTCTTGTCCTTAGATGCAGGGAGGACATACATATATTCATTTGGGCCATTTTGGCAACAGGATTTTTTTTCTTTGTAAATGATGATGTAATTTTATATTCTTAGTCTTTAATAATTTTCAGTGTTTTTTTAATTTAAAAAACTTTATGATTTATAAAATGTTCCCATTATGAGAGTTTATTTTGATCTTCAAAGTCTCCCTATGAAGTAGCCAAGACGGAGTTTATCTGGATCATAGACTTGAGAAAACTTGGGCCTAAATGCATGAAGCAACTTGTACAAGGCCATAAAACATGGCAACAACAAATTCTGAGTATATATACTCAGGGCTCTTAATTGCTTATCCTAGAGTTCATGTAATGAATATATAACCAGTACTAACACCTAGTGAGATAAATGATTTTAATAATGGCTCCTCCTTACATTAGTGATGGAAATTTATTAATTGCTTCAAAAGCCTCAGTATAATCATCTGAGTATAATGAATTCCTGAAAAGATTAATGACTTTTATTCCCCCTTATTTTATAATAGCCATTGTTTTCTCTCATCTTTTAGTTCAGTAATCATTTTTGTTTTATTATATTTTAATAGTTTATAAATTATAAGAACTATCAATTTAACACAAACTCTTAAAAACAATAAGTTTTTATGTACTTTTGGTAATGATTGTTGACAATTTGTATCAAGTTTTAATTTTGGTTAAGATATTTTAAATATCATGGTGAAAACTTACGATTTCTATGTGAGTTTCTTAGTTTTTGTTACTTAGCTAAATTGGTTAGATTTTGGTTTTCTCCAATAATTCAAATGGAATATTGGGATGTGAATATCATAGTATGTTTTTGTAATTCATGTTTGTTGGTCCTTTTCCTTTATACCAAAATATATATTGTTATTATTAAAATAGTCACTTGGGAACTATTTGGTCTAAACCAGGATAATTGGATTGCAAATGTTGCACATCTTAATTTCTGAATGTCCTCTAGATATTAAATGATATAACTGAGAGGAGAGACAATGTTAAAAGAAATGTGGAAAGAACTAAGCAAAAATTACGAAGAAGGGGGAAGAAAACCCGTGAGGCAATAACAGAAACTGAGGTAAGAAATTTAACATCAAAAATAATTATCAATTTACAACTTCTTTATGTCAATGAAAACTATTCAAGCAAATTTATTTTAGGTTGATGCCTCTCATTTCTAATTGGTTGCACTAAGTAGTTTCTATACACATACACACACACGCATGCACGCACACACAGTCTCTGTATCTTCATTTTTTTCTCTTGCGGTGTTTTTCCCATTGAACTAGTGCATCCTCCTGTTAACCTCTCCTACAAAGTAGAGGTAGGGATTTGTATTGTACTAAAAATAGTACCATGTTTATATGGATGAGACCAATATACGGACTGAAACATCTGTTACTATCTGACATCTCAGTTTTACCCTCAAGTTGGTGTATGGGCAGCATGAACAAGTGGTCATATATCAAAGGGCTTCAGGGCCTTTTCCAAATTAGAAATACTTGCTCCCTGAGAATCTTCTTCTCTAATATTTTGTCTTTAGAGAATCACTGGATATGGGGGGTGGAGATAGTCCATTGTCTTTAACTTCCTACCCTCTGGATGTACTTTAAAGGTTGCACCAATTGGATTTGTTGGTGGACAGCATGTTGGCTATGAAACAGAGGTGTAATCATATCATTTTTTAAAAGTTTGTACTAGGCCACAAAAGATTAAAAATTATCAAGGAAAATAGTAATACTAATAACAACAACAGATACTGATACTTCGCATGTTCTCTGTATACCAGGCATTATTTTAAGTGCTCAGACATATTAACTCATTTCAACTTCATAATAACTCTGTGAAGATTGTGCTCTTTTTATCCCCATTCTACAGCTGAAGAATCTAATGCCTTGTTTTTGAATTAACTTGTTCAGTTTCACACAGCTCATTAACGGTGGAGTTGAGATTCACTAAATCTGGCACCGGCATTAGACTCTGTGCTCTTAACCATTCTGTTATTCTGGTCAGATCATACAGGTTACTTTTGTTGAATACAATGAAGCAAAATCAGAACTTAGTAACAAAAAAAATAGAGCAAAAAGAAAACAGATTACTGGAAATATTTTTTAAATTACATTTTTTTCATTATGTGTTCTGTGTTAAGGAATATGTAGAAGCACAAATTATTTATAAATTATTGATGATAAACTATACAGCAAAATTTATGGAACAGGCCAAGGTAATATGTTAGTGTTACCAATAAATCATTTTGGTAAGAAAAACGTAAAGCACTTAGCATATCTATAAGGACAAAAAGAAGATAAAAACAGCCATGGGAAAAATTAAAAGAGACATTATTATATATAGTAGTACAAGAAAGAATCCTATTTTGCATAGAACTTTGTTTTAAAATTTAGATGAAGTATACAATTTATATACAAATTATTATACTATTTATTAAAATACAAATAATGAAAACTAGGTAAAGAGGGAAAATCACAACAAGAGTAGAATAAAAATTATAGAATAAATGTAATTTGTCTATACCACTAACCACAAGAACAGGCACAGGGGTGCCTGGGTGGCTCAGTCAGTTAAGCCTCTGATTCTTGATTTTAGCTCAGGTCATGATCTCAGGGCCATGAGATTGAGCCCCACATTGGGCTCCATGCCCAGCATGGAGCCTACTTGAGATTCTCTTTCTCCCTCTCCCTCTGCCCCTCTCCCAGCTTGCATGTGTGCATTCTCTCTCTCTCTCTCTCTCTAAAAGAAAAAAAAAATTAATTAAAAAAAAAGAACAAGCCCAGATGCTTTATAGGCCTCCTTACAAAGACCAGATACAGACCATAAGAAAGTATGGAAAGCTTCTAAATTTATTCTGTAATAATATAATTCTGAAATTGTAACTGAAAAATACTAGCTTGAAAAAGAAATCTTTAGGTGACCTCACTTATGAACACAGATGACAAACTCTTAAATATATCAGTGATTTGAGTTTTTAAAATGTGATTAAAAAGCATGTGTTATGCAAAGTAAGATTCCTTTGAAGAATGTGAAGATGAGTCAACATAAACAAATGTACAGCTGACACTGGAACAATGCAGGATTTAGGCAGTACCAGCCTCCACGTAGTCAAAAATCTACATGTAACTTTTGACTCCCCCAAAACTTAACTACTAATAGCCTACTGTTTACTGGAAGCTTTACTGATTACAAATAGTTGATTAACAAATATTTTATATGCTATTGATATTATATACTATATCCTTATATTAAAGGAAGCTAAACAAAAGAAAATGTAATTAGAAAAATCAAAAGGAAGAAAAAATACATTTACAGTGATGTGCTGTTAAAAATCTACCTGTAAGAGGAACTGCACAGTTCCAACCTCTGTTGTTCAAGGATCAGCTGTACTAATATAATTCAGTACATTTACAGAAATAAAAGACAATTAACCTAAAATATTTAATAAAACACTATAGCCACTAATGATTTTCAAAAAGACTTTTAACTATCTAGAAATAGAATGAAAACATCCTTACCTTGATAATGTGTCTACCACTACTTTCCAGCAAACGTTATACTTAATGGCAAAAACATTAAAATTATTTCCATTAAAATCAGGAACAAAAACATTCAGACAAGCTCCTACTACTCAGCATACTACTGTTATTGATAACAAATTACTGTAACACATGTCACAAAGGTAAAACGTATGTGTTGAACATGGCAATGGAAAACCACCCGGTTGCTCATGTCCCACATTTGAATACTAGTTTCAAAAAATATTAACTAAAAATTGCCAAAGGTGGTATGTCTAATAAATATAACAAATTTCAATGAAGAATATGGCTGAACTCTTTCTTTGTGTGTGTGCTCAGTATTATAGAAGGTACTAGGAGTTGAAGGGATAGAAAAGAAGGGTTAATTTTCTTTTATTTGTTCTTCAAATAAGTTTGTCTTTTCAATTACTATTAAGCACTTGAGATATATTAAACATTGTTAGAATTTGCTGGAATTGGGGAAGTAAAAGGAGAACTTTTTCACTCAAGAAGCACATTATCTTGTTGGGGAGCAGGCAAGGACACAGAGCATTAATACACTGTGAGCAAAGCCATGACAGCAGTATAATGAGGTGGAAGAGTGTCATGGAGGAGGAAACCTGACAGAACTGAGGGTGTTGGGGTAGGTTTTTCAGAAGAAGTTATATCTAAAAATGAGAATTACTAATGGAGTAAATGAAGGTTAAATACTTACATTGCCATGATGTTGTGGAGAATAGAGATGATATACAAAAAGCCTTAAAAAATTATTGTCACTGAAGGTACTTATTAATATCATCATCATCATCATCATCATTATATAATTTTTAAATTGATGAAGAAATGAAGTAAGGGCATTTTAGAAACAGGTGCTGTTTGCAAAGCAGAGGTATCATGAAATAGTGCTGTGTGTGGAATTGCAAGTAGTTTGGTATGACCGGAGAGCAGGGCACCTATTATAAGAGTGAAAAGAGGGGTGCCTGGGTGGCTCAGTCGTTAAGCGTCTGCCTTCGGCTCAGGTCATGATCCCAGGGTCCTGGGATCGAGCGCCGCATCAGGCTCCCTTCTCCCTCTCCCACTCCCCCTGTTTGTGTTCCCTCTCTTGCTGTGTCTCTCTCTGTCAAATAAATAAAATCTTTAAAAAAAAAAAAGAGTGAAAAGAGATGAAGCTAGTGAGATGGGCAATACATAGATGAAGAAATGCCTCATGCACCATGCTGTTGAACACCAAACTGTTGTAATGTCAAATATCATTAATAGCATTTATTAAGTACTTTTATGCTGATAGGAGTACAAGCCATACTATAGACCCTATTTCTGTCTTCTAAGAACTTAAGTTCTAAGCAAATAATTTTTAAGACAAATAATTTTATCTTCTACTGTGCATAAGCATTTCAATCATGGGCCAAGATAAACATAGGCCAAGTTAAACATGGGCCATTACTGAATTTTTACTATTTCTAACCCCAATTTATATCTTAGGCATAGATTCTAAACTTTTGTTTAGATAATTCAAAAATTAAATCTTAAATAAAAATCTTAAAATCTTAAATTCTTAATCTAAAATCTTAAAAAAATCTTAAATAAAATTAAAATATAAATTGAAATTAATAATTTAGAATCTGAATATAATCTTTATTACCTAATATTTTTAAATATGTGACTTGAAAGTTTGGGGGATAAGGAAATGATGAAAAATGTTGTATACTAAAACATTAATTAACTGCAATTCAGATTTTTAGATTCTTCTAGGTCTGGACATGAAAGTACCCTTGGGTTGGAAAGCCTCCAAATTACTGAGGCCTGTGTCCCCCAAGGGCTAGAGAAAAAATAAGCCAAAGAATGGTCAGATTATAAATAAATCTTAAATAAATAAATCTGCCTCTATTCCCATTTGCTCTGGTGGCCCTTCAGCATTTATCAAAAGACTTACAAATGGCAGTTGGGGGGGGCAATCTTTTGCTCACTGCAGATGTGCAGATTTGTACTCCTGATTGACATACAACATCTAACAGCTTCTCTCTAGACTCAGCTTACCATAATGATGTTTCTGATATTTTTGATGCCATGGTTTACCAAAGCCTCACTGATGGTACCTATTAGAGTGGCAAAATACCATTTTTTGCTTTTCATTGCTGTCTGCAGGAAGCACACTGCCTCTTTCTTTCTTTTAGTGTAGATGTTTTGACACCACCTTTAGCACTGCTGAACTGGCTGGTCTGGTCTAAGTTGTTGATACCATTGCTTCTGATGTCTTTTGACTTTGCTGTGAGAATCTGCATTCAAGATTAAGGCATGAATTATGGAATCTGACTTAAAATACAAGTTCCGTGATAGCATACTGTACCCAGAGTTGCCCATCTCTTTGACTCCTACCTACTTACTTTATTCCATACTGTACCTCTTCACACTTTTTGGGGGGACTGACTTTTCTCCCAGTAATAATATAATATCCTATTGGTCACACTGAAGAATCCTAGTCAGCCATCTTTCAACTACATTCAGGTATTAAAAACAAGCAAACAGAAAAACCCTCATTTATCAGTAGACGAATTCTAGAACTTCCAGAAAAAGAAAGAAACAAAGGGAGGGTATGAAAATCCAAATACAGTACCCAGTGTTGAAAGTCGTGGACAAATAGCAGATTTTTATAGGAAAATAAATATAAAAGATTAGCCTTTCTTCTTGAAATCTGTAAGAGTAGAGAAAGAATCAGAGAGCATATGGGGGGAAGTGGAAGAAAATAGGAGCAAAGGGAGCAGTTGATACCTGAAATCATTTGGGAGAGTAGCACTAATTAGAAGCAATGCCAAATGTGGGGAAGAGCATTCAGTAAGTCAGTCATCCAATCAGTAAATCATTCAGTCAATATAAACATCAACAGTCATGAAAGGATCATGCAAAAACTAGATGCAAAATCAAATCTTCAGGTTGGAATTGCACAGGTCAGCCTTGGGAAAGTGTACTGGTATTAAATATTGATTTCTTTTGTTTGAAAGATCAGGACAATGTATATCCTTGCCCACCTTCAATGTACATGTTTGAAAACTAGTAACCAAATGTTTATATATATTTTTAAGATTTTATTTATTTGAGAGTGAGAGAGAGATCATGAGCAGGGAGGGGTTAGAGGGAGAAGTAGACTTCTCCACTGAGCAGGGAACCCGATGTGGGACTCCATCCCAGGATGCTGAGATCATGATCTGAGCTGAAGGCAGACACTTAACCAACTGAGCCACCCAGGCGCCCCATCCACATGTTTATATTTTGAAAGGACATGCCTTTAAGGTGTGCTTGTGGAGGGGAAGACAGTTAGTGCAGGGGAGAGAGGGGAAAAGGGAAAGAGGAAGAGAGCTGTGGGAAGAGACTATATAGCTCTAAGCCATTTTTTAGACAATCTCATCAGATGTAACTATGGAGAAGAGAAAGAACATAAATCTAAGTGTTACACTGATAATAAGTTACTGTTTGCTTTTAATTGTTTACATGGCCAAATGTAATTGTGTCCTTAAGTTGCAAGGATTTGAAAATTCTAGTATTTAAAATAAAACATCCTTGAATTTATTTTCCAGGAAAAATGCTCAATAATTTTTAGAGAAATAGAGAACACTAAAAGTAAAACAATTATTTATCATGCAAAAATAAATCAGTTGAATGAGAACTTAAAAGAAAAAGAGAAAGAAAATATTACTTTTGCTCAGACAATTGGGAATTTAAAGTAAGTACTTAAATTTTATCAAAATATTAAATGTTCAATATATTATTTATAAAAGAGATAAGACCAAATTTCTTTAAGGTTTATTCTTAAAAGGGTCCATTATTTTCCATCATTATTTGATGTGGAATACACATGTGATATTTGATAATTTTGGTTTAAAAACATAAATTGTGGGGGCACCTGGGTGGCTCTTGGGCTCAGCTCTTGATCTCAGGTTTGTGAGTTTAAGCCTCACATTGGGCTCCACCTGGGCATGGAGCCTACATAAAAAACAAACAAACAAACAAACAAACAATCAAACATAAATTGCATTCATTTTTTATTATTCCCCTGGGTTTATTCTTATTTGAATAACTGGGAATGTTTATTCTTTTCCAAGTATAAGAACTTTTATTAATTATGAAATTAATAATCTTTCCCACTCATTTCAGTATTTCTCACTCACGTGACATGGTTAATAATCTATGGTTTTTCACCCAAACTTTTTTGGTAAGTTTTGAGGTAATCCTTTAGAAATAGATATTCTACAAAACCTTGTGTAATTTGTTCATATTTATTGTCTTCAGAAACCTCTAATTCAGTCCCTTTATTAATCAGGGACATACCTAACAAGGGTTAGTAAGGTCTTTCACTTAGAGAATGATCATACTCTAAGACCTTTAGTGTTTCCATAAGACCCTCACTTAGAACTTACATTCTCTTCCTTTGTTACTTTTGGTTCTTATTTTTCTATTTTGTAATACCTTGAGAACAGAGCTTGAAGGACTACAGGAAGGATATACATTGGTCACATTTAGGAATTATAGTTTGATTTAAATAAGATCTATTAATTAACAATGGTGATGGATAATGTCAAATAATATTTGAAGTTACTATTGATTGACTTCCTAATGTGCCAGGCACTTTGTGGGCAATCTGTGTACTTTATCTTATCCAGTTCTCACAGCAAATTCTTCAGTTATGTAATATGAATACTGAGGAAACAGAAGCTCAGGGAAATTAAATGATTGTCTTTGTATAGCTAATCAGTGGTTAGAGCCAGCCCATTTAGGTCCATCTTGTTCCAGTGTGTGCTCTTACAACTGTGCATATTGACTCACTAAACTAGGATTGGAAAGGAAGATTATTTCAAATAAACTATATTAGTAATAATCTACTGGTATTTTTAATAGATGACTATATCAAGTTAATCATTATTTATTAAGAACCCACAGTGTGCCTAGTGCCAGACACCAAGAAGGTACACCAAAGTGTACCTTCAAGTATCTGAAGATAATTTTAGAAATACAAACTTGCATATGCAAATGATTAAAATATGGTGATTAGAATAATAGCAATTAAAGTTGTCCTTGACTCTAATTTTTACAACTGTTTCTTAATTAGGATGTGAAAGGATTTAGACCCAGACCCATAGGACTTCAGAGTTTATTCTTTTTATGACTATGAGAAAGGAAACACTATTTTCATGTGTAGATATACATAAAAGCGTATATAGCCTATATAATGTATGTGTGTATATAGTTAACTAATAAAAATGCTGTGTTGAATATAATCTAATCTCAAAATACCTAGTGTAGAGAACAAAATATATGCGGTCAAGATATAGTGATGTTTGCTGGGAGCAACTGTGAGAGTTTTTTGGCTCTGGTCATACTAGCTCTTCCCCATGTGAATTTCCTGGTTTCTGTGTTCCATAATATTGATATTAGTGAATATTTATATAGGATATTACATAAGAATTTTGGATGTTTTTGGTATGAATGATGAAGTGGAAAAAACATGGGCAAGACAGATAGATAAAAGGAAAGGATCTTATCCTATTTAGAAGGAGAGGCTCACATCTAAAAATGTAAACAAAAAGCGTTGTTTTCAAATTTCTGATAATAGCCGTAGTAGAGAAAGAGAGAAAACAAATGAGTATTTAGTGTTGAGCTGCTGAATCAAACAGAGTAAGACAAAACTGGATTTGCATTCTGGTTCTGTTATTTACTAATTAGCTTACATAAGCTAATTATGGTGAAGTTTAGTTTCTTCATCTGTAAATTGCTATAATGACTATTCTTCCATAGGGTTTTGTTGTATTAAATGAGATACTATATTTGAGCACTTTAACATTTCAGCCCCTCAAAAACTTTAGTCCTGCTGCCTTTTTAGCTAACTGTGCAAATGACTCAATTTTCTATACCAGTAGAGATAAAAACAAGTATGGGTAATATAAGACAGTGCTGAGTTTTTGCAGCTCTGTCTATTCTGCACTCTGTGTTACTGATCAACTCTGGCAATTATTTCTAAAGCATATTTGTTTTCATTATTGTTTTAACCACTTTTTGATGCTTTTCCATTAGTGTTCTTCCTTATTTAAATAGAAATCATTTAACCTCCGTGTCGGTATATACTTAGTTACAAATGACAAGATACACACACATGTACACAAACAAAGGTATTCACACAACAGCTTAAACTGAACAATAGGGAAATGTGTCCTCTTATATAACAGGAACCCTTGGGTAGGGTAAACTGCAGAGTTGGTTGATATTAGTGAATCAGCAGCTCAACACTAGGTACTCATTTTTTTCTCTCTCCACTATGTCCATTGTCATCAAGTTTGAAAACATGACTCATTCACATTTAGTGGATATTGAGTCTTTTCTACATGGAATTAGGTCCTTGTCTTTCATCTTATTAGGTTATATTAACATATATGTTCACTCCTAAATAATTAGCCATATACTAATTGGCTTAATCTAATTAGAATATATCTTTGGTGTTATATGCTGCATGGAGGAGGGGTTCTTTTAGAATGACAACAAAATAGAAGCATGCTGGGTAGGCAACCAAGAGAATCCACTAAATTTCCCCAGAGATTTTCTTCCAACTGGACCATTTAGAAGTAGCTCTGTAGAGGTAGTCCTATGGAAAGGATTAGGGAATTTTTCCAAAGCCATTCAGTTCTAAGACTTTTCAAGATTGGCTCTTTTAAAATGTATCACAAATGTATTTTAAAAAATAAAATATGAATTGATTAGTTGCAAATACTATTCTTTCTTCATAGAAACGAATTTATAACCATGAGATATAAAAGGGAGCATGCACAAGCTGTATTTGATCATCTCATAAGTGAAAAAAAAATCTATGAAGAGAGACTCTATGAGGAAGAACAGAGATATCGAACACTCATTACCATGAGGCAAAAAGTTCTGGCAGATATTAAAGTGAGTATTATTTTTATACTGTCTTAGAATGAAAGAAATATGTGATAGTTAAACTAGCAGGTAGTCTGAGGCACTCATTTTTCATCTTGGAGTAGCAAAGGTTTAAATTCTAAAAACTTAAAAACTTTTAAAGATATATGTAATATGATAGTGTACTTTTACAAGCTATTTTTGGGATCCTGATGTTTATATAGCCAATTTTTATATATATTCATATACTCAATTACTTTTCTTCCTTTTTACATTTTCAAAGACATTGTTTAATTCATTTAAGAAAATGGAGCAAATATATATTAAACAAACAAGTACGTCAGTGAATGAACATACCATCTATAGTGCTATTTCTGTGATCCTTCCTATAGAAAAATATTAATAAAGGAAAAATAATTTTATTAATAATTGTGCTAAATAATATTCTTCTATTTTAAATATGGCCATTACATAGAAAAAGGGTATTTGGGGAGAAGGGGGCCTAAAAATATGAAAATAATTGGTGCCACCTAGTGGCAATAAATGATGCCTCCTCTTGGAGAGGTTCCTGAAACATTGGTGGCTAAATCTCAAGATTTGTGATATATGAATGGACTGTGGAGGCTTAGACTCAAATGCACCCCTCAAAAAGAGAAGGCTTAAGTTATTTACTGATTTAAGCATCATTCTCTGCCTCATATTTTATCACAGCAGTAGAATTAGCTGTTTGAATTCAACCACATTTTCCAGTCGTACTGGTGCTGAGAACACAGTGGGATCTCAATAATCATTTATTGACTGGCATTTCAGCACTTTAATGGAACAATAATAATTAGTGAAATGGCAAAATATGGTCAGCAGGAGAGAGACAAAGAAAAAATCCTGTATAACTAGCCTCTCAGAAATGGAGATTTGTATTTTTTTCATCCAAAATCTTGTCTCTGCCATCCCATTCTCAAATGTACTTACCTCCAGCCACTTGTCACATCACATGGTTTTGTAGTACCAGTCTCTATCTTGTTTTGTTCATTCGTTTTTACTTGTTTGTTGTCTGCCTGCATCTTGCAATACTAACGTATTGTCAGTGAGGACAGGAGATTTTCTGTCACATTCTTCTCTGTATCCTAAAAGCTCAGAACTGTGTCTGGCACAAGGGAGGCACTCAATGAATAGTCATTGAATGACTGAATGAATAAATGGATGAACATATGCTTTTTTGGTAATTTTGCTGCCCACATGCATGATAATGCCTGAAAGCAGGAGCATTTCAGAGATACTTTCCATACTGCGCCAGCCTGATACTTTAGTTGAATACTTATGTTGTGTGCAAAAGCTGAATCCGTCCCTTTCTTTCTTTCTCATTCTCCCTCTCTCCTTGATAATACATGAGAAATTTGCCATCCAGTCTGTTCTCTCTAGATGAAAATTATTACATTATCTATTGCTTTCTAGCAATTAAGGATTCTGCTAAATATCTGAATAGTACTTCTCAAGTCACCTTTAATATATATGAAATTGTCTCTTATCAGCTCTTGGATAGCTCTTTGTTATGCATTTACCCTATGTGACCAGAAGCATAGAGTTTGAACATGTATAGTTTAGAAAGTGATTTATCTCATTAGTGACACTACTTATGATTATGATCAGTTATTGGCATTAAATAGTGGAAAGACAATGTGATTTTTCATATAAAACTATTCTCATCCCTGTTTAGAAATTGGATGAGATAAAAATTTGTAAATATGTATATAATATGAAGCATTCCAATAAAGAAACAAGTTTCATTAGGCATCATTATAGATGTGGTATTACTAATCTGGGGTGTCCCCTCTGGGCAAAGGAATTGATCACAATTATGGATCATCTGAAGGAATTGTTTAATAAAAGACTGTAAAAGCCACAGTACAATTAACTGGGGATGTAGGAAAACATGCCATAGAATTAGAAATACAAACAGCCAATAAAATGGTTTAAGAAAAAAATATGTATCATACAAACTTCACATAGCATGCAATGTAGTTCTAGAGTTAAAATCTACCTTTTTTGGTAGGTAGTTCCATATCAGATATCTTTAAATGGAAGATTTTTTAAATGTTAAATGGAGTTTTTATTAACTGCCTATAATTTGCAAAAGCAATTAAGATTTAAATTTCAGTATAGCATATTCATCAAAGTACTATAGCTCTAGTTACTGATCTTCCTTTTTTGTTACTGGAAAGATCCAAACAAAACTGGAGTTTCAGGTATTTTAATCTATTATTAGCCATCCTCAGAAGTCCCACTGCTTTTCTATGTCAGTGCCTTTCTCTATTGGTCTTTCTATAACCTTGTTCTTCTTCCTATAAATTAGGGTATGATATGAGAAGGGTATAATGGATTACACTGGATCTTTGGCAAACAGAACAATTTCCAAATTGAGTTCTGAAAGACACAATCTCCCAATATTTTGTAGAATTTATTAGTTTTTATTTGGCTTCATATTTATATTTCACTCTCAGGAAATACTTATAATAGTCCCGTATTTGGCTATTAAATCATTTCTTGACCATTTCATGTGAAAAATTCTTAGCTTAATAGAGAGGCAGTGATTCACTGCCTCATTAGACAGCCAGGTACAGCAATAGTAAAAATCAGAAACAAATTTAATCTCTGAACTAATTTTAAGGATTATTACAATTTTAAAAATAATTCTCCTATTGTCCACTCATCACTTCATTCACACGACTAGTTCAGGGCACTCAGTGTTGGATGACCAAAACCCTAGCCTCAATTTTTAAAGATGTAATCAGCAGAAAGATGGAAGATGTGAAAAACAAACTTGAATTTAGTAACAATGCACAAATTACATACAATAAATTTTGTCGTTGGCCCACTGACCTGATACATTAGGTATGATTAAAATAAAATAAAGCCATTACATATTCTGTGATCTTAATAGTGGGAAATAAATGTGTGAAATGTGTGAAAAACCTGGAAACGTTTAGAACTGAGCAGTGAACCTCCTAGGCAAGAATAATTTGCCTTAATGTTAATTTTCTTGCCACCAAAAGATTTTAAAATAACATGAAATTTTTAAAAATTAGGAACATGGTTTGCATAATATTTTTAACAATTCTGATAGGATTAAGCATTAATCACATGTAATAATATTAATTCGGTTCATCATATTGCTTTTTTAAAGCAACTTATTCAAATCGATGGCTCTTTGAGGAATGAACATTTTAATCTGAGGACTGTTAGCAAAAGAGTGCTAGTTTTATACTGGGGAACCCTTCAAGTTTTTGCACAGATGCAGTGCTACAATGATCCTAGGTACTTAGAAATCAGGAGAGAGTAACACTAGAATGTGAAGGAAAGATGTGGCATGGGTATAAGTGATTCTCAAATATAAATTTAATGTATTTTGGATGTTTACTTTGAGCATGATCTGTTAAACAAGGAAGAAGCCTCTCTTCTTTTTGCATCTCTCTCCAGCATCATGTTATATCTTGCAGATATGTCCCAGAACTTCTACTAACACTACATTAAAGCACTATATATGAAGTTTTAATAGGCTTTTTATTTTTTGAACTGGCAACCAATCACCATTTTAGCTTTCTTCCCCCAAACTACCTAGAGGCATTTATTAAAATCATTTGGCCATAATCCATTTCAGTTTTTATGTACATGGGTATTTTTTTACATTATTGTGATAATACTCCATGAACACACTTTGGATGTTATGCTTTTCCCAGGTAACATTAATTTCCTGGTGGGACTGCCACTTTTGAAATTCCTCTCCCCTCCCCACTGCAGAGTAATAGCATAAATATATGATTATTCTCTTTTAGTCAATTAAAGTCATAGTATAAGTTTCCAGATATCAGATTGCATTCTTAAGTATACCTAATTAGTTATGCTTTATTAAAATTGTAATACTTTACTGGATTCAATTTGCAACCATTTAATGCTGAATATCTATTGGTCTATAGTTCTGTTTCATACTTTGTTCAAGATATTGGTATCAGAGATTTACAAGAGTTTTTCAAATGAAATAAGAAGGTTTTTTTTCTTTGTTAAATAGTATAATGCATTTCAGTTCCTTAAAGTTTTGAGAAATTCTCCCATGATACTATCAAGATATGTGCGGAGTTAGAGATTTTACCTCACTTGCAAGCTAACAAGTTAGCCTGCCATAGTTTCACAGATGCTGGGAGAAGGCATGAAACTCCTGGATGAGAAGCAGAGATTTTATTATGTCCTATACAACAGCAGTGTGAACTTCATGTTTGCAAAGGTTCACCTTGGCTCCAGGTCTCCTGGGATAATGGGAAAGTGGTCAGGTGGATGCTACATACACAAGGAATTTTTATCGCGGCTGATGAACTTGTAATGTAGGAAAGCCCCAGGTTTTATGGAAGCTTCTAGCAAATGTGCCCAGCCTTTGCCGCAGAAGAAGTCATTACATTTGCTATGCAATCTTGAAAAGGAGGTTCTGGATAAAAGTTGTCATTAAGTGTATAAACATGATGGTGAATGCCCCCCATATATATATATATATATATATATATATATATATATATATATATATACACACACACATATATATAGGGGGGCATATATATATGCCCCCATATATGCCCCACATATATATATGCCCCAATATATATATGCCCCCCAATATATATATATATATATCTAGAGAGAGAGAGAGCTTGACTCTTTTCTGAAGAAAAACATTTTAAAATTTATTCAGTTTATTCTTTGGTTTTTGCATGATTAATGTTTTCTAATTCTTGAGTCAATATGGTAAAGCTATATTTTTCTAGAAAAGATGATTTTAATGAGGTTTTCAAATTTATTATCATTAAGTTGTTTGAAATATATATTTTTTAATTTCTTCTGCTTCTGTCATTATATTCTTTTCTCATGCACCAGACTTTTTTTCTTTTCCTTGATTCACCCTGTTAAATTTTTGCCTTATAGTTGTTTTTCCACACACTACAAATTCTGATTTATTCACGATGATTATTTTTGTTCTCTAAGTCATTAGTTTTAGCTTTTTTCTTTGTTAACTATTCTTTTTGACTGATTTTTATAATTTTATTTTGTTTCTTTTTCCTTCTTTTTTTAGCAAGTTGAGTTGAATACTTCAGTTTTTTCTTTCTCACTTACAATGAAAAGCAAACTTGAAAAATGACCAAGTAGTCTCTGAATGCAATTTTGGCAGTTTTAATATGTTGCACTCTTTGATATTCGTCTTGGCAATGATTTTTTGCATATGAACACCAAAAGCACATGAAACAAATGCAAAGATAAACAATTAGAACTACAGCGAAATGAAAAGCTTCTTCACAGAGAAAGAAATAACAAATAAATTGAAAGGACAGCCTACTAAATGGCAGAAAATATTTGCAAACTATATCTCTGATAAGGAGTTAATATTGAAAATAGATAAGTAACTCATACAACTCAATGGCAAAAAAAGAAAAAAAAAACAGAAATAATCCAATTAAAAATGGGCAAAGGACCAGAATAGACATTTTTCCAAAGAAGTATACAGATGACCAACAGATAAATGAAAAGGTGCTCAACATCACAAATCATCATGATAATGCAAATTAAAACCACAACGAGATATCATCTCTTACCTGTTATGATGGCATTTATCAAAAACACAAGGGATAACAAGTATTGCTAAGGATGTGAAGGAAAGGGAACCCTATATATTGTTAATGGGAATGTATATTGGTACAGCCATATGGAAAACATTGTGGAGATTTTTTTTAAAAAATTAAAAACAGAAACCCATTAATTCAGCAGTCTCATTTCTAGGTATAAATCTGAAGGAGACAATCAGTATCCAAAAGAGATATCTGCACTCTCATGTTCATTGCTGCATTATTCACAGTAGTCAAAATACAGAAACAATCTGTCTGTTAATGTATGAATGGATAAAAAAGTTATGAATAGATAGGTAGGTAGATAGATAAATATTCATTCCATATATAATGCAATATTTTCCAGTCATGAGACAGAATGAAATCTTGCCATTTGCAATAAGATAGATAAACCTAGAGGACACTATGCTAAGTAAAATAAGGCAGACAAAGAAAGACAAATACTATGTGATCTCACTTATTTGTGGAATCTAAAAAAAAAAAAAGTTGAACTCAGAGTGTGTAGAATGGTGGTTATGTGGGGCCAGGGGGATGGGTAAAATGGGGGAGATGCTGGTCAAAGGGTACAACCCTTACATTATAAGATGAGTAAGTTCTGGGGATCTAATGTATTGCATGTTAACTATAGGTAATAATTTATTGTATACTTGAAGTTTGCTAGGAGAGTGTAGATCTTAAACATTCTTACCATATACACACACAAAAAGATAATTACATGAGATGATGGTTGTTTTACTTAATCTGATTGTGGTAATCATTTTACTATGTAAACATATATCAAATCATCACATTGCACATTTTAATTATATACAGTTTTATTTATCAACTAAATTTCAACAAAGCTAGAGAAAAATGAATTTTTGTTAAAAGGTTTTGTTTAATTTGCATGGAATTATCAAACAGGATCACTGCAACTTTTGCTTCATAGTTCATTTCTGAGCAAATAAATTAAATGAAATGTTTAGTTCAATGTGAATTAATTTGTGGGTTTTGCTTTATATATTTCTAGATCATGTTATTCAGTGCATAGAGACTCACAATTATTAAATGACCATTTTGGTCATATTTTTTAATATAATGACAATTTTCTCCTATGTATTGTTTTAGAGTTAATATCAACACCTGGTCTTTTTGTTAGACTAACCCCTATTTTGCATTTTATTATTAAGTATTCTGGCTTTTTTTTAGATGTGTATTTGTAACCTTTATAGAGCAATATTTAGGATAATTTTGCTTTTCGATCCATTCTGCTTTAGTAATTTATATGATTAGTTTTATTGGTTCTTGCTTCTATCATCTTGCTTAATGCTTTCTATGATACTACCTTTCTACTTTTGCCATTATTATTTTTTTGGCATATTGATTGTTGTGGTTTGATTTTATTGCTTTTAATAATGTAAAGTGGAGACATTCTACTTTTAATTATATCACTTTCAAATTTCCATCCAATGTGTCCGTATATTAGTAATGCAGATAAACATTGAGAGATAAAGCTGAGAATATAGGTTCAGGTTATATCGTGAAGACCCACTTGAAAAGTTCACATTTAATTTGTAAAGTAGTGGGAGGCATGAAGAATTTTCCAGGAGTACAGTGTGCTCAGAGATAGGCAAGATCATTTAGACAGCATTATGTAGGACAAATTGAAATGAAATGAAAACATGAGTTACAGATATAAGTTACAAAAAATGCTTTTGTAATTAAAGACAGGTGATCAGACATTGATGGAGCAGGAATGAGGTTTATAGACTTACCAGAGACCAATGTCAAATTGCATATGATAAGTGAATAAAAGAACAGAATATGTAGAAGGAGGTATGATACTGGTTGACTAGAAAAATTATGGTGGCATTTATAGTAAAAAGAACTGATGACTGGCTTTGCTGAGAAAAGGATCTATCTTGGACATGTTAGAAACTGTGTATGTGGAAGCATACATACACCTAATCACTACGGGGAGATAGAGTTTGGGAGAAGGAGTAGAAATGGATAGAGTAAAAGATCAGTGAGTCAGCTACAGCATTAATAGTTGAAGCCAGGGGCACCCAGGTGGCTCAGTAGTTAAGCGTCTGCCTTTGGCTCAGGTCATGATCCCAGGGTCCTGGGATCCAGCCCCACATTCGGCTCCCTGCTCAGCGGGAAGCCTGCTTCTCCCTCTCCCACCCCCCCTGCTTGTGTTCCCTCTCTCACTGTCTCTCTCTCACTGTCAAATAAATAAATAAAATCTTAAAAAAAATAGTTGAAGCCATGGGAGCTCATGAAAGCTTTAAAGAAAAGTGTTGGAGAATATCTGAAGACAGAACCTGAGTGCGCAAGTCATTACATTATTATCTGTCAACATTTTTATATTCAGCTTGGTGACCACTGGGGCTAGGGCTCTGCAGATTATATTCTTTCTTTGTCACATTCCTCTAAGGCTCTGCAAAATATAGGGCACTAGAGGGAGATTGAAAGGTTGAAGGAGAAAGAAATGTGTTCTTTCCTGCTGGCTTCTAGTAGGCTTCCTGTCTTCTTGCAGGTCCTGGCAGCTTTATCCTAGAAATGCATATTCACCTGAAAGCAGCAGTTCCTGTCCATAGCTAAGCCTGAATACAACTTGGCTGTTAGGAGAGCATCAGTGATAGAGTATTATCAGATTCGTAAACGCATAAGATTAAATGTAATAATGAAAGGAGCAAGAGCATTGAAAGAAATTGGAAAAGGCAGCTTTAGAATACTCTTTCAAGAGCTTTGGTAATAAAATAATTTGTATAGTTCTATTTATTTGTTTTCTAATTGCAAGTCCCAGGTATATTTTCTAGCAAAAGGGAAAGAGATCAGATTGAGGGAGAGATTATATTATATGTTGTATTATACAGTTTTACTTAATTTTTTTATGTTATGTTAGTCACCATACAGTACATCATTAGTTTTTGACACATGCAGTTTTATTTAAATATTTGGTTCCCATTCCAAGTGGTGATGCTTTTGAGGGAGAGAACACTATCTCACTCGCATGAGTACTTTCAGAGTCCATCAAATGTCTAGGACATAATAAGTACTCAACATTTGCTGAGTTGAAGTCCAGATGAAGTGATGTGACTCCTAAAAGAGAAGTGGAAGAGTGAGGTTTATATTTTAATTTACGTTGGTAAGGATAAAGAAAATTGCTTCTGATTCATTCATTCACTCATTTATTTATTCATTTTGAAGTTGTGTGTTGAGTGTCAGAATATGGGTGAGATTCTGAGCATCTTAAATGAAAGGTAACATTTGCTCCCAGTTAGCTTCACTGAGCGATGGTGAGGCCCAAGTTAAAGTACAACAACTTCTTTTCTTGAATTAAGCACAGAATTCTCTAGAACCCAGGAAGAAGAGTTTGAAGGAAATCTTAGACAGCCTGCAAAGGTGATAAAAACAGAACTTAGTCTTGGAGGGTGGTAATGAGTTAGTCAAGGAACGAATAGTTCAAGTAGTGAAAACAATAGGAGAAAAGGCAGACAGGTATCAAAAAATAAGCATGTGGTTTTGGAATGGTGTGTAGTTTATTATGTTTGGAGATCAGATGGAGGGAAAAAGACTATACCTACTGGTAGGAGCACCATCATGAAAGCTGTGAATGTTACACTAAGCAGTTTAGGTTTTATGTCATTAATAATTGATCAGAAGAATTATAAATGTACTACAGCAGCTGAGGAAAATCCCACTAAAATTAGCAGAGATTTCCACTGCTCTGCTGTCCACCTTGGTGTGGTGCTAATGGGCCAAAGTTGGACTGAGATTTTATCCTGTCAGCAGTTTAGAGCTGGGAAAGGCCTGGAGTGCCTGAAACTGGCTCAGAAGACACTGCCATCAAAGAGCCTTTTACCCCAGTATGATGAAGTGAATATTTCTTTTTCTTTGTATTCCATGATGTATAACAATGGTTGGCAATCACTGATTACATGTAATAAGCTGGAGAGGAATGAGTGATTTGGGATGCAGTGATACCAACTAAGAATTTAGTGGTGAGATTGGAAGAACAAATATTGTTAAAATGTCTATATTACCCAATGCAATCTACACATTCAGTGCAATCCCTATCAAAATACCACCAGCAATTTTCACAGAACTAGAACAAACAATACTAAAATTTGTATAGAACCACAAAAGACCCTGAATAACCAAAGCAATCTTGAAAAAGAAAAACAAAGCTGCAGGCATCACAATTCTGGACTTCAAGCTGTAGTCATCAAGACAGTATGGTACTGGCAGACACATAGATCAGTAGAATCAAATGGAAATCCCAGAAATGGACCCACAACTGCATGGTCAACTGCTCTTCAACAAAGCAGGAAAGAATATCCAATGGTAAGACAGTTTCTTCAACAAATGGTGTTGGGAAAACTGGACAGGAACATGCAAAAGAATGAAACAATGGGACACCTGGGTGGCTCAGTCAGTTGAGTGTCCGACTCTTGGTTTTGGCTCAGGTCATGATCTCAGGGTTGTGGGATCGAGCCCCATGTTGGGCTCCGGTCTCAGCATGGAGTCTGCTCATCTCCCTCTTCCTCTGTCCCTCCACCCACTCACACACTCACTCTTTTTCTCTCTCAAATAAATAAGTAAATCTTTAAAAAAAAAAAAAAGAATGAAACTGAACCACTATCGTACACCATACCCAAAAATAAATTCAAAATGGATGAAAGACCTAAATGTGAGACGGGAAACCATCAAAATCCTGGAGGAGAACAAAGGCAGCAACCTCTTTGACCTCAGCTGTAGCAGCTTCACACTAGAAATGTCTCTGGAGGCAATCAATGGAAACAAAAGCAAAAATGAGCTATTAGGACTTCATCAAGATAAAAAGCTTCTGCACAGTGAAGGAAACAATCAACAAAACTAAAACGCAGCCTATGATCCAGCAATTGCACTACTAGGTATTTATCCGAAGGATACAAAAATACTGATGTTTATAGCAGCATTATCAAAACTAGCCAAATTATGCAAGGAGCCCAAATGTCCATTGACTGATGAATGGATAAAGAAGTGGTGTGTGTGTGTATACACACACACACACACACACACACACACACACACACAATGGAATATTACACAGTCATCAAAAATAATGAAAGCTTGCCATTTGCAATGGTGTGGATGGAGCTAGAGTGTAATTATGCTAAGCAAAATAAGTCAGTCAGAGGAAGACAAATACCATTTGATTTCACTCATCTGTGGAATTTAAGAAACAAAACAGATGAACATATGGGAGGGGGAATAAAGGAGAGAGGGAAGCAAACCATAAGAGACGCTTAACTAGAGAAGAAACTGAAGGTTGATGGAGGGGAGGTGGACAGAGGATGGGCTAAATGGAAGATGACAATTAAGGAGGGCACTTGTTGTGTTGAGCACTGAATGTTATATTTAAGTGATATTTCATTGAATTCTACTCCTGAAACCAATATTATACTATATGTTAACTAACGAGAATTTAAATAAAAATTTGGAAAAAAAAAGAATTTGGTTGTGATATGACAAGGTTCTAGCAAGGTGAAAGGATGAATTCCAGATATTTTTTAAGTTTTTATTTTAATTCCAGTTAGTTAACATACAGTGTAATATTAGATTCTGGTGTACAATACAGTTATTCAGTACTTCCATGCAACACCTGATGCTCATCACAAGTCCACTTCTTAATCCCCATCACCTATTTAACCCATCGCCCCACCCATCTCCCCTCTAGTAACCATCAGTGTATTCTCTGTAGTTAAGAGTCTTTCTTGGTTTGCCTCTCTGTTTCTTTCTCTTTATTTTCTCCATTTCTTAAATTCCACATAAGTGAAATCATATGGTATTTGTCTTTCTCTGACTAACTTCACTTAGAATAATACTCTCTAGCTCCATCCAAGTTCCTGCAAATGGCAAGAATTCATTTTTTATATGGCTGAGTAATATTCAAATGTGTGTGTGTGTGCGCACACACACACACACAATGCTGTGTGTATATATATATATATATATATATATATATATATATATATATATATACACCAAGAATTTTTCCCCTCAGATCTAGGCTTAAGGTTCAGTTTAAAGCCAGGGTGAGGGTATGTGCCTATTATCCTGCAGTTCAGAGACCTCTCCAGGAAGACTAATTTAGGGTTAGTGCTATGGTTAGGGTTAAGGTAAGGGTTAAGGTGAAGGGTTAGTGGTTAGAGGTTAGGAGTTAGGGTTAGTATTAGGTTTAGAGCTAAGGTTAAGAATTCTGGATAATTTTTTTTATTTAATATAGGAAGATCTTAATAACTATTTGATTAGATGGTGAGAAAAAGGATCAAAATATATATCAAGTTTTTACTTTGACAACAGAATGGTTAACGATGTCAGCATCAAAAAATAATGGACTGAGGAGTAGGTTGGAAACTGGACTCAATCAAATTTGAGATGCCTTTGAAGGAGTTGCGTGGATTCCAGTGCCCACTGAATGTAAGGATCTGGAACTGAAGGAACAAGAGTTTGAACAAAGGTATAGTTGTAGAAGCTGTAAGCATATACATTGCATCAGAGGCTTCAGGAAATATTTCATAATACTAAGAATATTGAGAAAAAAGATCAAGACACACTCCTGGTTGGATGATTATGATATGAAGAAAGTAGCAAGAATAGAAGAAGCAAAAGGCAGAGATTATAGTCAGAAAGTGAGACATAGAGTTTAAAACTTCAGCTGTGGTGTCATTCTAGATGATAACAAAGTCAGAAGGGTGTCCATGGTATGAATTGTTAATGGGACGTAGAATTGAAGTTAACTAGATTTGAGTAAGTCCATAAACTCTTAAGATTAAAATGTTGGATAAGTTATCCAGATAGATACTGAAGTAAAACATGGTGGAACAAAGGAGAGATGGGGAGAGAAGATTGAGTCACATGGGCTAACATTTTTCCTTAGTGTGGGAAAATGACTAGAAAATCATTAAATGACAGTGCAGTAGGGTAAAAGTTTTATATTCTTTAGGATATAGGATTGTATTCTTTAGGACAAAAGATTATATTCTTTCTTTAATCAATATAAAACTCAAAGAGTAGTTTTACATAGGCATGGAGAAATAATGGTTTGGAAGCGATAATGGAAAACTGGGATTATGCTAACTACAACCAGACCCCCTAATATATAGGACCTTGAGAAATTAATATTCTTTAATTCAGACCCAGATTTAGATAATGCAAACAGTTTTATTCGATATTATATAATGAGAATGAAGTGCACTCTGGGCTTGTTTACCAATGAATAGCACTTCCAGAGTTCACTTTGGAAAGGTTTAGACTGGGATAATGGTTCAGTACAATTATTAAGTATCTATTGAGTTCCTACTACATAAAATGCAGTATTCTAGGTGCTGAGAATTATTGGAATAAAGCACAGTCTTCAACTCTGAGAAGCATACCAGCTTCACAGAGGAGAGAGAATCATAGCTTTATTTTAACAGGTTTTGCTAACTAGAGAGAATCAGAGGAAGAGAGACTTAAAATAAAACCTGTAAATATTGTCAACTTTCCTATCCTTATTGATGAGACCACTAAGACTTGATATGGTATTGTTTCCACCTATGCCATTAATAAGGCATCAACAGAGTACATTGTATCTTATAAGTTATTATATATGAAATAATTATATATTAGTGTCTATAATCCAGAATTTGAAAGTGTCACTTATATAATGGCTAAGCAGTGCTGAATAGCATGGTACATTATTTTTTATTTTGGTTATACATATAATTAAAAGAACCTCCAATTGTCCTGTCCATTTTCCTTTAAATTGTATGAATTTTACTTTAGTTGTTACCTTCAGGAAGGTCACCTCACCTTGCTTTCAGAAAAAATGAATTTAATGTTGCATAAATGAGGTATCTATAGGGTTATAATATTCATAAAAATAGATCTTAGCCTAAAGTACTCCACCACAGCCAGGAATTTTTTTTTAGTTACTAAGAGATTCTAGTCTGGTCCTGTTTCTCTAAGCTTTTCAGGGGAGATAGAGATAGAGACAGGAAAATAGACCAGGTGGGGAGGGGAGAGAAAGGAAGAAAGAGAAAGAGACTAGCTATCACTCTGTCTTTAGTGAGGTATTAGTGGCTTTCTGTTTTAAGTATCAGTACCATGAACTCTCTCTTAAACTTAGGTGATATTCTGACAAATATCACAGATGTGACTTGTACAATGTCCTGTGGGGAGCATTGTTAACATTACCCAAATAGCCCTCCCACTGTCTGATTTATCTGCTTTTAGAAAACATGTATACCTGACCTCCTGAGGGAGCTGCATATCTCAAATTTGGGTGCCATGATAATAATAACAGTTTGAGAGAAAATGAAATAGGCTATAAAGAGAAAGGAAATGGAATATATAAACTAGTGTACAGTGTCATGTTCATTTTCAGTACTATATAAAATAATGAAAATGTTTTTTGATAACCTTTGTTGATTTTTATAATGTGAAACACCCTTTATAGAAAAAGACAATGAATGAACAAAACAAAACAAAAAATTAGTAAAATTATTTTTAGCTTTTGGCTCAAATTTATGCATTGTTTTCCAAAAGTTTAGATTAGAACTGAATTCTGAAATAGAAGAGCTTTAAGATAAATGTGTTAATTTCCAACTTTGGCAACTCTTATGTTCCTCTTTCTGGGTTCAAGTACGAGAAGGATCTTGTTGACAAAGCAGTTCAGTATGGTAGGTAGCAAAGGTTTTGTTTTTCTAATTTTACAGTTGCATTTGGGGAACTTTAAAATAAGGAGACATTAGCAAGACTTTCTCATAATCACTTAGCTTTTAAGTTGCACATCTTGGATTAAAATGGTTAGCCTAGTTTCTAGTACACTTACTCCCAAATATACTGAAACCCCCCATAAACAGTAAAGGAGTAGGCTATCATTACTACTTATCACTAGTCCTGGGTAGCCTTATAGTGATCATTGTTCTTTGGGTCCTAAGATAAAATAAGAAAATTAAAGTCCAGTTGTGCTTACAGTAACTTGAATAATTAAGTGTTTTTCTGAAGGTGAAAGGTAGACAGAATACAAACAAAACATATCAAGACTTCCTCTAAGTGTTCATTAGTAAATGAGGTTTATATTCACCAGGAAGTTTTCCCTATTACAACATCATAACCACTATTTGTGTGATGGGAGACAGGCAAGTTGTATATGTTGGGAAGGGGATACTGTTAGGAGTGATGAGGTAAGAGAACACAGCACCATAATTTGCAGGTGGGCACACCAAAGCTGGTACACAGAGTACACAGCCCACACAAGGGATGCCCCTGGCTCTGAAACAATTGGAGAGAGAGTTCTGGCCAGGCTACCATCTCTGGGGCACTGCAGAGACAGCAGACCAAAACACACCCCCCAGTCTTCCTGTGAAAAAGGCCTATCCACTTGATCTGGAGCTTCAGCCTGTGGGCTACCAAACATCTAGAAGCTATAGAAGTGCTCTCAGAGAATTTAGGCCAGCAGATATCATGTTTGAGCTCTTACTTGGCCTTGCTACAGCTCATTGGTACATCCTAGAAAGGAGCTCATGTACCCATCTGGAGCCCAGCATTTTGCAACTTTCACTAATGGAACACCTCCAAATCACTTGGTCTTGGAGGCCAGCAGGTTGTGGTCCCACAGGACAAGAGCTGCTGCCTGAGGTTATAGCTTTCAGTCAGCCTGAAACTAGGTGTTGACTGAGAACCCTCCCTCTGGAATAGGTCTTGGCACAGCTCAACAATGGAACTACCAGGAAAAAAATCAGGCTGCTTAGACAATCAGAAAGGTTTAAAGGTGACCATGAGCTAGAACAAGGTGAAATGATAAGGTTTATCTCCTATACAAGGCCACTCCTGAAAAACTAGGAGAGATAGCTGTTTTGCCTAACACATAGAAACAAATACAGAGACCAAAGAAAAATAAGAGGAATTGTTGCAAATGAAAGAACAAGATAAAACCCCAGAAAAAAAATCTTAATGAAATGAATATGAATAAATGAATTTATCTGATAAAGAACACAAAGTAATGGTCATATAGATGCTCACCAAAATCAGGAGAAGAGGGGCACCTGGGTGGCTCAGTCATTAAATGTCTGCCTTCAGCTCAGGTCATGATCCCAGGGTCCTGGGATCGAGCCCCACATCGGGCTCCCTGCTCAGCAGGAAGCCTGCTTCTCCCTCTCCCACTCCCCCTGCTTGTGTTCCCTCTCTCGCTGTGTCTCTGTCAAATAAATAAATAAAATCTTTAAAAAAATGAGAAGAATGGATGAGAGAGACCTTCAACAAAACAGATAGCAAATATAACAAAGTACCGAACAGAAATCACAGAACTGAAGAATACAATAACTGAACTGAGAAATCCACTAGAAAGACTGAATAGCAGACTAGAGAAACCAAAGAAAAGATCAGTAAACACTAAGACAGGGCAGGAGGGCTCACCCCACACAGTGCAGCAAAAAGAGAAAAAAATTAAAAGTCAAGATAGCTTAAGGCCCAATTAGACAACATTAAGCAGAATAACATTTACATTATAGGGGTCCCAGAAGGAGAAGAACAAAAGAAAGAGGCAGAAAACTAATTTGAAGAAATAATGGCTAAAAACTTCTCTAATCTGGGAATGGAAACAGACATTCAGATCTAAGAAGCCCTGTGTTCTGAACAAAAGATTTACGCAGATGTATTCTCAGTTTCGAAGGAGAAAAACACTTTATTGATATTATAAAAATCTAATAGAAACACAAAGAAGAAAAGGGAAATCTGCACATAGATGAGGGCAATAGTAAACAGTAAAGGAAAATAAGACAGAATCATATCAAATTGGGTACTTAAAACATCCAACCTCATCAGCCAGGTTGGAGACCTGATTAAGAGACCTGGGCATAGCATATTCCACTCAGGTGAGACTTCCAACTGACCATCTCCATAGGGCCTTATTCATAGGGCAAACGACAGGGTCTGAAGTTAAACATTTGTTTGCCTACATGCAGTTTGGAGTGAGCTGCATTCCTATGTTATCTTTACATATTCAAGGAGTGTGGGCTAGGTGTGCTTGCCTCCTCTCCCAGATTCCATTCTGGGGGGCAAGCCCAGCCTGGAGCCAGAGGGGATCTAAGGCAAGATTTAGAGCTCTTGGACTCCAGACCAAAAGGGCTAATTCTGACCTGGAGGGTCAACTAATCAGGTTCCCAAAGTCACTTATGCAGTACAAGTCTCACAAACAACACTCTGTAGCCTGCCTGTATAAGTGCAGGTCAGGGTGGTTGGTTATACAGGACAAAGCACAGAAATCTCCATCCATACAATACACCCTGAGAGTTCTAAACAAGAAGAACTCAAAGAGACCCATGCGAAGACACATTATAATTAGAATGTCAAAAGTTAAGAATAAAAAAAGTATCTTTAAAGCAGCAATAGAGGAATGCCTGGCTGGCTCACTTGGTAGAGCATTTGACTCTTGATCTCAGGGTTGTGGGTTTAAGACCCATGTTGGGTGTAGAGATTACTTAAAAAAATAAAATCTTAAAAAAAAAAGCAAGAGTAAAACAACTTGTTATAAAAAAGAGAACCCGCATAAAGCTATCAGCAGTTTTATCAGCAGAAATTTTGCAGGCCAGAAGAGAGTGACATGATGTATTCAAAGTTCTGGAAGAAAAAAAATTCCAACCAATAATACTTAAAGTAATCTACAGATTCAGTGCAGTCCCTATCAAAATTCCAATGACATTTTTCATAGAAATAGAACAAACAATCCTAAAATTTTATGGAAACATAAAAGATTCTGAATAGCCAAAGCCATCCCGAGAAAGAACAAAGCTGGAGGCAATCCCTGGTTTTAAACTATATTACAAAGCTATAGTATTTAAAACAGTATCCTATTGGTATAAAAACAGGCACATAGATTAATAGAATAGAGAGCCCAAAAATAAACCCCCATATATACTGTCAATTTATGACAAAGGAGGCAAGAACATGTAATGGGGAAAGAAAGTCTCTTCAATAGATGGTGTTGGGAAAACAGGACAGCCACTTACAAAAGATTGAAACTGGATCACCATTTATAAAAATTAACTCAAAATGGATTGAAGACTTGAATGTAAGACCAGAAACCATAAAATTTCTAGAGGAAAACATAGGTGGTAAGCATTATTTTGACATTGGTCTTAGCAATGTGTTTTTTGGATATAATTCCAGAATCAATGGCAACTAGGGCAAAAATAAACAAATGGAATTATATCAAACTAAAAAGCTCCTGCATAATGAAGGAAACCATCAACAAAATAAAACAACACCTACTGAATGGGAGAAGATATTTGCACATCATATATCCAATAAGGGGTTAATATTCAAAATATATAAATAACTCCTATAACTCAATAGCAAAAAAAATCAATCCAATTAAAAATGGGCAGGGGACATGAATACATATTTTTCCAAAGAAGACATACAGATGGCTAGCAGACATATGAAAAGATGTTCAGGATCACTAATCTTCAGGGAAATGCAAATCAAAACCACAATGAGATACCACTTCATACCTGTCAGAATGGCTATTATCAAAAAGACAAAATATAACATGTTGGTAAGGCTGTGGAGGAAAGGGAATCCTTGTGCAGTTTTGGTAGGAATGAAAATTGATGTAGTCACTATGGAAAACAACAATTTTGGAGGTTCCTCAAAAATTAATAATAGAATATCATTTTATATATATGATCCAGCAATTCCACTTCTGGGTATTTATCCAAAGAAAATGAAAACACTAATTTGAATGGTATATGCACCCCTATTGCAACATTACTTACAATAGCCAAGATATGGAAACAACTTAAATGTCTATCAATGGATGAATGGATAAAAAAGACTCATCTTGCTGTTGCAACAGCATGGATGGACCTTGAGTGTTATAAGTGAAATAAGTCATCATGTGATTGCACTTATATCTGGAATCTAAACAAAACAAAACTCATAGATACAGAGAACAGATTGGTGGTTGCCAGAGGAGAAGAATGTTGGAGGATGAGCAAAATGGGTAAAGGACATCAAGAGGTGCAAACTCAACAAAGAAGTAACTCTTGGGGAGGAAAGGTACAGCATGGATACTATAGTCAATAACATTGTATTGCAAATTTGAAAGTTGCTAAGAAAATAAGTCGAAAGTTCTTATCACAAGAAAAAAATGTTGTAAGTTTGTATGGTGACAGATCGTAAATATACAATGTGGTGATCATTTTGCAATGTATATAAATATCAGATCATTATGTTGCATGCCTAAAATTAATATGATGTATCTCAATTATACTTCAATAAAATAACTCCCTTGATGCAGAAATAAAATAAAACGGGTTCATTTGCTCAAAACAAAAAGATTTATAAGGATATTTGGGGAGAGTCACATAACAAACATAATTCCACTATAAATTCATGATCATTGTTCCCAAATGAGCTCTCTACACTCGTTCTCTAACCATAGACTTACTGGCCCTTCTGCTGATGCGACCAGAGTTCTTTTATCAGTGATAAAAAGAATGAAGTACTGACACATGCTACAACATGGACGGACCTTGCAAATATCATGCTAAGTAAAAAAAAGTCACAAAGGATCACATATTGTATGATTTCATTTATAGGCAAATCTATAGAAACAGAGTAGATTACTGGTTGTATAGAGCTGGGAGGTAGGATTGGAGCAGGAGGATGGAAGTGTGATGGCTAATGGGAGTGGGGTTTTGGGGGGTAATGAAAATATTCTAAAACTAATTGTGATGATGGATGCAAAACTCTGTAAATACACTGCAAGCCACTGAATCATCCATTTTAAAATGGCACATAAATTATATCTCAGTAAAGATATTAAAAAACAAAAAAAACAGTTAATTACAAATCATGTTTCTGATTCTCATGGTACAACTATTCCCCATACATACAACCAAAACATGCCAATAATTTGGCCAAAACAGGATGCACGAAGTCCGTATCACTTTATACATTGTTTTTGTACATTTAGCTAAGTAACACTCCCTATATACTATCCTATTATTTAAATACCAAAAAAAAGGCTAACCACCATTAATATACGTCTTATGTTAAATAGTAAGGGAAATGCATAGGGAAGAGAAAAGAAGGGGTGTGTGTGTGTGTGTGTGTGTGTGTGTGTGTGTGTGTGTGTACACATATGTAAAATAAGTATATATACATATATAATATACAAATATATTCATATAAAAACAAAGAAGAAATAAAATTACTATGTTCCTTGTTTCTGCAACATGCTCATAGCTGGTATTTATACCTTTGGTCTTCTGCTACTTATATTCTTTGCCTCAGGAACCACCCCATCTCACCTGGGATGACCCAAATGTTTATTTCTATAGGATTTGTATCATTAGCTGTTCTTCCTGTGTTGGTTATAATTTTCCACCTACTTTTATCACAGGACATAGAAGTACTAAGTGACACCCCAGGGAAACTCCTGCATTCTGTCTACCCCTCTTTGTTTGCATTGTATAGTAATGAGTCAGCTTCCTTTTGAGAGTCACGATAATTATCCTGGCCAGTCTTTCCTTGTTGATTCACTGGCATGAAAATTTCAACGTGACCACATGGAAGTTTCAGCTTCCAGTTTAACAGAACCATCATTGTATTCTCAGGGAAATAGTTTCTCTTATTTCCACCTCTTAATACTTACACATTGTATTATTTTTTTATTACTGTCATAACAAACTACCACAGACTAAGATGCTTAAAATAGCATCCATTTATTTTCTCACAGTTATATAGATGAAACGTCTGGCAAATTCTGCTGATATCAAGGTGCTGGCAGGATAGCATTCTTGACTGGAGACTCTGAGGGATAATATACCCCCAAGCTCATTCAGTTTGTGTTTTATTGGGGGTGAATTCAGTTTCTTGTGATGGTAACACTGAAGTCTTTAGTTGCTGGCTATCAGCTGAGGACCCTTTTAGCTCTTAGAGGCCTCACTCTGGGCTCTGGTCCTTGCACATGACTCCCATCTCAGAACCAGCAGGTGGACCAAATCCTTTTCACCTTTGGAATCTCTCTGACCTCCCCTTCTGATTCATTCCCCTTGATTTCCTTTCCTGCCTTCTGCTACTTTTAAAGTTTTAAAGTGTGATTACCTTGGGCTTGCTTGGGCAATCCAGAATAATCTCCCTATTAAAAGCAGATAATTAGTATCCTTAATTCCATTTGCAAAGTCCTTTCTCAGGTACCCAGATTAGTGTTTGACTGATGAGATGAGAATATTGTAGAAACATCTTTGAAATTTTGCCTACTCTAGCCATTAATCCTGTAGCATATATTGATTGCTGATTTAGAGCATATACTATGTCCTGGTAGACATTGCCCTATCCTGAATGATGTTTACACCCAACTGGTACCTGAGTCCACAATTTTATTACTTTTTCTTTGTGGATTTAGTGCTGTTATATGGTTTCTGCCACTTCAACATGCCTTCATCCCCAGTAAATTCAGATAACTGATTTTGGTTGCATTACTTTCCATGGCTTACCAGGACTAACCCACTCCAGAACTTTTTAAAACTGTTGACGTTTTCTTCTTCACTGTACTTCTCAAAGCCTGGGGAAGGGAGTGTTTTCTGGACCCTCCCAGAGAACATAGGTAGATATTGATAAGTATGTCTCACACAATAAATTTACTTTCTCTAATACTTTGGCTGCCTTTCTCAGTATTCCAAGGAAGTTATGGCATTCAACTTTATTTAGTATAGGCCAACTTTGAGTCCTAATTTTAGTTGACCCACCAAATAAATAGAATTTCCTTCATCTACTCAAGCTAACACTTTAAATTCAGAACTTCTCATTAGTGCAACTGTGTAAATAAATTTGGCCCAATCCAAGCATGTTTTTTCCACCTTGATCTAATACCTTTAGAATACATTCCTATGTATGTTCCTCATGTGTTTGTTTATAATATTGGCACAATTCCACAGTCATTCTGAAGGTGTGTAGTACGTACTCATGGGTCATACTTTGTATCTGACTCGTGAGTCAACCCAGAACTTGAATCTGGTTCTAATTCTAGAAGCAATCAGCTATGTTGGGGGTGGGTCTTAAGGAAATTAGCATTCCTCTGAAAGGCACTGATATTAAGAGAGGTCATTACAGGTTCTTCATATAAGAAGAAAGTAACCCTTTTGGATAGGAGAGGAAGGACTGCTTCTCTTGACAAAGGAGGCTGCTAGTGAAGATAAGCTAGATATAGAGCAGTGGAGAGGAATGGCAAGCTGTGTCTGTCTATCACTGTGTTTTTCCATCACTCTTCCCATCCTCTTTCCATCTCACTGCAGTAGCCTTCTAAAAGTTATGGTCAAGGGCATCTGGGTGGCTTAGTCGGTTAAGCATCTGGCTCTTGGTTTTGGCTCAGGTCATGATCTCATGGGTGGTGAGATTGAGCCCTGTGTCAGGCTCTGCACTCAGCGGAGAGTCTGCTTAGGGATTCTCTCCCTCTGTCTCTGTCTCTGTCTCTCTAAAATAAACAAAATAAATCTTAAAAAAAACAAAAGTTATGGTCAGTACTTCACTTCCACCTTCCAAATCTGTCACCCATTCTTTCAATCACTCCTAACCTGGAGTTATGCAGGGAAGAGAGTTCTGGGAAACAGTTTCCAGATTAACAAAACTGAAAATAACGTAGTCCAGTAGAAGGTTCAACTCTTAGTCTCTGAGCAGTTTTCCTCCTTCATAGACAAGATAGATTCACTTTCCCTCTTGAGAGTTTGCTGAAAGAAAAAACAACAATCTCAATACACCATGGTGGAGCTAAGCACGGACACTCAGGGAGAGGTTTTCTACTTGGTGGGGCAGCATATGGATCTATAGTCTTTGATCTCTACTATGTTCTAGTTTCTATTTTATTTTTTAACAGAATTAGAACATTGGTACTTAAAAAGTTTGATCATGTTTGGTCACTACACAGGTAAGAAAATACTTTCTCAGATTGCTAACACACATGCTATGGTCAGTGAGGTAGCCACATCTCTGGACTACAGACAAAGGAAGTAAGCTAGGAATGGCTGTCACAATATATGATGACTTAGCTGAAATTTAGTGAAATGAATTAAATGAAAATAAGTTGCTATCTAAGATTAAAATAAAGAGCCAAAACTATATGTATCTGCTCTTTTGCTTTGTCTAAGCCAACTCTTTGGATCAAAAATCAGGATAATTTCTTATGGAAAAATAGGGTGAAATGTAATTCTAAACAATTTGAATGGCAAACCAAGTTTTACTGCGTACAAGTGAATGTGAGAGTACTTAGCATTTGGAAAAAGGTTTTATCAACTACGATAAATGTATTTAGCCTGAATTTAGTGCAGTGCTTGACACATATTAGGCAATCAAATTCTTGGTAGAGGCATGACTGAATATGTGAAAGATGGAATCATTGTGGAAGGTCAAAGAGGAGCTCTGTATTCCTGGATTTTTGTTGTTGTTATTAGTGGTGGTAGTGGTGCTAGTGGCAGTGATTTTATTCTTTCAGACTTTACTCACTTTTCCCATCCAGGTATAGTCATTCTGGTGAACCATCAGGGCAGGAAAACAAAGTTGGGAACTACTGATTCAAAGATATTTTAAGATGATAATTTCTATGCAAGATTATCCTCAGAATTCACAATATAGAGCCCACTAAGTTCTCACTCTTCCCGAGGGTATTCAAGTTTTCCTTAAATTAAGTGGTTACTGATTCAGAACTTCTCCCTCTACTAAGTATATCTAAGTTTCTCCTTGTTGGAAAATTTATAATGAGACTTATTATAATTTATAATGAGTCTTTTCTATATTTGTTTACTGGGATCTCCCTTTGTAATAACTTTCCACTTTTGGGCTTTATTATTATTTTCAAAAGGAGTTTTTTTTTTTTTTTTTTAACTTCTAAGGGAGGGGATTTATTTCCCCACAGACTATAGTTTTATACTATAGCTAATATAAGTCAGATAGTAGAAAAGATCATACATTTTGGAATATAATATTTTGGGATGCTTATTTATTTTCATGTTTGCAAAGATTCAGATCAGTACAATGTACTCTTACCCCTTTCATCCATATTCTTTTCTACATTCCCTTATTTGTCATAGACTTCTTTGCTTATTTGTTCTTTTAAGCAAGACTTTTCCTATCACACTGCTTACTCTGCAAGAGATTGGGGTTTTCCCTGCTCATTCATCCTTGCAGTTTTCCCTTTGTTTTTCCCACTCTCCCCTTCCTGTAGTAATTGTGATGGAGGATAGGCAAATCACTCTTTCTCAACTCCCTCTCAAATAATTTCTTCAAGCTGCAGTGTGCCTTTCTGGCATGGAGGGGCTAAGGAGTCATACATCCTGCACATTTAGCCCAGAAAATTTAGTGGGTATCTTTACAAGATTGCTGTTGTCTTACTTTAAGGAGAAAAGACCGTGTCCAGCTCTTTGCTTGGGTTTTTGCAGTCTGGTGTAGATGCAAATCAACCTTTCTGTTCTGCCTCACTTGAATGCAACTAGTTACAAGAGGCAGTAACACCGCAGTGACCTGATTTCATTAAGTAACTGTGAGCAGGTTAAGTAAACCTGAATGATGGCCACACTGCTCCTTAAAAGATTTTTTTTTTAAGTTTGTAATCCTTGATACTAATAATTATACATATTTTCCATAATTTGTTTAGTAAACTATAATGTATTATTACAGAATATACTTTGATTATATCTATTTCATCTATATTGGAAATCTAAATGGAAGCCCTTGATTCGTAAGACAGAATCCTATATAATTCTGAGTCTGTGAAAATACATTCCCTCCTCAAAAAAAAAAAAGAAAATAGAGACTAGTACTTGAAGAAAGACACATGGAACTCCTTTGAGTGCAGCAAATTTCTATTTTAAAGTTACCACATTCTTCACTCTCTGATTAGTGCATAACAGTATTAATGGAAGTAATGCATATATATTCATTCAACTAGCTTCTTATCCAATCTCTTGTTCTTTCTTCACTGCTTTCATAGAATTATTGATTCATTGGTTATTCCTCATATTTGAAACATTTAGTTATATCTTTTGGTTCCTTGTAAGTAGTCACCTTTGTTTTTTGAGTAACACTTTTCCTTTTACTTTGTAAAGCAACATTTTACTATATTTCATAATTAGATAACAATGGTATTCCAAAGTAAATATATCATTAGTATTCTTTTCAAAATGATATCTACTAATATCATCTACATGAACAAAAGAGAATAATTCTGAACATATTCCATGCTTGTGCACAAGTCATTGACATTTGTGACAGGCTGAAAAAAATATAATATACACCGGAAATGAATCTAAACATTTCATTTCCTTCTTGTTTGAAATCCATACCCACAAATCAAACTTAAGCTGAGAATAACACTTCTCTGCTAGTTATAATTAAAGCTATAGAAATATTAATAAGCACAGTGGTTCTAGATTAGAATAAAAATTGAGAAAAGATAAGTCTTTTAGTATAAACTGAATCACTTTAGTAAAAAATTAAATAGCACATGTTAATACCAAAAAAGTAATTTTTCATTGAAAATTCATAACAA
The DNA here is from genome assembly GCF_037043125.1 of Eumetopias jubatus. Taxonomy (NCBI): domain Eukaryota; kingdom Metazoa; phylum Chordata; class Mammalia; order Carnivora; family Otariidae; genus Eumetopias; species Eumetopias jubatus. The sequence goes on from NW_028274822.1 coordinate 39,576,663, forward strand.
GTTATGTTACTTCCTAAAGGCTACCTGAACACATCATGAAAATTCTATAGATCAGAGTGCAATGAAGTAAGAGTGAGTAATAACCACTGACTAGAGAAACTTGTAGAATAAATCTATTTAATTGCATATTTAAGATGAGTTTCACTTCTGTGTGGGGGGAGAAGAGCTGAATGCCCTATCACAAACCCAATAGTGCCAGTGTCAGTGAGCTGTGTGAGTTGTCTCTATGGGTTGTAAATTGGATCCCCTCAGTGACCAGTTAATGTTTTCTGTATTTACGGCAGTATTTCTGTTTTTCACAGCCACCAGGGCACTTTGGCAACATAAAAATTTAAAAATAATTTTTAGCAATCATACCGTGCCAATTTTTTATAGTTAAAGGGGCTCATTTAAATTGGAAAACCTGCTAGTCTGAAATTTTCATCTGAAGGATTACCACCAGCCAGAGCTACTTGTCTGATGAGGGTTTCACATGGCTTATCTAATGTGAAATCTCCATGTGGTATATAGTTTCATTAAACGGTGATCAAGAATACATTAGTTCAAAACAAGAAAAGGCAATGGAGCTTAATCCGCCAGGCATCTTGGCGCAACAACTTTAAAAGAGTTATTGAAGTGAAACAATTTGAGAATTAAAAGTCTTCCACTTATACAAGACTCCTGTCAAAAGCCTAAAAGTCAGCCTTTCCTTTTTCTGTTTTCTGTTTGTATACCGAAAAAAAAATGCCCCTGAAACAATATTTTGAATGTTGTAGAGGCAATAAAATGCATATATCAGTGAAATAACCTAATCCATTAAAAAATGGATTTATCAAGATAGAAAAATAAAGTGCCTGGTAGATAATGCAGAAATAAATAGAAATGAATTCTTTAGAGAAAAAATATGAGAAACAAGTGTTTGTATGATGTAATGTAAACTGAGATTTATATGGCTTATATTTGAGTTTTGAAAACAATAGTATTAGCTTTTCCAATTTGAGAATTGATCATTAAACCAAATGTTCCCATTGCAAATGTGAACAGGCATTAGTATATATTTATGATTCGTATATATCTGTATCTACTAATAATTTTACATTTTAATGTATAGAAATTAACAATCATATTAAATGATTTTAGAATTACACTTTTTAATACACTATAATGATATATAATAGAATAACTATTTAAACCAATATTTATAAAATTAATTTGATATTTAGTGTTGACACTTACAGTGAGAGACTTTACGCATACATTCCTGTGATCTAACTAATCACTTTCATCCATTAACAGTTGATGAAAAATGTATTAGCTTATGTCAGGAAACCTCAAAGCTCCAAAGATTTGAAAGATTTCCAGTGTGCTTTAGCACAAGGTATAAGAGTAATATTTTGAAAATGTTACCTCAAAAACATTTTTAATAAAGATTTTGAAATTTGTTATATAGAATGCACTTAAAAAGACAAATTTATAATTTGATTTTTAAAAATTTGATCTTATTATAATACTTCATAAATATTACAATAATTTGAATTTAAAAGATTGGCTTCTGGAAATATCTATCACTAAATAGGTATTTTTTTACTTGTTATTCAGCTTGGATTTAAAGATACTATAAAGTGCATACTTCCCTACATTTTTCCACGAGTGTATTTCAACCTTAATCTTGAAAGAACTGTGTCTAATGGTGTAAAGATATTTCAGGTTATGTGTTATTTAATCTGAGTTCTCTTGTGCAAAGTGATATATTCCATGATAAAACAGAGTTATAAACATTTTTAAAAATCTCAAACAATATGTGTCAGCTATTTTGCATTTTTGCTTTTTTTCCTGTAAGTCACAGTGACACACACCCCCAAATTTTGTGACTTTTTATACTTCTTTTACATATAAGCTTCAAATTTTGAACATTTTTATTGTAATATTAGGTGCTGTAAATATAATGTCCCCTCCTTATCTCGTGTGGTATTTGCCACCAAGGAATATTATAACTTAGGGATTTCATGAGTAGTTACTTCTTTTTCATGATATGTCATTTGCATTTTATCTTTTTCTATTTTGTTGTTGGGTGGCCTTTCAAAGAAATTAATAAACTTCATGTAGTTGGCAGCAAGTATAGCAACACAGAATTTAGGCATTCCCTAAATTCAATCAGAGTTTAGATAAAACACAGACTACATTAATGTATGGGCGCTGTTATAACCTCTATTAATATAGTTGAAAGCCGTCAGGCACCAGTGATTCTCAGAAACATAAAAAAGTTTGTATTAAAAATCACTGAACAGTACAAAAATGGGAACAATACATATAAATTAAATTCAATGCTCAACTTTATAAAACACCTTTCTTTATAAAAGATGGCCTATGTTTGCATGCATTCCATGTTGCAGTAAACACAAGGTTTTAACTGGGAGTGTTCAGATGCTTAGCTCTTTTTCTATGATTTTTCTCTTTATATTAAAAGAATATGGATTTTTACCCAAAACACTAATGTACTTTTATTTTCATAGTGTTAGGGGCCCTTTTAAAGGAAGTTAGTAATAAGAATGGCAATATTTACTGTTGTCTGCATTTGAGTGGTTCACAGCTGAGCACTCCTCTTGTGTATTCAGTGACAAATGGCAATCACTTTATCATTTATCTTATAACAAATAGCAGATTCAGCCATAAACTGCTGGCCGTAGCAAACTTACAGGATGAAGTTCTTTATTGTTTATGGTTTGTGGGTTGATGTATTCATGCCTTGTTTATTTGTGAAATGAACAAAAATCAGTAAGCAGGCATGAACAGAAATTTGGCCACGCAATCAATTGTACTTTTTTTCCTCCAGTCTTCCAAGGACCTTACAAGGAAATTCGCTGAACTAGGTCTAAGCTGTAAGCTGCCTTTAGAAAAAAAAAGTCATTAGAGGATGCACCAAATTGTGACATTATGCCCTTAAGCCAAAATAACATTGAATGGAGTTCCTACCTCGCATTAACCTCCTGAATAAGGGTCTTAAATTTGATAGCAAGCTATTGTCATAGACAAGTGGCATTGGCCAACAGTAGAAGGAAATTACCCCACTATACTCTCACAATTTAAGCAATACATTTAAGTTTTTACTCTGTTTCATACAGTTAAAGGAAATTTGCAAGTCAACTATGTACCAGAATATAAATTGTACCTGAACTGCATATACCAACTGTATTATGATTACATGTATGGTTAAGACATTATTAATTTTGCTAATATAATTGATATATAAGGAGAAATTGAAGTAGGTCACATTCTGTGACACATGTTTGAGATTGAAATGCATAATTCTGGGTAATAACAATAGTGCCTTAAAAATATTCTAGCAATACAATAGACAAAAGGTGTAATTTCTAATTTACTGACTATGTAATTTCTAATACTGACTTTGAGAAACTTAGTATGACTGAGTAGATTATATTTTATTATTAGCTTAGTTTTTTAGGTTGTTATGATACATTATACTGGATCTAATTACATGTATAGAAATTACTGATCTATTGAATTAGTGAAAAATCACAAGTAATCATAATGCAGTTAATAGTATGGGGAGATTTTCTTCTTTAAGAATAAAGGAAAATAAGAAAGGTTTTGTTATATACAAATAGGAAAAATAAAATACCTGTGTAAGATATGGAATAAAGTTTTTATATCTAACCATTGGTAGCAAATCAGCAGAATGAAATAATACATAAAAGATTTTACTAATTTTTGGAAAAAGTGATGTTTTAAGGTAAAATAGTGTACTAGTTTAATGAAATTTTAATGTAAATTTTTTTGTTATATTCTTAAATGTTTTGTATAAAAGTCATTTGATACATAGTCTGAGACAAAAGAAATAGAATTGACTGATTTGAATAGTCTCTAAGCAAATGTCTGTAAGTCCTATAATTTGGTGTTATAAAGAACAGGTATTTGGAAATAATATATTTATCATTTACATCCTGAACATCTCTGCCAGAAAAACTAACCAAAAAATAAATAAACAAAAACAAAATCTGTCCAGTTAATGTCCATGAAGTGTGTAGACTAGTAGTGTTAAAACTAATATTCTGAAAGGAAACTGAAGTTAGAGGTCCAGAAAAAGCTATTATGCAGCTCTAAGATTTGCATATGCTATCTGCTTGGCTCATCAGAGGTGAATGATAGTTTCCACTGCACTTAGTTACAAGCCAATCTAGATGCAGTTATTTGCATAAACAATTTGATTGGTAAACATTGCTCTGTACCTCTGTGTTGAAAACTTTTGGGGGAATAGAGACAATTTTTTTTTATTAAACCATATTTGGGGTATATTTTCTTTGTGTTATAACAGAAAATAGAAGGCAAAGTTGAATGATATACAGATGAAATTTTATGAAGCAAATAATGCCAACAAGGAGACAAAGCATAGTTTATGATTATTATTTTAATTAAGACTAATAAAATTATTTACTGAAATTACTTTGAAAAAAGACAATTCATCAATGAACGTAGACCCATAATTCAGCCACTAACATTTGAATAAGTTTTCACATTCTTTTCCCTCTACATCTTTATTTTTACAAAGCTGCATTGATTATGCACTACAATTTTATACATTTTTTTTCACTTAGCAGTAGGTAATTTTCCATGCTGCTATGTATTTCTTAAAACAATTTTTTTGTTGTTTAGCTCTTCAGTATTTCATCAAGTGATATATTTATTAAACATATCTTGAATGACTAACCTGTACCAGACATTGTGGTGAAACTTGTATATAAATTATTAAGACTATGTCTCTGGCTGCCTTGAGCTTATGGTCTGGACAGAAAAGTAGAATGAAGAAAACCAGCAAGTACAAGGTGATAAATATGGGGTGGGGAGCATTGAACAATTCAAAGAGGGGCATCTATATCAAAGCAGGGGCCATGGAGGGTTTCCCCAAGATTACTTTGAGCTAATTTTTTCTTTTTTGGTGGGGGGGAGAGGGATAGAGACAATCCCGAGCGGGCTTCACCCCCAGCATGGAGCCTGAGGCAGGGCTCCATCCCAGGACTCTGAGATCATAACCTGAGCCAAAATCAAGAGTCAGATGCTTAACTGACTGAGCCAACCAGATGCCCTGAGCTAAATTTTGATTTACATTTTAATAGGAACTAACCATGTAAAAACAGTGCATGTTAGAAAGTTGGATAGCATTTCTTGACGGACAAAAAATAGCACTGTTGAAAACAGGATGTATTCCTGACTAGATCAGGTCAGCAAAAGTGAAAGGTGTGTATGGCAGTGGGGAGCAAGACTGTAGAGAGCAGAACTACAAATGGCACTGTGAGCTATGTTTAAACATTATCCTGGAAGAAAAGGGAAGCCAGTGAAAGGTTTTAAGGTGCTAGTGAGTATAATAGCTATGATTTTTTATAAAGAGGGTGACTTGGGCAGCAGTATGAAGACTGTTTTGTGGCAGGGATAAATTTGGAGGCAGAAATCCAGGGAAGGTGGTTCTTAAACTAAACCAGTCTTGAAGTGATAATTCAAGAGAAGTAAAAATGGGGATGAAAAGAAAAAGAAAGAAAGAAATTTTGGAGGAAAAATTCATGGGACATGGTGAAGTCTTGGTCACTAACTGGTTGTAGGAACCAGTGGAAAAGTAGATCTCTGACTTCTAGCTTGTGAGAGTTTGTAAGTGACTATCTTTTACCAAGAGCAAAGACAAAGGAACAGCAGGTATGGGGAAAGGGGATCATGATTTCAGTTTTAAAAATATTGAGCTTAGGTTGCCTGTGCCATCCAAAGGGAGATGTAAGATTTAATATACATCTCTGGATCCTAGCAGCAAGAATTGTGCTGGAGTTTGAGGAAGCATCTGTGAATGTGTTATTGAAGTGTCAACAGAAATGTGCAGTGAGAGGTAAGAGCAAGTAGCTAAGAATGTGCACTAATTGGGGAGCACTAAAATTTCATGAGCTTGAATATTCAGAAAACCATATGAGAAGTTGTGACCAAAGAGATAAGGAAAACTAAGAATCAAGTAATATAAAAGTAAAGAGCATCAACGAATGGTTTCAACAGAAAAGAGATAATCAAACATGTCAAATGTTGCATAAAAGTAAAAGAAACTAGAGCTAAATTAATAGATTATAGCTGCTTTAATAAGTTCAATGGAATGGACAAGGCAGAAGCCAATTTCAGTAGGCTGAAGAGTAAGTAGAAAGCGAGAGTAGAAAAATTCAGTGTAGATTATTCTTTCAAAAACATAGGTTATGTCAGAAAGTGGTAAATTAGTTAATAGATAAAAATAATGTAAAAGTGAAGAATTTTTTTTAGTGGTGGGCTTTTGAGCATACTTATTTGCTGATAAGGAAAAACTAATAGAAGAAGAAATGTTAATGCTCTTTATAAAAGTGAAGCTGAGGATTCACAAAGCAAGTCCCCAAGGGTGTGGAATGGATTTGAAACACAGAGCCCTGGTGGCAGCCCTAGCCCTAGACATAAGAACCATCTTCCATGAGAGAGCAAGAGGGCTGCGAAAGCAGGTAAGTTTTTGAATGAATGAGTTTGATACTTAAACTAAAAAGAAAATATTATAAAGTGAGGCCAGAGGTTTATTAAGAGATTTAGTGTTGAAAAATTTAAGCAGAGATGTAGCTGGCTAAGGATATTGAGGAATTATTAAGCAAACAAATTCACTTACATACCTTACATTTGTAATGTTAGCAGCAGGAGATTTTCTTCTGTTTCATTTATCAGCTCAAATTTGAGAAATATGTATTTTTTGTGGGTTTTTTTTTTGAGGGGGAAGGGAGCTAGAGTTTTGTGGGTTGCATGAGACCTAAAAACATAAGACAGACAAAATGTATACTGAAGACAGAAAATAATTGAAATGATATTCTTGGTATGTATGGAGGATAGAATGGAAAAGAAAACAAAGTTTGCTAGTGAATGGAAAAATCTAAGTATAAAAGCATTAGAGAACTTAGAGAAGGGGAAACAAACCTCGTCCAGTGGGAGAAAATGGAAAAGGGCTGTAAAAACAAAGTATGTAGGTCATGCACAGGAAGAGTTAAGGCAGTTCTCACCTTAAAGTTTTTTACTTACCCATTGAAATATAGAAAGCAGTTCTCTTGAGACCAGGAAATGGATTACAAAATAAAGCAGTAAGAGGGAAAAAAAGGTAGTTAGAAAATAGAATAATGTGGTTTAAAATTTCAGAAAAGTAACGTGTTTGGGTGACAAGAATTTAGGGTATGCCAAAGAGTTTGCATTACAGAGCTATGGATATGATCTTCAAGGAAGTTAGAGAACTCTAAGCTAAAGTGATGGGTGGGACAGCTCCATGGTTGTGGAAATATCAAAGATAATTTCAGTATTTGAGTTGTAAGAAAGTTGGCTCCAAATGCTGAAATCTTCAGCAAAAGTAGAAGAATGACAATAAGTAAAAGTTAAAAGAAAGGAGAACAGGTGTTCCAGCTGTTGGCATGATATTTGAATGAAGTGACTCACTGGAGGCTGGAGAAGGGTAGAAAGGGCAATAAAGGACAACAAAAATGCCTATCTGCAAGTGTAACGCTGTGCATTCTTCATGAGAAACAAAGAAAAACCTCAACAATTTGGAAAGAACCCAGATACACATGATAAAGCAAAAATGTTTCAAGATACAAATAATGTTGCCCTGACAAGAAGCCATAAATATTCTAGAAGACAAAAACATAAATGAAATACATAGGATAGTAAAGTAAAATGCTGTCTAAAAGCACCAGGATTATATGAAATTTTCTTAGTATAGAACGAACGTGAGATTTGCTCAAAGTGGAATACCCCTAATAAGGTTTTAGTGGTAGCAAATAGCAGGCCTATCTATTTCAAAAACAAATAAATATAATTATAAGTATATATAAGCGTATAAACATATATAGTTACTCATGATTATTCAGTTTTGATTCAAAGCACATTTAAATTTATTTAATTTATATATTCATATATTGCATATTTCTATTATTCATTTATATATTATATATACTACATATAATAAATATATTTGTGTGCAATTTGAATCAAAGCAGTGATCATGAATTTTCCAGGGACAAGACATTTTTGTCAGCTATTTAAATAAATATGAACAGCTCAGAGGTTGAGGTGTGGCATATATAGAAAAATGTCAGTTTCATTACGGAAGAATTATGCTCTATTGCTTTAAAGAGAGGATCATTGCGTGAGTACATAGAGGTAGTTTGGATATCACAAATAAAACTGATAGTATAAACAATTCAATTCATTGCCAGCCATTATCCTAGACACTAGGGATACAGGATGCTGGGGAAGTCTTGAGCCTATCTTGGAAGTATTCCCTCAGTTACACTGTATTCAGAGATAGGTCTTGTCTCCACATTTTCCCTATGAGCTTGTCAACAGTAAGCCCAACATAGCTAGGTCCTGAGATATTTGGCTTCTCTAGAATTAGCAACACAGGCAATTATACATATTGTCAGGAATACAAGCTCAAACTCTCTGTAGCTACAAAACCTTGCCTGAAAAAAATAGTCTCTGGTCAGAATTGCTATTCAGTAAGCTATTCTTTTAGATATTATAAAATCTCTTCTTGAATTAAACCAGCAGAGAGCCGTTCCTGACCATGTATATCTCTTCTCTATAGAATTACTACCTTGAGGGTCCCTGTAAGAAATGGCTCCAATGAAACTCATTGTTGTGTTCACTATAAAGAGGATGTTGTCCATTAAATTCACAATATCTACTTTAAGACGAGAAATTTCTGTCAGGTGTAAGTATCAGAAATAGTTGAATAGTATTTATCCTGCAGATTCTGCTTGTGTGATCTTCAGGGCATTGAATTGACCAGGTTTCCTTTTTAATAGTGTCTGCTAGAAAGCTTAGACTTATATTTGTGACTTGCTTGCAGAAGGTATATAGGTTCTATTTTATACACCACGCTTACTTATTCCTTTATTTTTTTTCCTCAGCTAGTTTATTTTTTTCTGTTGTGTTTGTGCTTCTAGTTATATGGGATTTCTCTAGATGGAGCAGGAATAAAGGAGAGAGAAAGGGAGATTCTACTATATGCAAAATACCATAATACATGAGTGAAAAAGAATCTGCCTTCAGTTAACTTACAGTCTAGAATGGATAATTGATTAATAGAAAAACTATGACATAAGGGAGAAACAGTATTTTTTCTAGAAACTAATATTCCATGATAAGATAAATGAAGTTATCCTAAGAATGGTTAGAGTAATGTAGTGCATTATTAATACACTAAAAACTTATATTTAATTGGTTCTCTTGCCAAGTTAAGATATACAGATCTACTTGCTTGATAGAAAAAGTTGAGCTGTATTAAGCACAGTATCTGTATATGACATAAAACTGATACCAGTTTTGTAACAATATGAATTTTTCTCCATTTCCATCAATCTATATTTATATGGCTTAAAATTCTATTTGTAATTGTAACATGTAGTTATTTATCACAATGCTTATTATTTTATATTAACAAATACACAATTTGTATGGAGTGATAGGATTTCTTCATAGCTTATATCTTTGTATTTATGTTGTGTAAGACCCAAATATTTCAAAGACCATAGTTACAGATTTTAAGTTGCACTTTCAAGAGCGATCATTTCATTTTGTGATTATTAAACTAAGAAACTGTAAAGAACTCTAAAAGAGATATAACCCTCTGAAATCAGAACAGGAAACATTTGTACTTAAGAGATTTCACAGACTTTCTTGTTAGCCTCTTTCAGTGTTTTACATACAGGAATTTAACACAGGTGACCTTAGGTTGCAGGAACACTTTAACTCCCTGAAATCATAAGTTTCATTTCTTGGGTTGTGAAAGTATCTAAAGCAGGGCATTTTCCCGAGCAAAGATTTCATGGTCTTCCTGATCATCTGTCTACAAAGTGGAGGAGCCACTTCATGAAACAAATGCCTGGCATGTCCCACAAAACAAGACATCTTTGAACTTAATGAATTTCATAGCTGGTATTTGTTTTAGGGATAGAGAGATCAGCTGGTATATGCAGCTGCAGAGATTGAGGAAGGTCTGGCTTGTTTTATTTAAAGGTGGTGATGAATATTATCTTTACACAATAATGCACAAAAGCGTTCCCTAACCTGACCACCAAAGGAAACAAGATTGTATTTAACAATTGATTTGAAAGTGATAATATTGGCTTTTTTCTCTCCACGAAGTAGAATGATTTTGTCATTATGCATTCCCATAGTACAGAGAGACAGAGCTTTGTTTAGCTATTCTGAAGCTTAAAAATCTGACATGTGTAGACAGGAAACAGCACACTGCTATCCAGCCTCTCAAACAAATGTCATTTTATAAGAATTTTAAGCTAACGGTTGGAATCTGACAGAAGAAATATAAAAGCTTGTTCTATTCAACTACTCCTCTGCATTATATTTCATTGTAACCCTGGATTTATTATTTCTGTCAACTTTCTAATTCTTGTTTTTGGGTAATAGACCGAGGATAGATAGTTAGAGAATGACACTTGAAGTTAGTGACATGAGACTGGGGCCTTTGCCTGCTGGTTATAGAAGCAGAGTTCTTTCTAGTGACCCACCCGCATTCTCCACTTCCACAGTCTTTAAGCATTTCCAACCAGCCAAATTTTTCTATTATCAAAAATCAGTTAACTGCATGATTTACTCAGACTGATCTCACTAGCTTAAATCTCCCAGTAAAATGTATCCCTAAGAGGAATGAATTGTTAAATTAGCTGAAATTGCACTTTTGAGAAACTGAAACAGGTGTGATTTGAATGCACATTTTACTTAGATTTTAATGCCTGATAGAAAAAGAAATTTGAACAGTTAAAAAAAAAAGTGTGTCCTCTTTTTAAATTTTCTTAACTTACCCCAAGTTTTAGATATGTGGACATAACGGTCTGACTCTTGATGGCAATGATTTAAATTATAGCCTTGACCTTTGGGGCAATGGCCACTCTCTGTTTACCCAGATATAAGCAGCCAATTTACCCTTAAAATGTAAGATAACCACCTGTTCTAAATACACTAAACAATAATTGTCAAAAGCCACAACTGCATTACAGGCTGAAATATCTGATCAACACCACTTAAACATTTGAATAACTGAATTGCATGCAGAATTTTTAGCCAGACTAATTTTATTTTCTGCATTCATCAAAATACTTTGGGTCCACTCAAAATTTTTACAAACTAAGGAGTATTCACTTCTAAATAATATTGGGGCTTTGTGGTCCAAGCTTTTAAAGCTTTTTAAGGTGAAAAAAATAAAACTATATTTTACCAAATATCTCAATATGCTAGTTGGTATTTCTAACACATCTTTCAAATGCTCCTGCTTATGATGAAATGCTTAACTATTTTAACATGTTTGTGGGTTTTTTCCAATATTTATTTTAATAACTATGTTTTATTAGATTTGATGTAAACACAATCCAATGTGTGGAAAAATACTGGATTTTTTTCAGTTTTGAAAAAATTCTAACTTGTTAGCAAGTATTTCTTCTATACTATTCAACATCTCTTATTGTCTAGAACAGTAGTTCTCAATGTGTGGTCAACAAGACCCTTTCTCGGGGGAGTGAAAGGCAGGTTCCATAAGAGCAAAACCATTTTCAGATACTAAGATATTTGTCTTTTTGACTGAACTGACATTTGCACTCATAGTATAAAAGCAGTGGTGGATAAAACTGCTGGTGCCTTAGTATGAATGAAGGTAATGGCACAGAGAGTACTAATACTCATTGTAGTCCTCATTGCCTGGTACTTGCATGGCCAACTTTAATTAAGAATTTACTTGGTGATGTAATAAATATTAATTATGTTAAATCTCAACACTTGAGTACATGGCTTTTTAATGCCCTTTGTGATGAAGTGTGAAGTATACATAAAACACTCCTGGTGAACACCAAAGTAGACTGTCTCCAGGAAAAGCACTTGTGTGATTTTTGGAATTGTGAATTGAACTCGCCCCTTTTTTATGGAACATCATGTTTACTTAAAAGAACAATTGACAGGCAAACTGCGGTTTCTTGGACTCAACTATTCGATATACATTTTCTTGAAAATGAACAAAATGAGCCTGTCACTTTAAAGAAAACAAAGTACAGTGGTTTTTTTTAAAGATTTATTTATTTATTTTGAGAGAGTGAGAATGAGAGAGAGAGAAAGAATACATGAGAGGGGGGAGGGTTAGAGGGAGAAGCAGGCTCCTCGCGGAGCAGGGAGCCCGATGCGGGACTCGATCCTGGGACTCCAGGATCATGACCTGAGCCGAAGGCAGTCGCTTAACCAACTGAGCCACCCAGGCGCCCCAAAGTACAGTATTTGTTGCCAAAGAAAAATTTGAACTTTTAAATGAAAATTAGAATTTTGGAAAGCTTATATATGCCATTGTGAGCTTGACAGCTTCCCAAAACTTAGAGTTTCCTAATGATATAGGGGGTGATATTAACAAATGTGGTTTTTTTATCTTGTGTAATGAACGTATCAATATGTGGAAGATCTGCGTAAGTCAGTGAACTAACATTTTTTACTTGACCAATGCATGATGTTATCAATGGATGGTAATTTAACAGAGTATGAAAAACTCACTGATATGGCTTCAGAATCCAAACTGCAAATAATATTTAAGAAATGACCACTTGCTGAGTTTTGGTGTAGTATCAAAGAAAAATATCCACAATTATCTGAAAAGTCTGTTATAATGCCCCTCCCATTTCCAACTATGTGTGTACATGCGGCTGGTTTTTCTCCAGTTACTATAACCAAAACGTTTGGCAATATATTCAGTGTGGAAGCAGATATGAGAATCCATTTTATTAAGCCATATATTAAAGAAATGTGAAAAAATGTAAAAAAAAATACCACTGTCAATAATTTTTTGTTGTGAAAATAGTCATTTTTCATGAGAAGTATTTATTGCTATTTTAATGGATTAATGTATTTTTTAATTTCTCAGCTTTCATTTCCAAAATGGCAAATATTGATAAATATAACTGACATAATCAAAAACTCTTTGGGTTCCTGAATAATTTTTAAGAGTACAAGTGGATCCTGAGAATAAAAAAAAAAAAAAGTTTGAGGATGATTGATCCAGACAATTTTACTCATGTAGCAAACAGTTAAGATCACAGATCTTGGGGCGCCTGGGTGACTCAGTTGTTAGGCGTCTGCCTTTAGCTCCGATCATGATCCTAGGGTCCTGGGATCGAGCCGCACGTCAGGCTCCCTGCTCAGTGGAGAGTCTACTTCTCCCTCTCCCTCTGCCTGCCATTTCTGCCTACTTGTGCTCTCTCTCTGTCAAATAAATAAATAAAATCTTAAAAAAAAAAGATCACAGGTCTTTCTATAAACTGAGGTAGGCAGGGTTTTGATGGTGTGTGCCAGAGATTAGCCAGCCATGTATTCAGTTGCAGTTATATAAGAACATGTTCTGATATTCAGTTACTTCCTTGCTATTTCTAAGAGATTCACACTTGGTTCTCCACAGATGCTATTGTTTTTATGCAATAAGTTTGGGAAAATCACAGCTGCACAGTAACACACTTTAAAACCCGTCAACCAGCACTTGGTGAAACAAAATTGTGATACCAAAGAAGTATTTTGTTTAGTACTTTTTATTTCAAGTGGTTAGTTTTAGCTATCAAAGTTGCATGACTAGTCAATTTTATTATTTTCATATCAAATGCAAATTATTTTGTTAAATAATAGCTATAGCAAATCAAGAAGTTCAAAATTCTTGAAAAAAAAAAAGAGTACTGAATAGCAGACTTGATCTATAACATATGAAATGTTATCATCCAATGCAGTTGACTCTTTCCTATTTTTTACGAAGTACTTGAATTTTTAGTGATGACTGATAAGTGTATAGATCATAATTTAATAAGAAAAATAAATGCTAATTCCATCATATATAGTAGGATAGCAGTTCTGTATCTTCTGTTATTATTGCTTTAAAAACAGTACAAAATATATATTGAAATGAAACCAGTATTCTAGGATTTGAGACTATGTGTACAGGTCATATGTACTCTAGCTCAGTGATTGAGTACTAGTGCTAGTACTACTTACTGACTGGATATGTGTGTGTGTGTATATACATACACACATTTTTTTTTTTTACTTTTGACTTCTGAAAGTTTAATATTGAAAAGGTTTTATTAAAAATTATGTTGAGAATATTATTTGAGTTAAATGCATAGTTCAGATTGATTAATAGTTATTGCAAATCAGGTTTGACAGATTCTTATTTATAGTAAGTTTCTAGAAAATCCAAAGGAAACTGTCAATGGAAATCTTAGGATAATTCTAAACCTCTCTTTTTTCATGAAATCAAGAAATGATTCCTGCCAACCTCTGCCCATAGGACATTTCAAGGCAATTCAAGTGCATCTCAATGAGAACTCAGTATTACATCTGCTTCATATAAGTAGGAAGGCTGCTAGTAGAGAAGAGGTCATATGTATTGTAAAAAGTTGGAAAATATGACAGGGAATAGACTTTTAATTTATAGTATAGAACTAAATCCTTTTATGATGTGTCACCAATATATTCTTGCACACATGTAATTTTCGTTTTTCCCAGTGCCCATATGATAGCTTGAGTATGAAGTGAAAGTTGGGCACAGGAAATGGGTAAAATGTTTTGTATACTTTCATGAACAGGCTTCCCATATTCTAAGGGCTTTCTTTAGAAGAAACTTGCTTTTCCAGGGTCTATAATTGTTGATATTTTTTTTAATTTTTTTATTGTTATGTTAATCACCATATATTACATAATTTGTTTTGGTGTACTGTTCCATGATTCATTGTTTGTTCATAACACCCAGTGCTCCATGCAGAACGTGCCCTCCTCAATACCCATCACCAGGCTAACCCATCCCCCCACCCTCCTCCCCTCCAGAAACCTCAGTTTGTTTTTCAGAGTCCATCATCTCTCCTGGTTCGTCTCCCCCTCTGACTTACTCCCCTTCATTCTTCCTCTCCTGCTATCTTCTTCTTTTTCTTTTTTCTTAACATATGTTGCGTTATTTGTTTCAGAAGTACAGATCTGTGATTCAACAGTCTTACACAATTCACAGCGCTCACCGTAGCACATATCTTCCCCAATGTCCATCACCCAGCCACCCCATCCCTCCCACCCCCAACCACTCCAGCAACCCTCAGTTTGTTCCTGAGATTAAGAATTCCTCATATCAGTGAGGTCATATGATACATGTCTTTCTCTGATTGACTTATTTCACTCAGCATAACAGCCTCCAGTTCCATCCACGTCGTTGCAAATGGCAAGATCTCATTCCTTTTGATGGCTGCATAATATTCCATTGTGTATATATACCACTCCTTCTTTATCCATTCATCTGTCGATGGACATCTTGGCTCTTTCCACAGTTTGGCTATTGTGGACATTGCTGCTATAAACATTGGGGTGCACGTACCCCTTCGGGTCCCTACATTTGTATCTTTGGGGTAAATACCCAGTAGTGCAATTGCTGGATCGAATGGTAGCTCTAATTTCAACTGTTTGAGGAACCTCCATACTGTTTTCCAGAGGGGTTACACCAGCTTGCATTCCCACCAACAGTGTAGGAGGGTTCCCCTTTCTCCACATCCCCGCCAACATCTGTCGTTCCCTGACTTGTTAATTTTAGCCATTCTGACGGGTGTGAGGTGGTATCTCATTGAGGTTTTGATTTGGATTTCCCTGATGCCGAGCGATGTTGAGCACTTTTTCATGTGCCTGTTGGCCATTTGGATGTCTTCTTTGGAAAAATGTCTGTTCATGTCTTCTGCCCGTTTCTTGATTGGATTATTTGTTCTTTGGGTGTTGAGTTTGATAAGTTCTTTATAGATTTTGGATACTAGCCCTTTATCTGATATGTCATCTGCAAATATTTTCTCCCATTCTGTCGGTTGTCTTTTGGTTTTGTGGACTGTTTCTTTTGCTGTGCAAAAGCTTTTTATCTTGATGAAATCCCAATAGTTCATTTTTGCCCTGGCTTCCTGTGCCTTTGGTGATGTTTCTAGGAAGAAGTTGCTGTGGCTGAGGTCGAAGAGGTTGCTACCTGTGTTCTCCTTTAGGATTTGGATGGACTCCTGTCTCACATTTAGGTCTTTCAACCATTTGGAGTCTATTTTTGTGTGTGGTGTAAGGAAATGGTCCAGTTTCATTCTTCTGCATGTGGCTGTCCAATTTTCCCAACACCATTTGTTGAAGAGACTGTCTTTTTTCCACTGGACATTCTTTCCTGCTTTGTCAAAGATAAGTTGACCATAGAGTTGAGGGTCCATTTCTGGGCTCTCGATTCTGTTCCATTGATCTATGTGTCTGTTTTTGTGCCAGTACCATACTGTCTTGATGATGACAGCTTTGTAATAGAGCTGGAAGTCCGGAATTGTGATGCCGCCAGCTTTGCTTTTCTTTTTCAGTATTCCTCTGGCTATTCGGGGTCTCTTCTGGTTCCATACAAATTTTAGGATTATTTGTTCCATTTCTTTGAAAAAAGTGGATGGTATTTTGATGGGGATTGCATTGAATGTGTAGATTGCTCTAGGTAGCATTGACATCTTCACAATGTTGGTTCTTCCAATCCATGAGCATGGAACGATTTTCCAATTCTTTGTGTCTTCTTCAATTTCTTTCATGAGTATTTTATAGTTTTCTGAGTACAGATCCTTTGCCTCTTTGGTTAAATTTATTCCTAGGTATCTTATGCTTTTGGGTGCAATTGTGAATGGGATCGACTCCTTGATTTGTCTCTCTTCTGTCTTGTTGTTGGTGTATAGGAATGCCACTGATTTCTGTGCATTGATTTTATAGCCTGCTACTTGACTGAATTCCTGTATGAGTTCTAGCAGTTTTGGGGTGGAGTCTTTTGGGTTTTCCACGTAAAGTATCCTATCATCTGCAAAGAGTGAGAGTTTGACTTCCTCTTTGCCGATTTGGATGCCTTTGATTTCTTTTTGTTGTCTGATTGCTGTGGCTAGGACTTCTAATACTATGTTGAATAGCAGTGGTGAGAGTGGACATCCCTGCCGCGTTCCTGACCTTAGGGGAAAAGCTCTCAGCTTTTCCCCATTGAGAATGATATTCGCTGTAGGTTTTTCGTAGATGGCTTTTATGATATTGAGGTATGTACCCTCTATCCCTATACTTTGAAGAGTTTTGATCAAGAAAGGATGCTGTACTTTGTCAAATGCTTTTTCTGCATCTATTGAGAGGATCATATGATTCTTGTTCTTTCTTTTGTTAATGTATTGTATCACATTGATTGATTTGTGGATGTTGAACCAGCCTTGCAGCCCAGGGATAAATCCCACTTGGTCGTGGTGAATAATCCTTTTAATGTACTGTTGGATCCTATTGGCTAGTATTTTGGTGAGAATTTTTGCATCCATGTTCATCAAGGATATTGGTCTGCAATTCTCCTTTTTGATGGGATCTTTGTCTGGTTTTGGGATCAAGGTAATGGTGGCCTCATAAAATGAGTTTGGAAGTTTTCCTTCCATTTCTATTTTTTGGAACAGTTTCAGGAGAATAGGTATTAATTCTTCTTTAAATGTCTGATAGAATTCCCCTGGGAAGCCATCTGGCCCTGGGCTTTTGTTTCTTGGGAGATTTTTGATGACTGCTTCAATTTCCTTAGTGGTTATAGGTCTGTTCAGGTTTTCTATTTCTTCCTGGTTCAGGTTTGGTAGTTGATACATCTCTAGGAATGCACCCATTTCTTCCAGGTTATCCAATTTGCTGGCATAGAGTTGCTCATAATATGTTCTTATAATTGTTTGTATTTCTTTGGTGTTGGTTGTGATCTCTCCTCTTTCATTCATGATTTTGTTGATTTGGGTCATTTCTCTTTTCTTTTTGATCAGTCTGGCCAGGGGTTTATCAATCTTGTTCATTCTTTCAAAGAACCAGCTCCTAGTTTCGTTGATCTGTTCTACTGTTCTTTTGGTTTCTATTTCATTGATTTCTGCTCTGATCTTTATTATTTCTCTTCTCCTGCTGGGGTTAGGCTTTATTTGCTGTTTTTTCTACAGCTCCTTTAGGTGTAGGATTAAGTTGTGTATTTGAGACCTTTCTTGTTTCTTGAGAAAGGCTTGTATTGCTGTATACTTTCCTCTCAGGACTGCCTTTGCTATATCCCAAAGATTTTGAACAGTTGTGTTTTCATTTTCATTCGTTTCCATGAATTTTTTTAATTCTTCTTTAATTTCCTGGTTGACTCATTCATTCTTTAGTAGGATGCTCTTTAGCCTCCATGTATTTGAGTTCCTTCCAACTTTCCTCTTGTGATTGAGTTCTAGTTTCAAAGCATTGTGGTCTGAAAATATGCAGGGAATGATCCCAATCTTTTGGTACCGGTTGAGACCTGCTTTGTGACCTAGGATGTGATCAATTCTGGAGAATGTTCCATGGGCACTAGAGAAGAATGTGTATTCTGTTGCTTTGGGATGGAATGTTCTGAATATGTCTGTGAAGTCCATTTGGTCCAGTGTGTCATTTAAAGTCTTTATTTCCTTGTTGATCTTTTGCTTAGAGGATCTGTCCATTTCAGTCAGGGGGGTGTTAAAGTCCCCCACTATTATTGTATTGTTGTCAATGTGTTTCTTTGCTTTTGTTATTAATTGCCTTATATAATTGGCTGCTCCCATGTTCGGGGCATAGCTATTTACAATTGTTAGATCTTCTTGTTGCATAGACCCTTTAAGTAGGATATAGTGTCCTTCCTCATCTCTTATTACAGTCTTTGTTTTAAAATCTAGTTTGTCTGATATAAGGATTGCCACCCCAGCTTTCTTTTGGTGTCCATTAGCATGGTAAATGGTTTTCCACGCCCTCACTTTCAATCTGGGGGTGTCTTTGGGTCTAAAAGGAGTCTCTTGCAGACAGCGTATGGATGGGTCTTGTTTTTTAATCCAATCTGATAGCCTGTGTCTTTTGATTGGGGCATTGAGCCCATTTACATTCAGGGTAACTATTGAAAGGTATGAATTTAGTGCCATTGTATTGCCTGTAAGGTGACTGTTACTGTATGTTGTCTGTGTTCCTTTCTGATCTTTGCTGCTTTTAGGCTCTCTCTTTGCTTAAAGGACCCCTTTCAATATTTCTTGGAGGGCTGGTTTCATGTTTGCAAATTCCTTTAGTTTTTGTTTGTTCTGGAAGCCTTTTATCTCTCCTTCTATTTTCAATGACAGCCTAGCTGGATATAGTATTCCTGGCTGCATATTTTTCTCGTTTAGTGCTCTGAAGATATCTTGCCAGTCCTTTCTGGCCTGCCAGGTCTCTGTGGATAGGTCTGTTGCCAATCTAATATTTTTACCCTTGTAGGTTACATATCTCTTCTCCTGAGCTGCTTTCAGGATTTTCTTTTTGTCTCTGAGACTCGTAAGTTTTACTATTAGATGTCGGGGTGTTGACCTATTTTTATTGATTTTGAGAGGGGTTCTCTGTGCCTCCTGGATTTTGATGCCTGTTTCCTTCCTCACATTAAGGAAGTTCTCTGCTATTATTTGCTCCAATATACCTTCTGCCCCTCTCTCTCTTTCTTCTTCTTCTGGGATCCCAATTATTCTAATGTTGTTTCGTCTTATCGAATCACTTATCTCTCGAATTCTGCCCTCGTGATCCTGTAGTTGTTTCTCCCTCTTTTTCTCAGCCTTCTTACTTTCCATCATTTGGTCTTCTATATCACTGATTCTCTCTTCTGCCTCATTTATCCTAGCAGTTAGTGTCCCCATTTTTGATTGCACCTCATCAATAGCCTTTTTGATTTCGACTTGGTTAGATTTTAGTTCTTTTATTTCTCCAGAAAGGGTTTCTCTAATAACTTCCACGCTTTTTTCAAGCCCAGCTAGTATCTTTAAAGTCATGATTCTGAACTCTAGGTCCGACATCGTACTAATGTCCGTATTGAGTAGGTCCCTGGCTGACGGTACTACCTCTTGTTCTTTTTGCTGAGGTGATTTTTTTCGTCTTGTCATTTTGTCCAGAGGAGAATAGATGAATGAGAGAACAAAATGCTAACAGGTTTACAACGTCCCCAGCAAATATACTGTATACAAATCAGAAAAGACCTGAAACGAGGGGAAAAGAAAGGGAAAGAAAGAAAAAAGAAAGAGAGAGAAAAACAAAAACAAAAACAGAACAATACAAAAAAAGCAGAATGTGATCAAATATGATCAGGCTAGTGCATAGATCAGTGCCACACACTAGATTTTGGGCGTATTTTGATCTGTTAGAAAAAAGTGCCTCCTAAAATTTTAAAGGAAGAAAGACATATATGTACAAAATAAGGGTTGATACAACGAAGGGATAGAAGATGACTGTAAAGATAAAGATTATAAAAGATTTTATAAAAGGACTTGATAAGATAAGAAGTTGTTTGAAAAAAGAAAGAAGATTTAAAAAAAAAGAAAAAAGGGAGAGAATGTGATCAGGCAGGAGACTAGAACAGAACCATACACTAGTGATTTAGGGTATATTTTTATCTGTTAGAAGAAACTGTATCTCAAAATTTTAAAGAGAGAACAACTTATATATGTATATGCCAAAAATAAGGGTAACTACTATGAAGGGATAAAATATGACTCTAAAAATGAAAAATAAAAAATGTTTTTTTTTTTTTAAAAAGAGATTGATAAGATGTTGGTTGAAAAAGGGAAAAAGAAAAAGAAAAAAAAAACAGTTAACAAAAATTAACTTTGATGAACTGATGAATCATGGTAAAAAAAAGCCATGAATTCTATGTGCAGTATTCCCCTAGCGCTGGAGTTCTCCCGTTCTCCTTGATCGGTAAACTTGGTCTTGGCTTGCTGGCTGTTCGTGCTGATCTTCTGGGGGAGGGGCCTGTTGCTGTGGTTTCCAAATGTCTTTGCCGGAGGCTGAATTGCCCCGCCCTTGTCGGTCCGGGATAAGCAAGCTGCTCGGGTTTGATCTCAGGAGCTTTTGTTCCCTGCAAGCTCTCCGTACAGCCTTGGAGGACCAGGGCAAAAATGGTGGCCTCCCAATCTCCACCCAGAGGAGCTGAGAACTCGGGGCCCTGCTCCCCAGTGCGCCCCCAGAGAAAAGCAGTCACTCCCTTGTCCCCGGTCTCCGGCCGCACTCCGTGCTCACCCGGCCTGTGACCGAGCGTTTGTATCTCTGGCACCCGACCCCGTGTGGAGTCTCCAAACCCAGCAGATCCCTGCGGTGCGTTCCCGTGCCGCTCCTCCCCGGGAAGGAAGGGGAATCTCCCCAGCTCCGCCGCTTGTTGGGTCTCTGCTGCAGGAGCAGTGGCCCGACTGGGCCGCGGATCACAATTTATGGCCACCCCGAGCTGAGAGCCCGCGCCTTGGCTCCGTCTCTGCAGCCGGCTTCCCCGCTCCGATACCTGGGAGCTCTGGCGCGCTCAGGCTCCCCCGGTCTTTCTGTGACCCCAAGGGTCCTGAGACCCCACTGTCCCGCGAGGGTTTCACCCCGCTTAGCCACTGGAGCGACGTCCCTCAGCGGAGCCGACTTCTAAAAGGTCCGATTTTGTGCTCCGCGGCTCTAGCACTTGCCAGAAGCGGCCAGCGGAGGCCCCTCCCCCGCCGTCTATCCTCCCGAATATCGCCTCGGATTCACTTCTCCACACGTCCTACCTTCCAGTAAGTTGTCGCTTCTCTGTTCAGAGAGTTGTTGCTACTCTCCTCTTCGATCTCCTGTTGAGTTCGTAGGTGTTCAGAATGGTTTCATCCCTATTCAGCTGAATTCCTGAGACCAGACGAAATCCAGGTCTCCTACTCCTCCGCCATCTTGCTCCGCCCCCCTATAATTGTTGATATTTAACTCCAGTATTTTTTCCCTAGAATTCCATTCTTCTTTCTACTCCTTATTCTCTTAATCTTCTCAGCAGCATGTAGTTGAAAGACTGCTCTTCTAGATTGGGACTAGAACAATTGACATATTTTTTAGTCTCAGTTTTAGTGGGGAATTTTGACATATGTAGGAAATAAGATAGTTTTAGCAGAGTTATATATTTTGGGAATATTGTGACTATTCTCTTTCCTTTGGGCCATGTGGTAATGTAGAAAAGGTGGGATTACTCAGGATGATTTTGTGGAAGATATGATGAAGAATCAGGTGAATGGGAGTTTAGGAAGCATGCGGTACGTGGAAAGGAAATATTATGGTTACTTAGAAAAGTCTGGGAATTGTCATCTAAGTTCCTAAAACCCAGAATAGTAGCTAAAGACTCAAGCTCCTTATAATGAATCGTTGAACACTATACCAAAAGCTAATGATGTACGATATGTTTGCTAATTGAACATAATAAATTTAAAAAATTTAAAAAAGAGATCCAATATGCTTCTATAACTGGAACCAGATCCAGTGAGAGGTACTAAATCAAGATTTTGTTCTGTGAGCAAATGATGCTGACCATCAACTATGGAATAAATCCTGAGTCCAGAATCAAAGCACCTTACTTTCTTGACGGACAGGGAGTTGAGAGAAATAACTTTGTTATTGACCTGAGTCCTCTTATTAGAGGGGAATATCAAGAAAAGAGAATATTAACCAAGGTTTTAGACTATGAAAGTTCTACTTGTCTAAGGCAAGATTGAGAATCAAATCATATAGATACCATACATATGTATATATAATTATAATTTATATGATATATGTATGTATATAATATATAAAATTACAAGATAAAAATTAGTAATACTTGTAATGTTTTGCTGTATAGACATTTTTTAATTGAATGGTACATATTTTCTGTTTATCAGCAAGGTGACTGAGAAAATATATATGCCCTGAGAAATAAAAAGGAATATCTATGAACACAAGTTCAAGAATTTAATTCAAGAAAATATAATTCATTACCTTATATGTGCCAACACTGTGCTTGGGGTGAGATACAAGGATGAGTGAGAAATTTGATATGCCAGGATTAGTTCACTTACGCAGAAAAAATAGGGATGGGTAACTTTTCTGCAGACTATATTCCAAAGTTTTCCTCTCTTGAATCATTACTTTGGACTGTAATTCTCCTTTAAGGAACTCTAAATCCTGCCAACTTTCAAAAGAGAGAGTTAAAGCATTTGTTTTAACATAGCCACTCTCATACTCTGATGACAGAAATGCTATCACCATTTCTGGTAGATTTATTTCCTAAATCAAGAGTCATCTGTTAGAAGTTTTCTGGATAGATAAGAGTTAAATAACCACACAAAAAGATAAGATATTTAAACTTATTCTCACTCCCAAATAGATACAGTTTAAATGAGAGCATATGTCTTAAAATGAAGTTAATTGTGATAGGTTAAATAATGTCCCTCAAAGATCACCACCTAATCACTGAAACCTGTGAATGAAATCTTACATGGCAGAAGGGATTTTGCAGATGTGATTAAATTAAGGACTTTGAGATAGAGAGATTATCCTGGATTATCTGAGTGGGCCTTAAATGTAATCACAAGTTGTTATAAGAACGGGGCAGAGAGAGAATTGACAATATAGGGCAGGGTTATATGACAACAGAAGCGGAGGGAGAAAATGCGATGTGATGCCAGGCCATGAGCCAAGGAATGCAGGTGGCCTATAAAAGCTGGAAAAGGCAAGTCAAGAAATTCAATCCCTCTAGAAGGAACCAGATCTGCCAGCACCTTGATTTTAGCCCCATAAGACTCATTTTGTAATTTCTGATCTTCAGACTATAGAGAATAAATTCATATTGTTTTAAGCCACTAAGTTTGTGATAATTGTTAATGTCCAGTGAATTGCATTAGGCAGTGCTGAAGATTTTAAATTTTTTTCTTCCCAGCAATTTTTCCAAACAGAGGAATTAGATGACACATTCTTCTATAACAGAAATGCACACACCTGGCAAATTATTATAATAATCAGTTTCTATACTTTTGCCCTTCATTACACATACCATAGAGTGGTTGTGGCCCACAAATGTATACCTGTGACCCATCATAAATTAGTCATCTGGCCACAATCATTTCATGTTGCAGAATCTGTTGTTTATTCAAAAGAACTTTGTACTTACAGAAAAGTGAGTTACTTCCATTCATGCACACTGGTTCTTAGAATTTATATGACAATTAGCTGTCATTATCCAATTACAAAAAGGGAAATACTATCAGATTGTCAGTCCATAAGCCTACTTCATTTAAATAATGCACTTTCAGTAACTAAACCACCTTTTTAACTGGAGGTAAGCATGGGACTTCTATAAATACAAGTTTTATTTTAGAACTTTTCTTCTAATTTCTTTTTTCAGTTTTACTGAGATATAATTGACTTATTATATAAGTTTAAGGTTCACAACATAATTATTTGATATATGTGAAATATGTGAAATATTTATTTGATATTGTGAAATTATTACCATAATAAGTTTAGTTAACATCCATCACCTCATATAGTTAAAATTTTTTCCTTGTGATTAGAACATTTAATATCTACTCTTTTAGCAACTTTCAAATGTATAATACAGTATCATTATCTATAGTCATCTCCAATTTCTTGTCTGTATTCTGACAATAATTTGGAAAAAATTCTAGTGCAGGCACTATAGAGAAAATTCACTAATCTTAGAATGAAAAATAGCATTCATAGTTTCTACTTCTTTTATGAAATACTTGATCTTAAAAGCATTATTGCTTGACTTTTAAATAAACAGTTTGGACCAGATGATTTTGAAAGGCCCTTCAGATCCCACATTTTATAACCTTGTGAAATACCCTTTATACTAGTGATGTTTAATTTAATGTTTAATTAATTATGGGAATAATGATATTTGGCACTAAAATATCAGTAGGTCTAATATTTTCCTTTTCTTAAATTGTAATGCTGTTTATGAAAATATTAGTACTTTTTAAAAATCTCTAAGTTAAAATTCATTTTAAACTGCTTTTAAATGTGAAGTTTAAATTTCAAGTATCTTAGGTTATTTTATGGAAATAAAGTACAAAATGTCAAATTTGCAATTAACAACCAGTTTTTCACTACTTTGGATTTAAAGCAGATATTTATTGAGGAAATTCTGGGGCTATCAGCAATTTCATCGTTTTCTTAGGGTAGAAGGAAAACAGCAGTAAGATTATGGAAAACCTTGGCAAATCAGATGACATCATGGAAATACACTCACCCACTTCAGAAAAGTACACAGATAATAGAAAAGTCTTGAGATCAGTGGTAAGAAAGCAATTTAAACAGCTGTTGAATTATAGAAAATGTGTCCGCTTGTTTGACATACTTTTTGGAAAGGGAAGTAGATAAAAGCAACACTATTATCAAGAAGCAAATACATCCAGTGTTTACAAAATCATTTCAGTTAGTCTAAGAACAAACCCTCAGATAAGTCAGCATTTCAAATCCAGTGGAAAAAAAATGTTACACCTATGTTTCATAAAGCTGTAAGAGGCTCAGAATTACTTACTTCAAGAAGTAGCAATTTCTGTTAGAAGATGCATGAAAAGTGTTAGCCTCATGGGAATCCATTTGTGACAACAGAGCAGAAAGCAGCCCCTGCTCCAACAATAAAAAAAGTGACAGATAATATGGAAGTAATCAATCTGAAAGGTATAGAATATTTAAACCATGAAATGCCTAAAAAGCCATAAGCAAGATCTTAAAATCAATATAGGATGCTACTGAAAGACAGAGTAATGACTCAAGAATAGGAATATTATACTGTTTCCAGAAAGGTTTTATAAAATAACTATGCATGTATATTTTTAAAAGAAAACATAATTGTTAGATTGTTTTTATAAAAAGAAAAAGAATTATGCTGATTATTCTATAATATTAAAAGTGATTTAAAAGACAATATTTTCTAGCATTTTAGTCTGTGTTTAAGACTATCCTGAACTATTTTGATGAGAACAAAACCATGTTAGTCCTTAAGAAAGCAAAGTTGCAGGGAGCATAGAACTCAATAACTGCTTAGGCCTGAAGAGATTTAATTGATTTTATTAGTACTTCACTTAAAATATTTCTAGATGCAAGAAATGTAATTGCTTGCATCTAGGAAACTCAGGCAGTAAATCACATTTGTCAAGGTGTTTGACTGGAAAGTCGCAAAGCAGAAGTATTTCTTGGCTTAAACTGGAAGATCAACCACAGAAATAAAAAATGTGTCTGAAAGGAAAGAAAGAATGCTGTATTCTGGTAGTCCTTGGAACATCCTTTTTTAGTAAAGAAAGGACCATTTCTAGACATGTTTAAAACCAAAGAATGGAACTGGCCATCATATTGATTTCTCCAACCAATCTTTTTATTATTATTATTCTATGTAGACTGCTGTGAATCAAATGTATTCTGGAAACAAAGAAAAAAAATCTCTCTCATTTCTAGGATAAATATAGGGATAAGATGTTTATTTTTTTCCTTAGAATTAGATTTTATGAGCTGAGGCTAGGTAAATTTGTTGCCAAGTTGGTACTAGATACTAAATACTTGATTTTCACATTGTGCCAAGGTGTTACAGTAGAAGCAGGGAATCTGAGAAATCTCATCCAGTTGATTCCTGTGCCTACTATTTCTTTTAGAAAACAAGATCACAAAGTTCTGTAGTGGAGACCTTCATCCCTGCCCACAACTCTAGTTCCTGCCAGAATCTTTCAACTCTAATTATACCACATTAAACAATTCACTACTCTGGGTTTTGTTTTGTTTTGTTTTTGGGGAGAGAGGGCAGAAAAGGTAGAAAATTCAGGAAATAAAAGATCTTGTTTAAAAAGGAAAAGAATTCGTTTTAGAAATGCTTTGGAACAGCCCAGAAATGGTGAAGCAGAATTAAAATTACAAAACAGGAGAGTCAACACTACTTGTTTGCTTTTACATGTCCAGTAATTTTGTTGTCTGAGAGATTTTTTTTTTTCATTTTATGGGTGATATTTCCACATAGGTTACAGATTATTTAAAAGAGAAAGGGTTGGGATGACTGGGTGGCTCAGTCGTCTAGGTGTCTGCCTTTGGCTCGGGTCATGGTCCCAAGGGTCCCCCTGCTCCGTGGGGAATCTGCTTCTCCCTCTGCCTGCCGCTCCCCCTGCTTGAGCTTGCCTGCTCTCTCTGACAAATAAATAAATAAAATCTTTTTAAAAAATAAATGAAAGAAAAAGGGTTTCTAACTGACCAAATACCATCAATATTTTCAGATGCTCTGTATCCTCAATGATAGATAGCCATAGTCATTCACTTCTTTTTAAAGATTTCTCTTGAAATATTGTGACCTTTTTTTAAGTAAAAAATTCCCCATCTTATATAGAAATAGTCCCTGATAAGTGCATTTTAAATGCTTCATTGTATGGACAACTAAGCATAGGTCATCAACTTTTCTGATCAGTTAACCACCATGAAATCCCCCCAGTGCTTGGGGAACTTTATGCTTCCATATCCTTTCCACCTCTGGGACTGCTAGTCCCTGTTCCTTGCCTTGATACAAACACTAGCTCTGTCCACAGGCTCCATCTCTTCATTTTTAATCCACAGTTAGGATTTTGCTGTTGTCAGGCTCTCCTGAGAGAAGTCAACCATCAAGTTTCTCCCACAAAGTGTTTGACAGAAACTTGCTTGGGATATGTAATATTTGAGAGACGCAGTTTGAAGAATACTAGGTATTTGTTACTCTGGTTTTCCTAATTCATATTTTTCATTTTAAATTAGACCACCAGAAAGCAATACACTTGGAATTCCCTAGATCACTATCTGTTTTCAATTTGATTGATTTCTACTCCTCCTCCTTTATTGATTTCCTTCCTTTGACTTACTTTGGGTTAAATTTCTCTTCATTTTGCTAGCTTCTTAAATGAAAACTTAGATCACTGATTTTAAATCTTTCTCTTTTTTCTAATACAAGCATATAATATTATAAAGTATTTTCTAAACATATCTTTAGGTACATCATACAGATTTTGATATTTTCTTCTTTTTATTTTTACTCTGACCTAAATATTTTCAAGAATTTTCATGTGATTTCTCTTTTGCCCCATAAGATACTTAGAAGTATGTTGTTTATCCTGAAAAAGGGAAGAAAAAAAAGGAAGTGTGTTGTTTAATTCACAAATGTGTCAGGATTTTCTAGATTTCTTAGTGTCATTGGTTTATAACGAAGTGTGATGATCAGAGAGCATATTCTGTACAAATTCACCTTTTTAATTACTGAGACTTAACATTATATTATGGCATATTGTCTATTTTGGTGGAAATTCCAAATCCTACCAAATTCCTATTTGGTGCATTTGAAAAGAATGTATATTCTGCAGTTGTTAAATGTAGCATTTTTTAAATCTCAATGCTGCTGTTCAAAATGTCTGCAAAGTTAGTGATTTTTTTTTTGTCTAGCTTTTTGTCTGTCAATTACTGATAGAATGGTGTTAAAATCTCCAACAATGACTATATTTTTCTTGTTATTTTTTATTTTTATTTTGTCAGCTTTTGCATTACATATTTTCAAGTTCTAAATAGGGATTCATACACATTTATGATGGTTTTATCTTTCTAATCAATTGACCCTTTTATCTTTATGAAATGTCTTTCTTTATCACAGGTAATCCCTTATCTTAATGTGTACCTTGTTTGATACCAATGTAGCCATACTGATTTCCTGATGCTTATGTCCACATGGTGTATTTTCTACTTTCCTTTTACTTTGTCTGTCTGTATCCTTATATTTAAAGGTAACCTCGTGTAGGCAACATGTAGCTGAGTCTAACAAACTCTACTTTTTATTTGGAGTATACATTCAAGTTATTCATATTTTTCATGTTTTTATTGTTCTTTACTGAAGTTTCACATTTTTTACTCATAATTTTCATCTTTTCATTAATTACTTGAATATATTTATAACAACTGCTTTCAAGTCTGTCAGAAATTTCATCACGCAGGTCATCTTGGGGTCTGTTTCTATGGACTAACTTTTACCTTTTCTATGAGCCACAATTTTTGATTGTTGGATTCTGTACAGACTCTGGATACTCTTCTCTTTCTTTTAAGTGGGTTAATTCTTGCTTTTCCTTATATAGGGTAAAAGAAAAATCTGTGTCAACAGGATCTCTTTTCATATCCTCCAGTTTCTGCCCATTTTGATTACTCTCCAGTTCCTTCAAATATTTGATTTTCATATTATACCCACCGATTATAATTGCTATCTATAGGAAGTATGCTGCCATTACTAGAAACAGAACTAGTTTTCATTATGTATTTAGGTTTTTCTGTGAAATTATAATAGTTTTATAAAGACATAAGATTTTTTTAAATGATAATTTATCAGTTGAATATTAAAATACATATTACATATTTCTTGTTATATATGGTGGTACAAAATCATTGCAGATCATTGAAAGTATAAAAAAAATAAAAATAATTTTTTCATCTAATGATTTATATACATATACCACACATATATATTATTTACAAATTATGTGTAATACTATTACATTATTCTCAGTTTTGCTCTCTTGTAGTTTAAACTCCCCTAACTTTATGTCATTAGTTTTCAAAAGTATGACTTTTTAAATTGTATAACATTTAATAAGTAAATATGTCCTATTTCCTTTTTCCTAATTTTCTATTTTTTTTATTTTTATGACACTTCCAAATTGTTTTGTTCTTTTTTTTGGTTATGTTAATCACCATACATTACATCATTAGTTTTGGATGTAGTGTTCCATGATTCATTGTTTGTGCATAACACCCAGTGCTCCATGCAGAACGTGCCCTCTTTAATACCCATCACCAGGCTAACCCATCCCCCCACCCCCCTCCCCTCTAGAACCCTCAGTTTGTTTTTCAGAGTCCATCTTCTCTCATGGTTTGTCTCTTCCTCCAATTTACTCCCCTCCATTCTTCCCCTCCAGCTATCTTCTTTTTTTTTTTCTTAACATACATTGCCTTCTTTGTTTCAGAGGTACAGATCTGTGATTCAAAAGTCTTGCACAATTCACAGCACTCACCATAGCACATACCCTCCCAAATATCTATCACCCAGCTACCGAATCCCTCCCGCCCCACCCCCACTCCAGCAACTCTCAGTTTGTTTCCTGAGATTAAGAATTCCTCATATCAGTGAGGTCATATGATACATATCTTTCTCTGATTGACTTATTTCACTCAACATAAGACCCTCAAGTTCCATCCATGTCGTTGCAAATGGCAAGATCTCATTCCTTTTGATGGCTGCATAATATCCCATTGTGTATATATACCACTTCTTTTTTATCCATTCATCTGTTGATGAACATCTTGGCTCTTTCCACAGTTTGACTATTGTGGACATTGCTGCTATAAACATTGGGGTGCACGTACCCTTCGGATCTCTACATTTGTGTCTATGGGGTAAATACCCAGTAGTGCAGTTCCTGGATCGTATGGTAGCTCTATTTTCAACTTTTTGGGAAACCTCCATACTGTTTTCCAGAGTGGTTGCACCAGCTTGCATTCCCACCAACAGTGTAGGAGGGTTCCCCTTTCTCCACATCCCTGCCAACATCTTTCATTTCCTGACTTGTTAATTTTAGCCATTCTGACTGGTGTGAGGTGGTATCTCATTGAGGTTCTGATTTGGATTTCCCTGATGCCAAGCGATGTTGAGCACTTTTTCATTTGTCTGCTGGCCATTTGGATGTCTTCTTTGGACAAATGTCCAATCATGTCTTCTGCCCATTTCTTGATTGGATCATTTGTTCTTTGGGTGTTGAGTTTGATAAGTTCTTTATAGATTTTGGATACTAGCCCTTTATCTGATATGTCATTTGCAAATATTTTCTCTCATTCTGTCGGTTGTTTTTTGGTTTTGTGGACTATTTCTTTTGCTGTGCAAAAGCTTTTTATTTGATGAAATCCCAAAAGTTCATTTTTGCTCTTGCTTCCCTCGCATTTGGCGAAGTTTCTAGGAAGAAGTTGCTGCGACTGAGGTCAAAGAAGTTGCTGCCTATGTTCTCCTTTAGGATTTTGATGGACTCCTGTCTCACATTGAGGTCTTTCAACTATTTGGAGTCTATTTTTGTGTGTGGTGTAAGGAAATGATCCACTTTCATTCTTCTGCATGTGGCTGTCCAGTTTTCCCAACACCATTTGTTGAAAAGACTGTCTTTTTTCCATTGGACATTCTTTCCTGCTTTGTCAAAGATGAGTTGACCATAGAGTTGAGGGTCCATTTCTGGGATCTCTGTTCTGTTCCATTGATCTATGTGTCTGTTTTTCTGCCAGTACCATACTGTCTTGATGATGACAGCTTTGTAATAGAGCTGGAAGTCCGGAATTGTGATGCCGCAAGCTTTGCTTTTCTTTTTCAGTATTCCTCTGGCTATTCGGGGTCTCTTCTGGTTCCATACAAATTTTAGGATTATTTGTTCCATTCTTTGAAAAAAGTGGATGGTATTTTGATGGGGATTGCATTGAATGTGTAGATTGCTCTAGGTAGCATTGACATCTTCACAATGTTTGTTCTTCCAATCCATGAGCATGGAATGTTTTTCCATTTCTTTGTGTTTTCCTCAATTTCTTTCATGAGTGTTTTATAGTTTTCTGACTACAGATCCTTTGCCTCTTTGGTTAGATTTATTCCTAGGTATCTTATGGTTTTGGGGGCAATTGTCAATGGGATCAACTCCTTAATTTCTCTCTCTTCTGTCTTGTTGTTGGTGTATAGGAATGTCACTGATTTCTGTGCATTGATTTTATGTCCTGCCACTCTACTGAATTCCTGTATGAGTTCTAGCAGTTTTGAGGTGGAGTCTTTTGGGTTTTCCACATACAGTATCATATCATCTGCAAAGAGTGAGAGTTTGACTTCCTCTTTGCCGATTTGGATGCCTCTGATTTCTTTTTGTTGTCTGATTGCTGTGGCTAGGACTTCTAACACTATGTTGAATAGCAGTGGTGATAGTGGACATCCCTGCCGCATTCCAGACCTTAGGGGAAAAGCTCTCAGTTTTTCCCCATTGAGAATGATATTCGCTGCAGGTTTTTCATAGATGGCTTTTATGATGTTGAGGTATGTACCCTCTATCCCTATACTCTGAAGAGTTTTGATCAAGAAAGGATGCCGTACTTTGTCAAATGCTTTTTCTGCATCTATTGAGAGGATCATATGACTCTTGTTCTTTCTTTTGTTAATGTATTGTATCACGTTGATTGATTTGCGGATGTTGAACCAACCTTGCAGCCCAGGGATAAATCCCACTTGGTCATGGTGAATAATCCTTTTAATGTACTGTTGGATCCTATTGGCTAGTATTTTGGTGAGAATTTTTGCATCCATGTCCATCAAGGATATTGGTCTGTAATTCTCCTTTTTGATGGGGTCTTTGTCTGGTTTTGGGTTCAAGGTAATTGTGGCCTCATAAAACGAGTTTGGAAGTTTTCCTTCCATTTCTGTTTTTTGTAACACTTTCAGGAGAATAGGTATTAATTCTTCTTTAAATGTTGGGTAGAATTCCCCTGGGAAGCCATCTGGCCCTGGGCTTTTGTTTGTTGGGAGATTTTTGATGACTGCTTCAATTTCCTTAATGGTTATAGGTCTGTTCAAGTTTTCTATTTCTTCCTGGTTCAGTTTTCGTAGTTGATACATCTCTAGGAATGCATCCATTTCTTCCAGGTTATCTAATTTGCTGGCATAGAGTTGCTCATAATATGTTCTTATAATTGTTTGTATTTCTTTGGTGTTGGTTGTGATCTCTCCTCTTTCATTCATGATTTTGTTGATTTGGGTCATTTCTCCCTTCTTTTTGATAAGTCTGGCCAGGGATTTATCAATCTTGTTAATTCTTTCAAAGAACCAGCTCCTAGTTTCGTTGATCTGTTCTACTTTCTTTTGGGTTCTGTTTCATTGATTTCTGCTCTGATCTTTATTATTTCTCTTCTCTTGCTGGGTTTAGGCTTTATTTGCTGTTTTTTCTCTAGCTCCTTTAACTGTAGGGTTAAGTTGTGTATTTGAGACCTTTCCTGTTTCTGGAGAAAGGCTTGTATTGGTATATACTTTCCTCTCAGGACTGCCTTTGCTGTATCCCAAAGATTTTGAACAGTTGTGTTTTCATTTTCATTGGTTTCCATGAATTTTTTTAATTCTTCTTCAATTTCCTGGTTGAGCCATTCATTCTTTAGTAGGATGCTCTTTAGCCTCCATGTATTTGAGTTCTTTCTGATTTTCCTTTCGTGATTGAGTTCTAGTTTCAAAGCATTGTGGTCTGAACATATGCAGGGAATAATTCCAGTCTTTTGGTACCAGTTGAGAACTGATTTGTGACCAAGGATGTGATCTCTTCTGGAGAATGTTCCATGGGCACTAGAGAAGAATGTGTATTCTGTTGCTTTGGGATGGAATATTCTGAATATGTCTGTGAAGTCCATTTGGTCCAGTGTGTCATTTAAAGTCTTGATTTCTGGGGCGCCTGGGTGGCTCTGTTGGTTAAGTGTCTGACTCTTGATCTCAGCTCAGGTCTTGATCTTAGGGTCAAGATTTCAAGCCCCACATGGAGCCTACATAAAGTCTCGATTTCCTTGATGATCTTTTGCTTAGATGATCTGTCCATTTCAGTCAGGGGGGTGTTAACGTCCCCCACTATTATTGTATTGTTGTCAATCTGTTTCTTTGCTTTTGTTATTAATTGGCTTTAATATAATTGGCTGCTCCCATGTTAGGGGCATAGATATTTACAATTGTTAGATCTTCTTGTTGGATAGACCCTTTAAGTAGGATATAGTGTCCTTCCTCATCTCTTATTACAGTCTTTGTTTTAAAATCTAATTTGTCTGATATAAGGATTGACACCCCAGCTTTCTTTTGGTGTCCATTAGCATGGTAAATGGTTTTCCACCCCCTCACTTTCAATCTGGGGGTGTCTTTGGGTCTAAAATCTGTCTCTTGCAGACAGCATATCGATGGGTCTTGTTTTTTAATCCAATCTGATAGTTTGTGTCTTTTGATTGGGGCATTGAGCCCATTTACATTCAGGGTAACTATTGAAAGGTATGAATTTAGTGCCATTGTATTGCCTGTAAGGTGACTGTGACTGTATGTTGTCTGTGTTCCTTTCTGATCTATGCTGCTTTTAGGGTCTCTCTTTGCTTAGAGGACCCCTTTCAGTATTTCTTGGAGTTCTGGTTTCGGGTTTGCAAACTCCTTTAGTTTTTGTTTGTCCTGGAAGCTTTTTACCTCTCCTTCTATTTTCGATGACAGCCTAACTGGATATAGTATTCTTGGCTGCGTATTTTTCTCGTTTAGTGCTCTGAAGATATCATGCCAGTCCTTTCTGGCCTGCCAGGTCTCTGTGGATAGGTCTGTTGCCAATCTAATGTTTTTACCATTATAGGTTAGATATCTCTTCTCCTGAGCTGCTTTCAAGATTTTCTCTTTGTCCCTGAGACTCGTAAGCTTTACTATTAGATGTCGGGGTGTTGACCTATTTTTATTGATTTTGAGAGGGAGTTCTCTGTGCCTCCTGGATTTTGATGCCTGTTTCCTTCCCCACATTAGGGAAGTTCTCTACTATAATTTGCTCCAATATACCTTCTGCCTCTCTCTCTCTTTCTTCTTCTTCTGGGATCCCAATTATTCTAATGTTGTTTCATCTTATCGTATCGCTTATCTCTCGAATTCTGCCCTCGTGATCCAGTAGTTGTTTATCTCTCTTTTTCTCAGCTTCTTTATTTTCCATCATTTGGTCTTCTATAATACTGATTCTCTCTTCTGCCTCATTTATCCTCGCAGTTAGTTCCCCCTTTTTTGATTGCACCTCATTAATAGTCTTTTTGATTTCGACTTGGTTAGATTTTAGTCCTTTTATTTCTCCAGAAAGGGTTTCTTTAATAACTTCCATGCTTTTTTCAAGCCCAGCTAGTATCTTTAAAATCATGATTCTGAACTCTAGGTCCGACATCGCACTAATGTCCGTATTGAGTAGGTCCCTGGCTGACGGTACTACCTCTTGTTCTTTTTGTTGAGGTGATTTTTTTCATCTTGTCATTTTGTCCAGAGGAGAATAGATGAATGAGAGAACAAAATGCTAACAGGTTAACAACATCCTCAGAAAATATACTCTAAACAAATCAGAAAAGACCTGAAACCAGGGGAAAAGAAAGGAAAGAAAAACGAAAGGGAAAAAAAAAAAGAAAACGAAAAAGATAAAAACAAACAAAAACAGAACAAAACAAAACAAAAAAACCAAAATATGATCAAATATGATCAGGCTAGTGTATAGATCAATGCCACACACTATATTTTGTGTGTATTTTGGTCTGTCAGACAAAAGTGCCTCCTAAAATTTTAAAGAAAGACAGACTTATATATGTACAAAATAAGGGTTGATATGATGAAGGGATGGAATATGACTATAAAGATGAAAATTATAAAAAATTTTTAAAAAGGGATTGATAAGGTGTTTGAAAAAATAAAGAAAAGGATTTAAAAAAAGGAAAGAAAGAAATAAAAAAAAGGGGGAGAGAATGTGATCAGGCAGGAGATTGGAACAAAGCCATACACTAGAGATTTAGGGTGTACTTTGATATGTTAGAAGAAACTGTATCTCAAAATTTTAAAGAGAGAACAACTTATATATATTTGCCAAAGATAAGGGTAACTACTATGAAGGTATACAATATGACTCTAAAAATGAAAAATAAAAATGTTTTTTTAAAAAAGGGGATTGATAAGATGTTGGTTGAAAAAGGGAAAAAGAAAAATTAAAAAAAAAACAGTTAAAAAAATTAACTTTGAAAGACTAATGAATCATGGTAAAAAAAGCCATGAATTCTATGTGCAGTATTCCCCTAGAGCTGGAGTTCTCCCGTTCTCATTGATCGGTAAACTTGATCTTGGCTGGCTGTTCGTGCTGATCTTCTGGGGAGGGGCCTGTTGCCGTGGTTCCCAAATGTCTTTGCCGGAGGTGGAATTGCCCCACCCTTGCCCGTCCAGGCTATGTAATCTGCTCGGGTTTGCTCTCGGGAGCTTTTGTTCCCTGCAAGCTCTCCGTACAGCTTTGGAGGACGAGAGTGAAAATGGTGGCCTCCCACTCTCTGCCAGGAGGAGCTGAGAACTCGGGGCCCCGCTCTTCAGTGCACCCCCAGAGAAAAGCAGTCAGTCACTCCCGTGTCCCTGGTCTCTGGCCGCACTCCGCGCTCACCTGGCCTGTGACCGAGCGTTTGTATCTCTGGCACCTGACCCCGTGTGGAGTCTCCAAACCCAGCAGATCCCTGCGGTGCGCTCCCGTGCCGCTCCTCCCAGGGGAGGAAGAGGAGTCTCCCCGGATCTTCCGCTTTTTGGGTCCCTTCCAGAAAGTGGTCGCTTTTCTGTTCAGAGAGTTGTTGCTATTCTTTTCTTCTATCTCCTGTTGAGTTCATAGGTATTTAGAATGGTTTGATCCCTATCCAGCTGAATTCCTGAGACCAGACGAAATCCAGGTCTCCTACTCCTCCGCCATCTGGCTCCGCCCCTCCAAATTGGTTTGGTCTTAAAAAATGCAGTAATAAAATTTTTTTTGTAAATATCTATTTTGCTTCTATTTATTTCTTCATTATTTATTACTAGCAAGGGAGTTATAGGTTCAAATGGTTAAATCCTTACAGTTTATTAATAAACATCAGGCCAGAATGTTTTAGAGAAGTATAGATAAAATAAGATTCATAGACATAAAAATATATGAGACACAGAAGACATGAATTTAGTTAGAGATCTTTTCCTTGGTCTATGTTTCTTTGTCTCCTAACCTACTTTTAAATTTAATTTTGTTTTTTTAAAGTAATATATTTATATAAAACAAAAATTTAAATTATACCTCAAGAACAAGAGTCTCCTGCCCTACTCTTCTATACTTCTCTTCCCCTCCCTTGATGCAGATACTTTAAAATCTTTTCTGGTATTTACCATCATATTTCTAAGTAATAGCTTTCTACTGTACTTTCTTATTTTTGTTTTTGTATTAAAATATTATGCATATAATTATTAAAGTATGTAGCATGAAAAATTTTTCATGTAACTTTTTCTTGGAGTTAATATTTGCCTCTTTTTATGTTTCTTTGCCAAGTTTTTTATACACCTAAAATGAATTCATATCTGTGGGTTTTTTTTTCTTTGACAATGCCTTCCTGCAGCTCCTTTCTTGCCCCAGTCTGACTCATTGCCCCTGGTTTTTGATGTTTAAGTATTGTCCTTTGTCTGCCTTTCAAAATCATCTTTGGGTATTCTCTTTGCCACTTCCTTGTGTTGGATTTACTGCTTCCTGGAATCAACTATATCTACTTCTGTCTGTTTGTTTGTTTGAAGGTGTACATTCTGTAGAGGCTTCCTGGGAAAATTTGAGGTTCTATTCATTAACTTTTGCTGTGTAACAATCCACCCCAAAACTCAGTGGCTTAAAACAATTGTTTGTTCACATCTATAGAGTCATCTGCTTTGGTTCTTCAGATCTACCAGCTCAGGACAGGAGAGTCTAGGATGGCTCACTTCCATATTTGTGACTCCAGCTGCGATGACTGATATGGCTGGGGCCCCACTCCATGCACATGGTCTCTCATATTTGGAGACTAGCTTGGTCATGGTGATCTCTGGGGTGCAGTAGCATGAGAAGGCAAGCCCCAATGCACAACCACTTTTTGAGCCTCTGCTTTTGTGTCATGTTTGCTCATGTGTCGATATTCAAAGCAAGTTATGTGAGCAAACCCAGATTCAAGGGGTGGGGAAAGAGATGCCATATCTTGGTTAGAGAAACTGCAAAATATTTTAATCATTTTTTTAATACTACCCACCTTGTATATTTAAAAATGATTTTAGTTTATCCTCCATCTTGATTGATACTTCCCTGGTTATGGAGTTCTAGATTAGCAGCCTTTCCCTTTATAGTTTTGAGCCATAATTTTCTGGCTTCTGTTATCCTCAGAATTCTGACCCCATACAGTTATTGATCATTTGTATGTGCACATTACTTCCTTCCTTTCCTCTCCCTATCTGGAAACATTTAGCTTTTCTCTTTATTCTATATTAGTGAAATTCCACCATGATCTCTTTTGACATGTGTCTGTTTTCATTAATTGTGTTAAATACCAGGTGGGTATTTAAAATCTCCAGGCACATGCCCTTAGTTTGCAGATATTTTCTTGTATTTTATGAATAATTTCCTTTTATCTTGGTCCCCGTCCTTTTTACTTTTTCTCTTATTTTAGGAACATGTATTTTTCACCTCAGTAATAATATTACTATTGATACTAATTGCGATATTTATTGAGTACTTAGTTTGTACCAGGCAAAGTGCCAAGTGCCTGTACTAACCCATTTAACTAATTTCATCCTTACAACAGCTCCGTAACTGGGTATTCACTCAATGATATTTAATGGGGCATTAGTAGTGGTAGTAGTACCCAAAATTTCGCAGATATGAAAATAAAAAACAAGGTTTTGTTTTGTTTTTTTTAGAATGATAACTTTACTCATTTGGTTATTTTCTTTTCTGTAACCTATTCTACTTTTTGAATGATGCCTTTCAACTTTGTCTTTCCACACTTTTTGATTTAAAAAAATGTTATTAAAATTTCAAAGAGAACTGTCTTTTTCAGAATTTCTTGTGTCTCTGAGAATATTCACTATAAATTTGGTTGCTTTTTTGTTTTCTGCAATATATTTGTTATGTTAGGTTTTTTTTCTTTTTATTTTGGTTCTCTCTTTTGTGTTAGCAGTATTTATCAAATATCTGGTAATCTCCAACTGTCTGTTGGTGAGAGATACGAAGATAATCTTTGAAGACTGTAGGTGTGGTTTATTGACTGGTGGGCTTTAGCGTACAGTGTTTAATGTGGGCAAGCCATTTCATTGTAAGAATGTTCAAATGCGAAGTCTTTTCTCTTGGTTTGGTCAATTTCTTCAAATAACTGAAACTCCTACATGTTTGTGGGAAGTACGGAG
The DNA here is from genome assembly GCF_037043125.1 of Eumetopias jubatus. Classification (NCBI taxonomy): domain Eukaryota; kingdom Metazoa; phylum Chordata; class Mammalia; order Carnivora; family Otariidae; genus Eumetopias; species Eumetopias jubatus. The sequence goes on from NW_028274822.1 coordinate 39,615,508, forward strand.
AAGGGAGATCTATATAATTGGAAGCTGATGGGTGGAGGAGGTCACATTAAACAGAATATAGCCCTTCATAATTTCTCTATTTTTAGTGTGGCCTCTGATATGCATGGTGTCTGTTACCAGGAACAACATCTCTGTGATAATCTCTGTAGATGACAAACTTCCAGACTTGTGCTAGAGAGAAATAGCCTTCTGATAACATGGGTGAGGAAAGAACTCTGGGTGTTCAGAGTTTCCTTTGAAGATTTCCAACTAATACTCTTGCTTTACTCACACATCTCTCCTCCCATTCTGAGGTCTGTGGTACCTCCAACCTTTGAGCATTTTTGGAATTTAGAGTACAACTGACTCTGTTCTTGTTAATTTTTTCACTGCTGAAAGTGCTTTGCTTCCAACTTTCTGAGAAACCGCAATCTGTTAATATTTAACCATTTGCTTTCTGGCTTCCAAAGTGTGTTGATATTTTTCACAGGGTATTGTTGTAATGTCCACTGCAGATCCAGATTACTCTTCTGAGCAGATTTCCTCCATGTGAAGATCCAGGTTGTATCCATCTTTAGGAATCTCCATCTCAGTATGAGGCCCATGTGATTACCTTAACAGGAAAGAGAGTGAAAGGGTGGTACACTAGCTCTTAAATATTTCAGCCTAGAAGTTCTACATATCATTTCCATTCACAGCACTTTGCCAAAACTAGATATGTGGCTTCCAGCAAGTGGACTGGGAGATAACGTGTGTGGGGTTAGGGATTAGGCTTGGATATTCAGTGAGTAGCGGTTGTAACTGTCACTGTTAACCCTTCTGGTTACAAAATGCCCCTTTGCTCCGTTATTGCGACACGTCCCAAGGAAAACAAACTAAAGACCTACTGCCATCAAGCTCAAAGTCCAAAGTTTCTGGATATTATGGCATAGTCTCTAAATTCAGACAGATTAAATAAAAAGACAAGGTATCTGCATCCCCTCAGCCCTTGACACTCAGTTTTTTAATTGTGGAAATGAGATAGAATAGAAGCGGTAAACACATTCCAGAAAGGGAAAGAAAGGGGGATATTCAGTACTCCCTGGTTCAGAGCAATTCTAATATATTAAAATCTTGCTGGGCAGATATTACAAGATATCCCCAAGACTGGGGGTGGGAATCTGCTCCTAGATAAGGTCTGACATGCTCCCTGGGAGGAGCATCTTGTTCATTGTTTTTCATTGCTCTAGCAGTTTCTTCTGTTTTTCAAGGTGTTTCTTAACCATTGTCTTAAGTGGCTATTGTAGAATATGCCCTCATTGGGGCTGCACAGCTTTCTTAATTAAAGTCCTGGCTGTGGGGGTGTTTGGGTAGCTCAGTCCCTTAAGCATCTGACTTCAGCACAGGTCATGACCTCAGGGTCCTGGGATTGAGCCCCAGGGTAGTGGCAGTGGTGGCAGCATGCGATGGGCTACTTGCTCAGTAGGGGAATCTGTCTCTCTCCTTCTGCCCCTCCCCCTGCTCATGGTCACGCTCTCTCTCAAATAAATAAAATCTTAAAAAAAAAGAAAGTGTTGGCTGTGGAAGGTGGGAAGTCCAAGGACTGGTAAGAATAACATATCACACACTTGGTGGATATTTTTCTTTTCCGTGTGACTCTTAAAAGCCCAGTGGGCTTTCTATCTATTGCTAGTGGTCAGTTTGATTATCAGGAATCATACCCATAGTTTGGTTTGAGCCATTCTGAAATATTTATTTCTTTGTTTTCCACATCCCAAGCCCCTGTAGGTTTAAGAAGTGTTGTCTTGAGGCTGTCACATTTAGGAGAGAAAGTCTTATTCTTAGTTTCACTTTTTCCCTGAGATACTTTTATTGGTGACAGGTTTTTAAAACAGGTGAGGAGATCTTCTCGTAATCTGATCTCTGCCCCCAAGGCTAACTTTTAACAGGCCTTTGTCTCTCAAGGACTTTTTCAATTTTATCTGTTACTGTTTGGGATATATGACTCAATGATTGTTCCCAAATTTCTGCTTTCAGATTGAGATATTCCTTGCTAAATTATTTCTTTTTTGTAACGATTTGTCAAGTGCAGCCAATAGCAACCAGCACACACACCTAAATTTCCATTTTTTAATGTTTAGAGCTCCCCTAAAGCTCACAGCTTAACGTGGTCAGCACTGTAAGTTATGAGAGGCAACAATAGTATTAAAAATTGTGCCACTTACTGAATGAATCATGATCTTTCCAGCCTCCACCAGACTGTTCACCAAATGTCACACATTTTATTTTGTTTACTTTGTTTTTTGGCCTGTTTTTAACAATAGTCACCTACTTCTTATTATCAATTCTCAGTATCAGGGAAGATTAGGCTATCCTCCAGTAACAATTTCCAAATCTCAGTGATTTACACCTACATGTTGATTTCTTACTCACAAAAGTTCCCAGAGGCTCTGTGACTCTCCAGGATAGTTCACCTGCACAAAGTAACAATGGGCTCCCGTTCATTTCCATCCTCTGGCTCCACCATCTCAACCAAGGGCCTCTATGGGCTCCTTGCAGTGGAAGAGAGAGCTGGAGGATCGCATACCACCTGTTAAATAAATGTCTTGGCCTCAAACTGATTCATGCTTCCTCTATTAATGGTGAAAACTCATGGCCCTTCCAAGTTACAATAGGACTGAGAAGTGTGGGGCATCCCATGGACAGTTGGTAACCAGTCAGTGTTTCCCACAAATGTTATTAAAATTCTAAAAAACATTTAGAATGCTGGGTCAAAATTATGCTTTTTGATAGACTAAATGACATTTCAAGTATGTTATAAACAGTAAATCATATTTACTTGGCTGTGGAAGGTGGGAAGTCCAAGGACTGGTAAGAATAACATATCACACCCTTGGTGGATGTAAGTTGAGGAAGACAAGGATTAACAAGGCACAAGGTAGGGAATTAGTAGTCATACTGTATAATCATGAAAGTTCTTGACCAAACCTGGGAAATGATATAACTCTTTTAAAAACATACTTTATAAAAAGACTTATTTATTTATTTGAGAGAGAGAGAGAGAGCGGGGAGGAAGGGGCAGAGGGAGAAAATCTTCAAGCAGACTCCCTGCTGAGTGCAGAGCCAGATGCTGGGCTTGATCTCATGACCCATGAGATCATGACCTGAGCCAAACCAAGAGTCTGATGTTACCTGACTGAGCCACCCAGGCACCACTAAAAATGTACTTTAAAAAAAAACAGGAATTTGAGAAATAAGTGGGTAACACCAAGTTGGAAAGAATATACAGTTTGTGAATAGAATCCTGAGAAATATGTTTTGATCGGTAGAAAAGAACAGATGACAAAGGCTATAAAACTGACTAATTCAAACTAATTCTTGAAATAACTGGTTTAAACCTTTTTAAAACTAATTCATGTCAAAAATAGACATCTGGAAATTAGGTTCAAGATTATCAGAGGTTAAATTCATAATCCCAGCCATCAAAATAAGGAGATTCTCTGGACACCTAGGCTGAAGAAAATGGATACTATTCAAAGAGAAAAGAGAGGCAATAGTTTGTTGTGTGGCTTTTGGTATCAGATTGATTTCATTCAGATCCTGGGTTTAACCTCTACTGGTTATGTAACATCCTTTCCTATAAAAGTGGAAATAAAAATGGTATTTTACTCAAGGAGTTGCTATGAATTTTATATGTAAAATAATGCACACATAATGCCTGGTACCTAACTTGTCAATAAATATTAATAGCCTTTGGAAGAAATTTAGTAAGAAGTGGTAGGAAAATGGTGATGTCAGTCGAAGGGCCAGAAGGATATTCATGGCAGTGTTATTCTAAGAAAAGAAAGTACTCCTTTGTTGGGTTCTAATTTTTTTCTTTGAGTTCTTTCATTACATTTCTGTACACATTATTTTTACTCTGTTGGCTTTTTTTGTTATTTAGACATTTTTTAGCCAGATATAATTTTAGATTTGATTTTGTCCTAAAAGAATTCTACAATTATTACCCCCAACCTTTCGATATTAGAAAGTTGGTAATATAAGTTGAAGTAGGGCATAAGGAACAGATTATGGAGAGAATAAAGCACACAGATTTGAAGCATTAGCTAGGGTCACTTAGTTATGCCTTTTCGGACATAATGACAATCGGCTTGAAAAAATAGAAAGTCACCTGGTCATTAAATCAAGCTGATTCTACTAGCTTCATAGTATTATAATATCGTTTTTCCTTGTTTGACAATTTGTAAATAGCTTAATATTAATTTAAGTGTGACCCATTAGAATGTCACTGATTTCCAATATTAAAATATCATGCCATTTAAGGATAAATCTTAGAAAGAGCAGGCATGTAAAATGGGACAAATTTAAGGAAAGCAAAATAAAATCACAAATGACATGTAGTGAAAAAACCTTGAAAGGGAATTGTCTTTAATTAGTTCACAGTTGGAGATTGTTCATACTGCTTATTTTAGTTAAGTCTTTCATTTGGGAAGAAACAAGCTATTTAACTTTCAGGATGCTTGCGGGTAGTCAGGGAGCAACTTGAATCCCCTATCTTACTGAATAAAATGCTGTCCTCAATATAGTGTAACTTTGGTAGGGGAAAAATATGATCTATCAAGTATTGCAGTCTATTGGAGTTTCTTACACATCAGCAACAACAAGGGAAAAACAAAGATAATTTAGTAAACTTTAAACACATAGCATGGATATTGTATATGAGTCATTGATATTTACTTTAGTCAAGGAAATTACCTCAAGACTATTTCTAAGTGGACATCCCTTTCTACTGGACCTTGACATAAGATGTAGCTTATGCCTTTTGGGAAATAATCCCCTGCTTAAAAGTATGTGGTAGGTTTTTCTTTGTCAAGAATATAAGGAATGAGAGAAATCCTGATAAATAGGCTAAATACTTCAGTTTTATAAAGTTTATGAACAAATATGGGCACATTCAGAAAAGAATGAAGCTTTTATAATATCCCATAAGGCTGCTACTTTGCTCAAAGCTGGTCTTGTAATATGCTTATAATCATCAGCTCTCCTCTTGTTCACATAAGGTTTGCTCACTTCAGGTGTCTCTATATAATGATATTGGGGAGCACTGTTTAACTAGAGGTTTATGAAAACAGTGGAATTTTACCAGAGTTGACTAAAGCATATCTGAAACTGCACTATGAATGATAGCTCTATACATTTTTCATAATATTTGTTTAGCCATAATCCATTTATATTAAAATACATAGATACAGCAGAGAATATTTAGTGAGTACATTTAAGCCTCCATGTCCTTCTGACTTGGGGTGTGGTGAGAACACATAGCTAAATGTAACCATGAAAATAGTCTTGCTCTCATTTATTTTCTTCTCCTTTTAGATTCTGTGATGCTTTTGTCTGTGTGTTCAAGACAAATCTTTTTTTATACTCGTCTTGAAAAGACACTTTCTAGATTCAGGGTTTCAATTTATGTATTTATCCTTATTATCAAAATTTAATTAAAACATATATTGTGATGGCTATTTTATGCAGTAATCTTTGTACAGTACTAGCTGCCTGCTTTGTTTCTTAACTAGGAAAAATGTTTCTATGTGATTCTTTGACAACTCTGCTTATTCTTCTCCAATCTCAATGCTGTATCCTTTCCTTTGTGCCACATTTTCTGTAACCTGTGAGAGACTATAGTAATTTTTTAATAGGGAGAATAACTTCTTCATTTTAAGTAGTAAATATATTACACCTTTTTTCAAAACATGGATACCTTGATATTTCATTTGTAACAGCCCCTAACACTTCCAACCAGCTCAGGGGAGAAGGGGAAAGGAAGGTCTTTTATTTAGAAATTTTGCTTTCACTGTTTTGGGAAGGCTATATGTTTACAAAAATTAGAGTAAGTGATTAAATATCTAATTTGTCCATACAAATATTTAGTATCATTCTGCTAGCCCAACACTCAATCTTGAAATTCTTGCTTCTATCATTCTATCATCAAACCTTTTTTGCTAATTAAATGATAAGTTTGCACCTTCCTTTCTGTTTCTCCATCACCAACATTCAGGTTCTAATAACCAACCTCTTAGCTGAGCTTCTGAAATCTCAACATCTGCTTTCCACCACTTCTTTTCTACATAAAACCCCAGATTGTTCTTCGTTCTTCCTCATTTTGTTCATGATAGTCTTGTTCAAATCCTGCAGTGGCATATGATTTTCTGTAAAGAAGTATTAACACCTTTGAATGCTACAGAGGAACTATCCATGTCCATGTTCTACCACAGAGTTTCTCAACCTTAGCACTGTTGACAGTTGGGCTGGATAATCCTTTGTTGTGTAGGGCTGTCCTGTGCATGATAGGTCTCTATCTGTTGGATACCAGTTACATCCCTGCAGCTGTGACCACCAAAGATGTCTCCAGACATTCTCAAACATCCCAAGGGATGGGGCAGGGAGGTCATAAGCACCCCCAGCTGAACACTCTTTTGCATCCACTTAAACTTTTTTTGTATTAGTTAGAAATGTATTCAGCTACAAGTACCAAACAACCTGAATACCTATAGTTTAAAAAAAAAGAAGTTTGTTTTATTTGTTTATGTATTTATAGGAATCTGTAGGTGAGCGATTTCTGAAATTGGTACAGTAGATCAATTATGTTAGGACTCATATCTCTGAGATTCTCTTGGCCTTTCCCTCATAATTATAATATGACTGATACAAATTCAGGTATCACATCCTCTCTCAAACAAAAAGAAGTGAGTTGGAGAATTAGGTAAGGGACATGCTTAGGAAATCTGCATTTACAACTCATTGACCAGAATAATGTCTTATGATCTGCATTAGTTCCAAGAGAGCCTGAGTCTATAGTCTATAGTTGATCCAGGAGAAGGAGAAGAGCATTGGACAGAGATACTGTAGGAGTCTAACTTCACATGCCCTAGTTCCCCATCTTCCCTGGATGGACTTTCCACTCTTATTTGGAGTAAATGATTCTAGAAGCTTAAACAAAATGCCACAACTTTTAGTAGCTTAATTTAATGAATGTTTATTTTTTGTTCAAAACATCCAATGTGAATATCCTTGATCAGTGAGCAACCTTTTGTGTGATCTTCCAGAGAAACCCAGGCTGCTTTTAGCTTATGACTTTGTCATTCCCAAGATCCTGGTTCCCCTGCCAGCTCCTCTGCCTCTGACCTGCACGTAGAAGAAGAAAGAGAGTGTAAAGAATTTTGCAAGTGTATGGGGCCAGGCCAGGAATTGACCTTTGCCATTTCCAGTGACATCTTAATGGCCAGAACATGGTTAAAATAATAAGAACTAACTGCAAATAGCTTGTCTCTGTCACTTGCCCCAAAGAAAATGTTGTTTTCCATGTCTTTCCCTTAGTGTGCTTTCACACCTTCCCATCACTCATACCTTTCTCTTTTCTGGAGTGCCCTGCCTTTGTTTTCTTGGCTGAGAATCGTAACTCTTCGCTGTGTTCCACTGATAACTTCCTTGACTGCAACTCCGCAAAGCAAGCAGTGGCTCCTTTGAAAACTGGTGTAATACTGTGATTGAAAGAGGAGCTCTGGAGTTCGACAGAGCTGGTTTTCAATAACAACACTCACTAGTTTTGTAAACTTACCCAAGTTACTTAACTTCTCTGAATCTTAGATTTCTCATGTTTCAAACTGGGGTGATATTAAGGTATAAATTAAATGAAATAATGTCCTTAACATAGCACTTAACATATAATAAATATCAAATAAAGATTATTTTTATAATTTTATCTTCTGTATTAGTTACTGCTTAATGTATTCATTGGGTACCTTGCTGCATACCACATTTTGCTTTTGTGCTTAATTCACTATTTCCCTAAGCCACTAAAGTACACCTTCAGTCATCATGTATCTTACTGGTGTTATGGAGTGAAGGGAAGCTGAGGTTTCTTTGTTACCTTCTCCCTGGGTGCAAGCTGATGACCTGCTGGGGGCTTTGCCACCGATTTCCTATGTCTCAAGAGGCTGAGGGGCCCTTCTCTAACTCAAAAATGAAAAAGCCCTAACATGATAACGTCTGCATTTTTAATATCTATTCAAATAAAACCCACAAAGGACACAGTTATTTAAAATTTATGCATTTTAAGGAAATTAACATTTTCTGAATCATGACTGGTGTCCACTAGCACATTTCATTAGTCAAAGCAGCTCTCTCTACTGCCACCGCAGATCCTGTTTTCACTGGTGCCGGCCTCTGTAATCAATTCTCCACAGAGCTGTGATCTTTTTCAAAATGTAAATCAGGTCACGCCCCTGCTTAAACCCTCTAATGGCTCCTGTGACTCTCAAAATAAAATCTAAATGTATTGCCTTGGCATACAAAGTCACACATGATCTTTTCTTTCCTCTCTGATTTTATCCCATATCACTCTATGACTTCCCTGGCTCAGTCACACTGGCCTTGTCTCGGTGTCTTGAACTTTCCAATCTCCTTGTTGTCCACTGGTCTTTGAACTCCTGTTTCTCTCTGTCAGAATCACTCCTCCCTCTCGTGTCTACAGGACTCACTCCTTCTTGTCATTCAGGTATCAGTTTAACTTGTACTCCTCTGAAAACCTTCGCTGATAGTCCTATCCAAAGAGCACTTTGCCTTAGTAGATTCTTAGCTTTCAAACCCCCAGTTCTATACAAAGTATGCTGAAATATATAACATGTACAGAGCATTGAGGCTTTTATGACACTGGAGGCACCCCACCGTCATCTTTCTACAAACTGAGGCATGAATATAGATAACCAAATAAGTATGTAGGCAGAATCCTCACTGGAAATTCTCTTAAGTTAAAGATCTGGTTTTGGACATTGAAAGTGCATTTTGTGCTTAAATTTATATATGCCACCAATCTTAATGGCTGGAAAATAATCTTTCCTTACCTTAATCTGTCAAGGATTACTCAGAACTCTCTTTGCCTCCCCAGAGCAGTTCAGAGAGAGTGTCTTTCAGAAGTTTGCTATAGGACAATACATGTAGTAAAAGAGCACTTTGCCATGCAGGGAGGGATGTGGCAATTGCAGTAATGTTTTTAATGCTAAGAAGAGATTTAGATAACTGTATTGCTAAAGGATGTCTCAGAATGGCATCTAATCTAGGTTTTGAGGGAAGACTGAACCCCGTGGTATTTCTTGGCCTTATCAAATTCTATCGCATAGAAATTATAATTCTCAGGATATGAGGGTTTTATCTCTGTTTATATTCCCTGTTAATTTGCTATTAATCATATGAATAGAAAGAAAATAGAAAATACTGTATGATGAATTTGGGTCTTTGCTTAAACAACTTGCCATTTTGCAGATGGTTAACTAAAAGCAGTTAATTCGCATGGTTTTTGAGGTTCATAGATAAGTAAAAAAATTGATTTTTGTTTTTTCATGGAACCTTAACATTTCATCTATAAATATTTGCTGATTCCTTTTTTATATTTTTCTTTCTCTATTAAAATATAATAATCTGAAGCTTTTTACTTTAAAGATGTCATGATTAAATACTGAAACCATTAATCATTATTAGTATGCATTTTTATAAAAGCTTAGAGTTAAAATTTATCTTTATACATACTACAGAAGTTCCAAAAAGATATTCTTCAGAATTCCACTGGTTTCTTAGACTCATACATTTCTACTATTTTTAATTTTTATTTGACTTACATATTTTACTTGTATTTTATATTGGTACCTAATGGAGGAGTTGCATTTTTATGTAATTTCTTTTTTTTTTAAGTTTTCTTTATTTAAGTAATCTCTATACCCCATGTGGGGCTCAAACTCACAACCCCAAAGAATCACATGCTCTTCCTACTGAGCCAGCCAGGTGCCCCACATTTTTATGTAATTTCAATAATATTTTTAAAATAACTGAAGAAGGGGCACCTGGATGGCTCATTCAGTTGAGTGTCTGACTCTCGTTTTCTGCTGAGGTTGTGGTTTCATGGGTTGTGAGATGGAGCCCCACAATGGGGCTCCATGCTCAGCAGGGAGTCTGCTTGGGGATTCTCTCCCTCTGCCCCCTCAGATGAATAAATAAATCTTTTAAAAAAATAAATAACATAAAATAAATAATTGAAGAAAAGTTACCAGCAATGTATTGTTATTATGGATATATTACTTTAAATTCTCCATTTAAAGTACATATATATGTTTACATATGTATGTATGAAGAATATATACATGAGTACATATATATACATGAAGACCATGAGAAAAAATTAATAAAAATGCATGAGTTTTTTAATATTAAATATGACATTTTTGTTTTATCAGAAAAATGGTGATATATATATTTCTAAAACACCAATTATTCCTGTATAGGTGATCCGACAGATACTGCCTGTAGAGAGATAAAGACTTTCCTCCAGAATCTTGTGATTTAAAAAAAAAATGTATTATTATTATTTTAATTGAAATATAGTTGTCACACAATGTTACATTAGTTTCAGGTGTACAGCATAGTGATTTGACAACTCTATACATTATGATGTGCTCACCACAACAAATTGTAGTTACCATCTGTCACCATACAATGCTATTACAATACCATTGACTATATTTCCTATGCTGTACCCTTTTATCACCGTGACTTCATAACTAGAAGCCTGTACCAGGCTAGAAGCCAGAGTCTTGTAAAACTTTGAGTAAATCAGTTATTTGGTAGGTAAGCAAATCGGGTGAAGCTATATAAATCTTCTGGAAAAGTTTGCGTAAAATGTATTTTTGATTTACATATTTTCTGTACTTTGGTGTTAAAATGGAAGAAGTTAGTTGAGTGGAAACTAGTCTGGATGACTTTATCCAAAGCTCTGGTTTTCTTTCAATATAGTATCTAAATACTGAATATTTCATCGTATATGTATATCACACACCTGTATTTAGACATACAAACATAAATACACATATACATGTATGTGTGTGTGTCTACATATATATATGAATTCAGTAAGTTGCCTTTGGGGTTTTTTATGTTGCTTTACTGCTAATATGGTAAGGATACCTCTGTCAAACTTTTCATCTAATTCTCCTTATTCTTTTTTTTTAATATTTTATTTATTTATTTGAGAGAGAGCAAGAGCAAGAGGGAGAGAGAGATTGAGAGAATGAGTGGGGGGAGGGGCTGAGGGAGAAGCAGACTCGCTGTGAAGCGGAGCCTGATGTGGGACTCCATCCCAGGACCCTGGGATCATGACCTGAGCCGAAGGCAGACACTTAACGGCTGAGCCACCCAGGCACCCTAATTCTCCTTCTTCTTAAGTTTAAAATAAATCCCTGAGTCTTGCAATGCAGAGAAAATATAAGTGCTATTTGTATTTCATAAAACAAACAAGGACTTCTGTATTTTCTCATGTTGTTGGAGATAAACATCAATAAGTAGTTCAAACCCAAAGAACTGAGTAAGTGATCTTCAGCAGCTGGGTATCTCCTGAAAGTTTAGAAGGTTAGCATAGCATCACATTCATATAGCAAGGTTTTACATTTATCAATAATATTTGGTGGAGGTAAATGACAATACCTTTATACCTTTCACATAAATTTCCCCTGTGTGAATTCATGTGAGCTAGGTATTATTATTTTCATATTTCAGATGCGTAACTTCAAATACCTTGAGATGAAGTGACTTGTGCAAAAAAGCAAATGGCTAAACAATTAGCTTCTCAGTGTACACCCTGTCCACTTTCCATTATTCTGCTGAATTACTGAGCTGTTCGGTTGTAGCCTTCTGTGGGGGAAAGGGCCTTGGAGCAAAATGCTGTGGACCTGGCTTCCACTAATTGCCCGTGTGATTGTGACTCCCAAGTCTTATACCTTCTATTTGGCCAGTAGCTACATCTATGATAACATTCTTAATTTAGCTTATGTATAAACAGGGATGCAGAAACTAAATCCACCTGATTTGCTATGGAAATTGGTTGTCTAAAGTAGAAACCACATATCCATTGAGAAGGAAGTCTAGCAAATTAGTTGATGCCTGGAAATAATTGCTTTTCCAGATGGGCTTATAATGGATTTATGAAGTATAAATAGAACATAAAACAAAGTTACCTAGTTAAAAGATGGAAAGGTTTTGAATCTTTGTACACATAGAACAAACATCAGTTCAGATAGATGAGGTTCTCTTCAAGAAATGAAATTAATAGTAGATATTAATTACACAAATGCTAAAATAAAAGTTTACATTAGTATTAATATTAACTCATTTAAAGGTAGTCTTTTTTTACTTAATTCTTTGTAATATCATTTGTTTTACCTAAGACTGTATTTTATGAAATAAGTTGAAATTGCAGAAACCTAATAGTTTGCTTAAAAAAATTTGTATATGACAATGACATTGCATAATAGATGCTCAGTGAATGCTCCTAAATGAACTGAATGAGTTAATGAAATCTATTCCATTGAGATATTAACATTTTAATATATTTCAACATTTCTTATAGTAGAGATATTTCAAACTTCAAAATTAATCCTTTCTCTCTCTTTCTCCATCTCTCTGGCCCTTTCTCTCACTCCCTAACTCTCTAATTCAGATCAGCCTCACACAGTACCTCTTATTCCTGTGCCATATTCATTTCATAACTGGAAGCCTAGCATAGGGAATATAGTCAATGTTATGGTAAAACATTGTTGTATGGTGACAGATGGTAGCTACACTTGTGGTGAGCACAGCATAACGTATGGAGTTGTCAAATCACTATGTTGCACACCCAAACCTAATGTAACATTGTGTATCAACTATGCGCAAATAAAAAATGAGCCCCATGTAAAATTACATTATTTTAATTATGTCTCTTAAATGACAAATAAGAGACATGAGGTTAGGGATATTATGTTTGCTCACAGCTTTGGCCTCAATACCTAAAGGATAGTTTGGCACATAACAGGTCCTCAAGAAATATATATTAAATGAATAAATAAATGTGCAGTTATTTACTACATTGATCACATTTCTTCATTTGCCTCTTGACTCTTGTATAATAATTTATATGAAAAAGAGGGGAGCCTGCTTCCCCTTCTCCCGCTCCCCCTGCTAGTGTTCCCTCTCTCGCTGTGTCTCTCTCTGTCAAATAAATAAAATCTTTAAAAAAAAATTCCTTAATAATATGTCTTCAAGTTTATTGAGAGTACTTTTAGGAAACTAGGATAGCACTAAAGTAAAAACAAAATGAAATTTTACTGAACTTGAAAATTTTAAACTGAATTAAACATGTCTTGCTTCCACATGAGGTTTTCTTTCTTTTAATAGTCAAATTCAATGACCCCAAGCCTCAGTCCTATAAGCCACACGTATATTATTCATCTGTCCTTCATGTCCCTCTTGCTCTGTTGCTAAATCCAGTAATAACCTTCACCAGCACCCACCTCCTGCCACCACCCAAGGGCTTACTACCCAGGCTAAGGGATCAACTCTAGCTATTTCCACCCTGCAGGGAATTAGAAATCTGATTGGTCCCTTAGAGAGCTTTCCCATGCTTCTGCTGCCTCATAGTGTTTTTATGGGAAATAAATGCCCCTAAAGTCAGAGGTAGACACATTCTACTTCTCTATCAATCAAAGCAGTCACCATTACTCCTGGTCAGATGATCTATCTGCTAGTCATGTAGTAGTTTACCAAGGTGTATGGGGAGAAAGACACAGTATTAAGCCCAGTTACATTTGTTCCACACCACAATAGGTAGAGGTGGCCAGGCGTTCAGTTCTCTGGCTTCTCAGCTTTTAGTTTAAGCTCTCCACAATCATCCCCACTCTGCCTGCTCACAGTCTCAAGGAGGTTGGGTCAGACTCTGCCTTAAACTTTTTCTTCATCATGACAGCCAAGAATCAGATTTTCCTCTTTTTCGTGGTGAGTTTTCTGAGTGTGTGTAGGTGTTGTTTGCTAGATATTTTTTGGATCATTTTACAGACTGATAAATGAATTCTGAAAAGACCTTTAAACTTTTCTATGAAATTGGCAACTAAAATCAATTGCATTTGATCACAAATCCACTTCTGTAGATAAGAATCAAGGTCTTTTACCAGAAGAGGAGTGTGGGAAAGCTAGCAGGGCAAACCAAGAACCAATCTATCACACAGGGTAAATGTTATGATCAGTTCCCTGCTCTTCCTTTTAGTAAGCTAGATTAGGTCATCAAATATTGTCAAAATTGGGCAAATTCAAAAACTAAATCATGCACAATTCAAAACAGATTCATTTGATAGCACTGATGGGATTGCCCAAGCAATCAAAAACACATTCACGTCCAGAAAGTACCACATATCTGAAGGATGAATGGGGTCCCATTAAATAAGCTAGAGCACATATAGATGGTCATTACTTCGTGATTTTTAATTTTTCTTTTAATTGTGTTTGTTTCTATGTAATTCTACATAATTCTGGGATTAAGTTATTTTTGCATCAATGAAATATGGAAGTTTTTTTTAAACATCCGCTAGGTTAGATAGCTTTTAAATATGCTTTCCCATAATATTTAAAAATCAGTTTTTAATTTATATTTTTGTTTTACTGTAAAATGTGAAAGTATTTATGCCATGCAGTTGATCCTACTAAAGCTTTACATATTTTTTTAAGATTTATTCATTTTAGAGAGAGAGAGAGAAAGAGGGAGCAGGCAGGGAGGAGCAGAGGGAGAGAGATAAGCAGACTCTGTGCTGAGCATGGAACCCAATGCAGGGCTCAATCTCACGACCCTGAGATCATGACCTGAGTTGAATCCAAGAGCTGGATGCTTAACCAACTGAGCCACCCAGATGCCTCTATATATTTCTTTACCAGCACCTTGACCAATCCTTTTTTTAATGAAAATTAAAATTTGAAATTTAATGAAGGGGGGAAATCGGAGGGGGAGACGAACCATGAGAGACTATGGACTCTGAGAAATAAACTGAAGGTTCTAGAGGGGAGGGGGGTGAGGGAATGGGTTAGCCTGGTGATGGGTTTAAAGAGGGCACATACTGAATGGAGCACTGGGTGTTATACACAAACAATGAATCATGGAACACTACATCCAAAACTATTGATGTAATGTATGATGATTAACATAACATAATAAAATAAAATTTTAAAAAAATTTGAATTTTAATATTACCCATATATGTGTCCCTTTCCAATTTTAACTTTTGTTACAACAATAAATCTAAAGGACTCTTCTTCATTATTAGTGACAAAATTAATGAAGATTTTAAATATTGTGCCCTTTATCCTGCTTCAGTTTACATTTTTATATTATTTAGGTAAAGATTATCACATAATGTTCAGCATTTTAGGGAAAGCTAAATATATAACACATAAATATATATATATATAATTTTATATACAGTGATAAAAATGTATTTTAATTTCATTTTTACCTGAAATATCTCTCAATTTTTTAATATCCCACTTTAATGGAATATAACAATTTAGTTTTAGGTCTTATGAACTACTGCATTAGAACTCTACAAATTATGAACTGCAGAAATGTATATCTTTTGTTCATTTTTTTAATTAGCACTTTCTCTTTGGCTTGACACCAAGATTTCATTGGTTTGACCATGCTAGTGTCTTCTCTCTTGCTAATGAGAGAGAAACAGGTGTGAAAGTCAATGTTTCACACGTATACTCTATTAGGAGCAAGTGTTTATCCTGAGCGTCAGCTCAGATAGAGAATCTGACACTTATTAGCTGCTTAATAAATATTAGAAGAAAGGAAGAGAGAAGAGAAGGAAGAAAGGGGGGAGAAAAGTGAAGGAGGGGAATCAAAGGCATGTTTTGTTTTTCTGATACAGTATTCAAAACATGAATCTTATTTTGAAGTCAGTGGCCATTTTCTTAAAACTCAGCTATGAAAATATAACCCTTATGTGTGGATAGAATAAATTACATGTTTCAGTAACTGGTAGCTAATGTTTTGTGGTTATCATTGATACTTCTCAATTGCATTAAAATTTTCTGATCATTATTAGAAAATTTCTGAAAACATTTGAGATAATTAAGCAGCAGGCTTGTAATCACTGCTTTAGAAACTGCCAGTTGTAAATAGGCACATATTGATACAGACCTGCAACCTAAGCAGATGTTGGACAGTCTCATGGTAAAGCCTTTCCAGTTATCCTAACTCTGGACTATGAACTTTTATAAAACGTACTAAAGACATTCCCTAAGTGTATTAGAAATATATTCCTAAAGTCATATGTATGAGTAAAATATAAAATAGATTTATGTGTTCAAAGAAGACTATTTTTAGAGACCTAAAGTTATTAGAAAATCCTTAAATATAATTTATCTTTTACATGCAAACTTTAGTCCATGAATTTCTAGCATTTTGTACATGTCCTTTAATTTTTTGCTCCTTTTTTGCAATTGTATGAAGAGTTGGTTGACTCAAGTCTAACAAGCATCTAATGGAGGCAAAATCATTACCATTTTGGCATATTTAATGATTTTCAACTTGGACTGTGTAGTATGAAATACTGTTGTTTTAGAAGTATACCTCAAAACTTTGAAGCTCTTGATAATAGTTCATTATGTATCTACTTATTTTTATTTGAATAATATTCAATTCATATCTTCTGATCATTATAAGAAAAAAATTCTCAAAATTTTGAGATAATTAAAGAATGTAGATTTTTTAAACACTATTTTAAAACTACCACTCATAAATAGGCACATATTGAAATAGACTATATTCAAAGGACCCTGTATTGTGTCATTTCTCAGGCCCTAGAATTAGGGGTCCAAAGACCGAGAGGTATCTATAGAGCTTCCATAAGTAACTGGGGCATGTTATGAATAGACTCTCCAATCATTAAAATATTTAAAATTTGTAAAACATTGACAGACACCTCACATGCTTATTGTGGAAATCATTTTTAAAAAGTTAAAGCATATATCACAACAGGCCCTAAGATATAGGTATGTTTACAATAGTCAGGAAAGTCTTTCTCTTTCTTCAAAATCTGGAGGGCACTAAAAGTTAGGGGCAATCAAATTTACATATTTTCTCTTAAATCTGGCTTCATTCCCCAATTCAGACTAGAATTAGAAAAAAAATAATAAACTTCTTTAAAAAACTCTATTAAAAGGTTAATAGTTTTCCATATATTTGATTCTGTGATGACATACAAATTCATTGTATCATATTTTAAATATTTTCCTGCTTATTGACCAAATTTCACAGATGTTTTCAATGGCATTTCAACGGTTTGCATGAAATCATATCTAGGCTCTCTCTCTGAATTCCCTATAATAGCAAAACTCCTTTCTTCTCAGTGCTTTTGAGATTTATTCATGTAACTCCCATTAGAGTTAATTGGAGTTACTAACATAAATTCCACTTGCTCCAAATGGAGAATAGGTTTCTTTAATGTTTTTATTTTTTAATAAGGTTGTACTCAAAATAGAATCTTATATACAATTGTCTCTTTTGCTTTGGGAAATTAAAATGCCTTTAACAACTTTTAGGGTTAGAGAATTTAAATCTGTTGCAAACTTTTCTTTCTTATTTTAATTCTGCTACATTACTACATCATCATTACAAATTACAATTGGTAATGAAAGAAATAGGACAGTAAACTATAAAAGCATTTTTCTGGCAAGCCACCTCTGTTTACATACTATTTGTAGTTTTATTTGTGGAATTACTCTGTTAATGGTATATTATTAACACTATTTAGAAAAATTGTGTTTGTTGTTCTTAACAATAAGGAGAAAGAAATAGATACTATCGATTGAAAGTATAGTTTTCAAACTGAAAGAAAAGCTCACGTCTTTTTTTCATAAATGCTTTAAAATGCTGTTTCTTTTTGTTATCTCTTTAGATTTTGTTAATAAATAATAGTCATTTTAACTACTGATGATTTTATATGTGCAGATAGTCCAATTATTTCAAATATTTGAAACTGGCTGGTTTTTTTAAATACTTGATATATGTTTAATTTACCAAAAGAAAAGACACCTTAAGAAATAGATGCTTTTCAGTTAAAAAAGACTAATTAATAACAAACCAATGAATTTGCTTTCAACAGGGTATACTCTCCCCCAGATTGTAGGAAAACACTCCTTTGTCAAACATATTTTTAAAAAGTTGTCTGTAGCTCAAACATTTCGAAGAGGAAGTATAGCAAATTTAATTTCACCTTAAAATTTCTCCCTCTTTTAGTTTTGAAGGTGTTTCCACATAAACAATTTATAACAGAATAATTCATACTTGCTTTACTCATCTATAACCATCTCCCCCAACATTTTCGTAAACCCTTCGGAGAGAATTTACACAATTAAGGCATAGATGAGATCAAGGCAGTTAAAATAGTCATTCAAAAAATGAGAGCAGAAGCAATTCCAAAAAGGAGAAAAATGTCCTAGTAACATGAATAGCACACACACACACAAAAAATACAAAAACCAATTTGGCTTTGAATTTTGTGGCAACCTTAACAAAAAAAGATAGAGTAAAGAATTTTATTATTCTCTTTAGCTCAAAAAGGAAGCAGAGATTGTATCTAGAAATACAAAGAGAAAAAAATAGTATTTGTCATGGCAAAATCACTCAATTCAATGTAGTTTCATATTATATTCTCATTTACAGTTAAGGAAACTGAAGCTTAGTGAAATTAAGTAATTCCTTCAAGTTTATATAGCTAGTGTAAGTCTACCAAGTTCATACTCATTTCTCTAAAACAGTCATCCAATGCAACAAATATTATCCTAATGCTTAAATTCTGTAAGAAATATATCACATGGGTGAATTAGTATATCATTTAAGACAGAGAACCATGCCTTTAATTATTTTGAAAATTATTATGTTTAGAATTCTAAGAATTATATTAGCCTATATGTTAGTGAAAGTTATACTTCTACTAAAATTTTTGCTCATGAAAGAATATCCCCACTTTAATTGTGAAATCATTGCTTTCATTGCTCTGACTTTTGTAACTTAATTTTCTTTAGATATGATTTTTTACACCATTTTATTTCTTTTCATGGCTTCAAAACTAATAAGTTTTCAAATATTTTAAATAGAACTTTCTTTTTCTAGCTAGTCAAGTTATATTTGCAAGAAATTATGTTAATATAATTTAACTGTGCTGCATTATAGAAGACTGATTTAATACAGGAATAAAGTTGAGAGAACCCACAGTAATCGATAGTTTAAATGACCTTTATAACTTTCTCTTGAATATTTTCAGATAGAAAATTAATCATCATGAATTCAATCTTTAAAATGCCATTCAATAAAACATCAATGGAGTAATTTGGAAATATGGTTCACATTAGCTCAGAGCTCCAAACTCAACTCCTTACGTAATAGACAAATTTTAATTTCATCTATCAAAAGATATAGCATGCCAAAGTGGAAATAAAACAACCTGCCTACTGCTGATACATTCCTCATTCCAGCTAAATCAATGTTGAATAAATATTTAAATGAATTTTGTTTCAAATTTGCTGACAGCCAGGGCAAAGGAAAATTTTGATGAATTGTGTAATTCATTTTTGTCCAATGAAAAGAAGCGCACAATTCATCAATAAAATGGATGGAAAGGAGAACAAAATATTAATCTGCCCAGGGCCCCCACGTGCCCACTTTGAAGCCCCTAAGAGGAAGTTAATATATTTCTTGCAAGTAAAATTTTTCAGAAATGATCCAGCTAAAATATTTGCATTAAATCCAGCTATGGTTATTAATTAACCTACTTATTTTTATTAGTCGTAATTTCTTAATATTCTATGCAAGGAGATTGCCTGTCGGGGCAATACAACACAGTGGGTATAAACATGAGCTTTACAACCAGACACTCCTGGTTTTTAATCCTGATCATTTAATTCTAGGAATTTGATTTACCTCTCTAAGACTCAGTTTCCTCATCTGTAAAATGGCTATAACAATATTACATATTCATGGATTTTTTTATGAAGATTAAATTAAACTATATGTATAATGATTCAGTACAGTGCCTAGAACATAATAAGCTTACAATAAAATGGTGACCAATTTTTTTTTTTTTTACTGTTTGCTTACAACAAAAATCTGAGAAGCTCCATTTTCATAATACCCAAAGAAAATTAAAACATTACAATGGTTAAAGTATATTCCAAAAATCACAATCTGTTATATTTTTAAACATTTTTAATTAATCTCATCAACCTCATCCAAACTATTTTAACTTTTTCTTTTATACACTAGTCCTCATTCTTCAATTTTAACTCTACATTTCATTTTACAACTATCTTAATACTTAAGTCTAAAATGAAATTTAGCTATGTTATAGAGTTAAATATGACACTACCACGAGAGCATTATATATAAAAGCACTTCTCTCTGAATTGTGAAGTCATATATTTAATCCAGAATTGAAATTCTTCATGGTACTTGCAAATAGCTAAAATGTTGAAGAAGGACAATTGCTATAAATTTTATGTTATGATTTATATTACAAACATATTTATAATGTTTCCTATGAAAATACTCTGTAATACAATGTAAGGAATGAAATAATGAGCAGAAATTGGCTAAAATTCCTGAAATTCATGGAGAAAGACTGAAATTTATTATTTCAAATCAATTTTGCTTTCACCTATTAAAATTATAGCAACTACCTGTAGGAAAAATGCATTATAGATCACGTATGGTACATTTGCAGAAAATCAGCATATAAGTCTATAGGCAAAATTGATGAAGTGAAATCCAAATTCTACACTATTTTATGCTGGAACATTATTATATGGAATTTTTCTAATGGGACCATATCCAAGTTGTAGCATTAACAGATGGGATCCTGTTGGGGTTCCACATTTTTAGTTATTTAGGACTTTAGTAAACAGTGATTTTATCCAGTATGTGATTGGAACAGATGTGATCTTATCAGGGTTCCACTTTTTTTCAAGGGCATAAAATTGCCATGATTTGCTGTACAGTGCTGGAGTTTACTTTTTGTGGTTTTAGAACCAGAGTCCTTTTTAGCCAGAATTTGCCCTTGGGTTCTAAAACATCATAATAGGGAGTTAATGTTTTATTCTCTATTAATCCCATTAAATCCTTTTAATATTAGAGCATGTGTTGCTTTATAGCATTAACTAGTGTCTTGCACTCAACAGTATTTTCACAGTTTATGACACTGCTTAGGGCATTAACAAACAGCTGTTTGAATTAAATGAGCAGTTAAGGACCCTGTTCATTAACTCAAAAGTTTCATGTATTTTTAATTCCTTAAATCTAATGGTATCATCACCCTCCAAGAAATCTATCTTTGATTATAATTTGCTCTGACCACTATTGGTTATGGGAGAAAGTATTATTGTTTTTGAATATGAGTCATATCAGGGTTGAGTATTTCTAATGAATCTTAACTAGCTCATAACGGTTTCATTCTTATGGGATATAAAACTTTAAAAGTTGTTTACGGCAGTTGTGTTAAGATTTTCTCCAATTTTGGTTACTGATGACTTCATTTAGCTAATGTAAAGAGGCAGTTGGAACAGAATTATTTGCATTTGAAATGGTGCAATCAGAGGTTTGTGACTGACTCATTTACAAAAAAAGGAAATTGTATTTGGACAGTGACAAATTATGTGATGCAGTCCCTGGTGCAGAGCAAAGTGTTAGTCACTGATTTTCTCCATATAGAGAGATTGTGGCTTACAAGGCTTCATTTGAGACTTTACCTTTTATTCGATTGTGGTCATGGACATCTTGATTCAGCAGTTTGAGGCAAAGTAATTAAATAAAAGGGTAATTTTAAATTAATGTGTTTAGTATTATAAGTAAGCAGCGTGAGGACAGGATTCTTGATTCAAACCTACCCTGGTGCCCTAGTGATGCCCCACCTAGGTCAGGGCCTTCTGTTTAGTAGGTGCTCAGTATTTGGGGGAGAATGATTGGATGCTTTGATTAAGAAAATTTGGGTAAACCTCTTCTAGGTTTCCTACAAATCATCATATAATTTGACCTTCAAATATTTAAATTTCCCTTTCAGGGTCTGTGGATCTTTGATAGATGAATTCAGTCCACAGGTGTTTGATAATCAATTAGAAAGCATTAACAAGTTATAAAGTAAGACATATGATTCTACTAATCATATTTATTTTTTATCACTTCAGATGCCAAGGATCAACAATTTCAAAGTCTAGACAAGATGCTGTTTGTGTATTAATGGAAAGAAATGGGGAAATGAATAAGAGTGGTTTGCTAAGAAAGTAGAAAACTCTCTTTTCCTATTAATCACCAGAAACTAAATTCACATTTCTTCCATGTTAAGTTTGGGACAGACTTAATGAGTGCTGGATTCTAGGCCTGGAAGTTTTTTCTAAATCAGTCTGAGTTGACTTGGAATTCATAATTGCCTTATTTTTATTCATGTTGGAAATTGTAGGGCACCTTTGACAAGTGCCCTGTAGCTCCTCCATTTTTCCTCAGGATATCTCTGTGGGCATCACTTCCATTCTTTTTTTTTTTTTTTTTTTTTTAAGATTTTATTTATTTGACAGAGAGAGCACAAGCAGAGGGAGAGAGAGGGAGAAGCAGGCTCCCTGCTGAGCAAGGAGCCTGATGTGGGACTCGATCCCAGGACCCTGGGATCATGACCCGGGCCGAAGGCAGACGCTTAACCGACTGAGCCACCCAGGAGTCCCATCACTTCCATTCTTCCAAGTCCTTCATCCAGTGCCCGTGACTGAGGGCTGCTCAGATAACATTTGAAGCAGACAGGATGGTTTGAGGTGTCCTCCCCAACCTTGACTACTAAATTTGTAGACTGCATCAGAGATTTCATTTTTCTCTCTAAGGGTGGAAAAAAAATGCAAAGTAATCAGTTAAAAATATCAAGCTATTGTGGACATTTGGTTTTTAAGAATAAAATCTAGAAATGCTTCTCAATTTAACAGAGAGCATCATTTTAACTAAACCAGAATCTCTAGCTCTGCTTAAATATTCTGCCATTTGTAGTGTCACTATGAGTGGGATCTCCACTAATATTTAAGGAGTCTACAAAGAATACATATATTCAGAAAAATGAATGTCAAGAAGCATTATTTTTTAAATAACTGAAAATGAAGCTTCAACCTGTACTGGTAAAGAAATCTAAAATAAAAACAACTTTAGTACATATATACATACATGAAATGTTATATATTTAATACGTATTATATATATGTATATAAAATAAACAATGCCTAGATAGAGAGGGTTTTGGTTTGTTTTGTTTGTCAGTATTCTGATTCTCTGTCAGCACTATCTGGACTCCACCTCTACGGCTACCATCCAAACCAAGCCACCATCATCATTTGCTTGAACTATTGTGTTACCCTTCTACTTGGTTCCTGCATTTACACTTATCCACTGTTGACCTGGGGCTGTTCCTTACAAAGCAGCCTGCATGAACGTAAGGAAAACACACAACACACACAAAACAAAAAACTCCCTTCTCATCCTTTAGTGATAATAAACACGGTTCAGTGGCTTCCCTAGCCTCCTGACAGCATGGAGCCTAAAATTCTTAACTTGACCTGTCTGACCCAGCTGCTGGCTACCTCCGCATCCATATCTTAGCCATTATCCACGTAGTTCACTGGATTCCGGACATATTAAGCGTCTTTCAGCCTCAGTTGTGTCAGGCTGTCACCTCATAGCTTTTACACATCCAGCTCTCTCTCCTGGGTACCTCCTACTTAGCCTCGCATCTCTTCTTTAATGTCTTGTGCTCAGAGAAGCCTTCCCAGCCTCTCGGTCTAAAGAAGGTGCCTCTTTTCGGATTCCTGTTGCTCCTTTTAACCTTCCTCTAGCACTCATTACAGTACCAACTATACAATTATTTGAGTAATTTATTTTTATTTTTTTCCCCATTGGAGGAGGTAGGATCTGTTTTCTTCACCATTAGCACCTAGCAGCCAGAGGAAGCACTCAATAAATATTTTCAAATAAATGGATGAACTCTGTCATTTTCTCTAACTTAAGGATATAAAAAGACATTTTTAGGAAAAGAATTTGCACCACTTGATTTCTTGATAAATTATCAGGCATATATGGGATAATTTAGGTATTTTTTAAGATTATAGTCAACATTCTTTTATTATTGTTAAACTATCCTTTGAAATCAATTAAGTAATTGATTATTATACTGTCTTTCTTCTGTTATAAATCTAGCATTTATTAAGGATTTGCTCGATTGGCATCAAATGTTTTATAATTTATTTCAAATAACCCTTATATGTCATAACTCCTAGTGTTATTCTTGTCTGAAGAATATTCTATTATGCAAAACCAGGACAGAATGAGAGATTGCAATGATTCTATAGATTACAAATGTAGGATGAGAAATTGAAGCCTGCCAGCCTAGGAATGTAAACTTGGAAATGGATGCCCACCACTGCGCTGGGCATTGCCAAGAACTGGGAAAAAAAAATCTTGGCAACAGGTGCTGAACATTAGCATCAACACCAGCATCAAGCAAATGTGTGGATTTAAGAAGGTTCAGCTGACTATGACCTATGAATTAAGGCAAGCGTGAGGAGGATGTCTCCGAGATCTACTTCTGACTTTGGCAGATCCTGAGCCCAGGGCCAATACTTACAGATATCCTATTTTATTGTTTTACCTATTTGTATGAAGCTTTGAAAACATAAACATTAGTGCACTCTGTTGATTCTTTGATGATGAAATAGGAAATTCTGACATAGCCTTTGTAGAGAAAAGTAAATAATAAGTCAATTGAGTAACATCCAACTTAAAGAAAATGTTCTTTTGCAAGTATTATGAATTATTAACTTTTTCAGAAATATCTTCCAGTAAATCACCACTTGGAAAAGTTGAATTGAATGAAAAAAAGATACAACTAACATATATCTGAAGAGAGAGGGAAAAGATAGAAAGCAATTAACCTAAAGTTAGTTACAATTATTCACAAATGTTCTTCAAAAAGTAATATTGGAAACCAGAAACTAAATAATTTAGGAGCTCATTGGGAAAGACTGTATGGTACCAACTGTTTTTTGGCACCACAATGATGAGCAGTGGAAAAAGTCATCTTTTCATTCCCTTTCATATCAGACCTGCAGAAAGAGATGGCCCCGATGGCCTCAGAGTCAGGACTTGCAGGTCCTGGGCTGTAAGGTTCACCAGCAGCCATTAGACTGACATTTGTTATCAATGAGACGCTGCTGAACTGTTGTTCCAAGGCTGTTGCTGTAAAACCATAGTGCATTGTAGTTTGTTGGAGGTTAGTAGCACTTGTTAATTTGATCAAGGCTGAAGTTTACGGAGGATAAAGTAAACAATGCAAACTGCAGACACCATCAGTTTCCTATGGGCAGTGAAGTGTAGTCTGTTCCATTTACACTTCACAACAACATCTGATGGGCTTTGTCAGTGCTGCACAGAGTAATTAAACCTGAAATCAATAGCAGGCATTTGTCATGTTTACAGCCGCTCTTTCTGCTGGGTTAAACTCATCAGTTTAGTGCCGTTCTGTTTTACTGCAGAGACACGCTCCATTATTTCTTCAGGTACAGTTGAGATATTCAGTTACATGCCCAATAGTTTGAATACGACATTAAGATTAAAAGGGACAGGCAAATGGACAGTTTTTGTAATTTATTTGCTGATTTTCTTAACCAGTGTTGGATTTCCATTTCCTTCAACCTTTTTATGAAACCCTTTGTGGACTGAGATAATATATTCCCTTAGCTCCCAAACTGGCAAAGTCTCATCTCAAACCTGATAGAATTTGACACCAACTATAACTATACGCAAGGATTGAGACATGTTATTTAAAAAGAGTGAGGAACATCTAAGATTCAAAGTTGTTATCTTATTTGAAAATTGGTCTTTTCTGCTCTGAATTAAGGATTCTTCAGAAATGTTCTTTTATGTTAGTTTTTAAAAATCTCCACCCTGCATTCCTTTTGTTGCTTTTGCCATTTTTTCCTTCTGTTTCTTCTATTTCTTAATCTTTTAAATGATGTGGTTAGAACATGCTGGTTTTAACAGTAAGAGAATTTGCAGTGGTAAACTTGAATTTGACATACATGCTTGAAGGAAGCTGAAAAGTGTGCATTTAGAGCATTTCAAGTCACTTAATAAAGATCCTTATATCCTTCATTTTGTACAAATAAATTTAAGCATCTTACTTCTCCATTTAATACTATTGTCTTGGCATACCCAAGTAAGCAGGATTATTGCAAGAATGAATCTTGAGGCCAATTAGGTGGGTATAAATGAAACCATAATATTTCTATGCTCTTTGCATTAATTTTTAATATTTAAATACACCACTCATATTTTCAAATGCATTTATTGAAGATATATGCAAGTGGACTGATAACATATTTTATGGTAACTTTGAAGAAACTATGCAGCTCATTTTCCTAAAATCGTCTTGATCTTTAGATAGTATAAACATAGCTAATTGATATTTGGACTGGAAGTGACTTAAATATGGGAACTTCAAGTTTCTATATGCCAAATTGTCACATAGAGGTCTAGTCATTTAAACTAAATGGGACTCCAAATCTTCATGGGAATGCATATTTTTGGCAAGCACAGTAAAAAAGTAAATATGTGAATCATAGAAGTCTAATGTTTAGAGTTATTACATAAATTATTTTGGAAAAGTTTGTTAAAATGGGATGTTTGTGGCTTCCTACATGCTATGTAGCAGTCATGGGGGAAAGGGTTGTGTACATGGGGCAAAGTCTAGAGAATCTATACTTTTTATCTTTAAGTCAGACACGGAGTGCTCTTGAGACCATGTTATCTAGTTTCTAGACCTTGCCTCTTTTTATCATATATCAGAAATCCTACATCATGGGCACCAATCTCTGTCTCTTCCTGTATTGTATCATAGTTCAAAATTTCAAAAGCACATCTCAAAGAGGGAATGGAACTTGCTAGGAACTTGTCCTAGTGAGAAATTCCCTAATACCTTTAGGAAATTAATAATTTTCCCCCAGCATATTTAGCTCAGATTTTTTAGTAATATATCATTTTTCCTGAGGACTCTGTTACCAAAGGTTTTGAGTGAGAATTGAATTAAAATTCCACACAGATACAGCAATTAAAAAGATAATGCTTCCTGAACATAATACTGATAATTATTTGGAAAGTTGTGTTCTAGTGATCAAAGTAAAATTTTAATTTAAATTACAATGAATTTGCTTAGGTAAGCCTTCTGAGTGTAAACTATGATAAAAGTGAAACTTTGGAACTATACCCAAAGTAATGCTTAAAATCAAGATGATACCCAGTGATGCTCTAAGCACTTATGGCTAAATTTCCAGACACTAGAATATATATTCTGGGTCACAGAGCTCAAACGTTAGCATGTGCTCTTCTTTGTGTTCCAGTAAACAGAAAATGGAAGTTCTTTCCACAGACCATTTCTATGAGAAATTTAATTAAGAATGTGTTAGATTGGGGGTGCCTGGGTGGCTCAGTCGGTTAAGCAGCTGCCTTCGGCTCAGGTCATGATCCCAGGGTCCTAGGATCGAGCTCCAGGTCGGGCTCCTTCCTCAGCGGGGAGCCTGCTTCTCCCTCTCCCTCTGCCTGACATTCCACCTGCTTGTGCTCTCCCTCTATCAAAAAAATAAATAAAATCTAAAAAAAAAAAAAAAAAAGAATGTGTTAGATTGTTTGAAGGACTGTTTCATAGTACATTGAAACTTACATGCACTTGTTGTGAACACCAGATGTTGTATGTAAACGATGAATCACTAAATTCTACACCTGAAACATACTACACTGTGTTAACTAACGGGAATTTAAATAAAAAGTTGGAAAGAAGAAAAGAAAGTCACCTGAAAGAAAACAGTAAATTCACCTAAAAACCAACTCAGAATAATAACGTAATTAGGCTTGTTAAAGAGCCAGACATACACCATCATAAGCTGTAGTTACTCGGAGTGGGTTCACTCAGCTTTTCTGGGTCATAACAGAACTCTAGAAATAGAATTCACTACTAGTTGCATTGTTGCTCATTTATTGTCCATGGCCATTAGTTTTTAATTCCTCAGAAGAATATAATCTCACATATGAGGGAATGGAAGGTAATCTTTATGTAGCTTCTCCAGGTGGTGTAAGTATAAGAGGCTTTTTTTTTCTTGTATGTTCTTACCTTTACATAGATGATCTCATTTTACTAACAGCATTATGCTGTTACCTATGAAGGTAAAATAAATATGAAATGTAATGAAAATCATAAAAATTCTACACCAGTAATTTCAAGGATATACTACCTTTTGTCTCCCACAAGGTTAGATATCAATGTTTCTGGTCTTATATTCTAAACTCCAGGGCAACAGTTAATCAATACTTGAGAGGCCCATGCCTATGCCAGAGACTTCCTCCAAATTCAAATTGAGTTCCATTTTAGTCCTCCCCAGTGAGGAGAGTAACACAAATAAGTGCAGGCATTCTTAGCCAAAACAGCAAAATCTGTGTAGTATTTTAAAGTATACGAGATACTTGCATATTTGTTTGTATCCTGTGATGCTCACAACTTTGTGATGTAGGTCCTTGAAATAAAGAAGAGACAGGTGAAGCTTAGGCTAAGTGTTTTCCCAACATTATGATGCTTTTAGTAGTAGCACTTCATCTTAAGCCTGGGTCTTTCTCTTCTGATTCTGATGATTGCTATGTTATCTTCTTACATTCCAAAAAAGCCCACATTAGCCAGAATTCTAAAATGGCTCCTGTATTAGTTGGGGTAAAACCAGAAAAACAGAACCACTAGGATATATCTGTGTCCATGTCTGTTTTTATATCTGTCTATATATGTAGAGAGAGATATATTTATATATATCCATATATGTCCATATATCATCGATCTTCCTATGTATTTATTTATTCATTCATTTATTCTAAGGAATTGACTTATGCTATTATGGGGACTAGCTGAGTGAATCCAAAATTTGTAAGGCAGGTAATCAGGAACAATAGATTGGAGGCAGGCTGGAATCCTAGGACACAAGCTGAAGCTGTTTATGCACAGGTGGAATTTCTTCTCTGCTTGTCTCTGAATCTGTCCTCTGTCCATATCCGTCCATTGCCCTCTGCCCGCCACTCCCCAGCTCTTCTCCTTGGAAAGGCCTTTTTCCAAGTCCTGCCAAATGATTAAGTCAGACTCATCCAGATTATCTAGGATAATTTCTTTACTTAAAATCGACTGACTAAAGGATTTAATCATATCTGCAAAATCCCTTCACAGCAACACCTAGATGAGTGTCTGAATGAAAAAGTGGAGAATGAAGCCTAGCCAAGTTGACACATCAAAAACGCCAACACAGTCCACCCTTTGGCAAGTAGACACCTAACATATCTTTCTAGATCATACTTAATCTCCAAATAAAGATGAAAAAAGTCTTATTTCTTCCCGCAATGATACAGGTCTCCTACCTCCATCTGAAAACATGCTCACCTTTTTCCCAGAAGAGGATACAAAGCTCTTGGGTGATAATTCACTCTTCTCCCTTGACATCCTATAATTTAAATACTGGGATAATAAAGCTATCCATCATGTTAAATGATTATAGGATAAGAGAAGGAGCAAACCAAAAATATTAGGGTAAAGCATACACAAACATAATCATGTCAAATAAAAAGGATGTGCTCATAACTATTGCAGTCTTTATGTCTACAACTGGTCACACGGTCATATGATATAGTTATCTTCCTACACGCCCCATTTCATAGTCCTTATATCCTCAACAAGCACCTCTTCTGGCCATGATTTTTTGCCTAATGGGTTGGCCCAAACCTTCATTCTTTTTTTTTTTTAATTTTTTTTAATTAATTATCATGTGTTTCCAAACCTTCATTCTTGAAGAGTGTGGGCCATTAGCAGTCCTGCCTAAATTGAGTTGTGATAATTTTCAATTGACTTTAATCATAGGACATGGGAGTAATAAAAGATGCCTAGAGAATTGCCTGTGTTTCAGACATACTCCTCATTACTCCCATTATATAGTAGCAGGACAATTTCCCCTTGGCAGTCAGAATAAATCACCCAGTCAGAACAGTAATCCCCATTTTTGCTTGTTGATTTAGAGGCATGAGGAACCCAAAATGTGAATAGTGAAAGTCTTAGCTTCTAGTTTAGTGGAATAATTGTTCACTGGTGGAAGATTCTTTCCTTTGCATCTAAGACCTCTAGATCAGCAGAGCCAAAAACATGTAAGGAAAAGCAGAACTTTTGTTAATGGAACATTAGGAGTAGTGAGTGGAGCAATTTACATTTTCATCCCTTGATTCATGCACCAATCAATCCTGAGTATGGGAGAAATAGCACCACATATTAAATGCTGATTTAGAGCAGATACTGCATCCTGAAGGACATTGCCTCAGCCCCACAAAGCATTACCACCTTGTTGGTCTCATAACTGAGTCTTCAAAAGGCCATTCCACCATTTTATCAGATGGCTGTTTCAGAATGATAGGGAACATGATAAGACCATTGAATTCCATAAGCCTGAACCCATTAGTAAGTTTCATTTGCTGTGAAATGAGTCCATGGGTAAGGAACAATGCTGCGTGGAATACTTTGATAGTGTATATGGCATTCTGAAAGTCTCTGATATTAGACAAGATTACTGCCGTGGTCGGGGTAATTGATCCTGACTACCAAGGGGAAATTGAGTGCTACTACACAATGGGCAATGAAGAATATATCTGTAATACAGGAGATCCTCAAGGGTATCTCTTAGTATTCTAATGTCCTGTAATTAAAGTCAATGGAAAACTACAGCAGCCCAATTCAGCTAGGACTGAATGGCCCACATACTTGAGGAATGAAGGTTTGGATCATTCTACCGGGCAACAAACCAAACCACCAGGCAAACAACCGTGACCGAAGCTGAGGTGTTTTGTAGGCAGAGAAGGCAAATTTATAACCATAGTAAGCATCTATTCCATACAAACAAAGCAGGCCAATGTAATTAGCTCGCCATCAGGTAGCTAGCTGATTACCCTGTGAATGGTGCCATATTGGAGACTCACTGTTGGTCTGTGCTGCTCGTACTTTGGGCACTCAGCAGTGGCTGTGGCCAGGTTAGCTGTGGTGAGTGTAAGAAAATGTTGCTGAGTCCATGGATAATCTCCATTCCATTAATTACCATAATCGTCATGGCTACTTTGTTCATGAACTGAATGGACCCTAATGGAACCCAATGGAGTGACTGGGGAAAGAGGCTAACTCATAATCCATTGAACAGTTTATCCTAGCCACTTGAATTTTAAACTCTTCCTCTGCTGAGGTCACCCTTTGGTAAACATCCACAAATATTCATGTTTGGGTTTTGTTTTTTGTTTGTTTGTTTTGTTTTGTCCAGAGAGGTATATCTATACAACCTTTTCCCCTAGACATTCTTTTTACCAATTTCACTATCATATTCTTTCTAGTAAGTCTATGACCCTCAGCCAAACCATTAGCCACAGCCCATGAATTGATACAGGCTCATGCTATTGATATAGACTGTAGCAATTTCTTCTTTCAAACAAAATGAACAACTACATACACTACTCAAAAGGAAGTTCTTCCTAAAAGGAGAATTTTCTTTCACCACTCTTCTTCATGACCGAACCAGGAAGGTACTAGTGCTTCAGCTGTACACTTCCAGGTGGTGCTTACATGTCAGGAATCATTTATAAACCAGGCCAAGGTTTTTCTGTTTGTTTTGTTTTGTTAGGGGGCGGTGGAGGAGGGGGGTACTTTTCCTTGATCTTCTTAGAGTCCCTGGCTGAATCTGAAAATTAACAGACATATTAGCGGTAGAAAATCATACAAATTTATCTAATGTAAATTTTGTGTTACGTGAGAGCCCTCATAAAAAGAAAAGAAAACCAAAACAAACAAACAGTTAAATCTGAGTATTTTTATGCTAGGTTTGATATAGAGTTGATACTGATGTAGAAATATAATAAGTCAAAGAGTATGATGTAAGTATAGTAAACTGAGGAAATCTCAGCAAGGCCTGTTTATTCAGATTCTTCTCAGTGTTTCTTTGTCTTTGGAGATAAGGATGCTCCTTTCCTCTGGGTATAGGGGAGACACCTCTCACAAGGTTTTATAACCTGTTTTAGGAGAGAAAGGTAGGGGAAGATTAGAGTGAACTTGCTTCTGCTGTTTTCTCAAACTTCCTCAGCTTAAAATTATCGGTAAGCCAAGGAGCCATATTTTGGGGTAGTGTGTCTTGAACCCTATCATTTCCCATGAGACCATAGGTGTGACCTGAGAGGGAGAAGAAATTCTAGCTGTGGACAACAGTCTTAGACTGTGCCCATAGTTTCTGTCCTTTCCTGACTACAGATTTTGGACTTGCTTAGCCAACCTCCACAACAGTGTAAGCCAGTTACTTATAATAAATCTATACCTGTCTATCTGTCTGTCTATCCAATTATCCTACCTATCTATAATTTTACTTCTACAAAATTAATTGAAACCATTCCTACCTTAAACTTTTCAAGTAGTCTTTGGATCCTTGATTTTCCTTCTAAAGCAGATGTCCTTAATAGTATTAGATTGGAATAGGTTTGGCCATCAGAGTTCTGATCCTAATCTCCCAAATTTCCTAGAATCCCCGGAGGTAAGTTGAGATTTAGAAAGGTAAAACCACCTCTGTAATAGCTCAGCTTTGCAGAAACACTCTGGCTTTGGAATCTGTGTGGCAGACCCTGGGTTAATGATTCACAAATCCTAATAGTCACAGTAATGACTAATTGTGACAATTCCTTGAATAGTAATTATCAGAAAATATTAGGAAAATTATATGGTAACATTTTCTGTTTCAAACCAAGAAACAGACTCTTAACTATAGAGAACAAACTGATGGTTACCAGAGGGGCGGGGGTGAGAGGATGGGTTAAATAGGGGATGGGCATTAAGGAGGGCACTTGTGAGCACCAGGTGTTGTATGGAAGTGTTGAATCACTACATTGTACACCTGAAACTAATATTACACTGTATGTTCACTAACTGAAATTTAAATAAAAACTTACAAAAAAACCTTTCAAGCCGAAAATGATCTCAAATTTCATTTGGCATTAATTTGTCAAAATAAACTACAAGTTTTAGAAATCATCTCATTTGCAATACTATGGCTATCATTTATACTATGACTACTTAGAATACACTAACCCCAAAGAATAGCTGTTAGCAGATTTCTCTCAAAGTAAATTGAGAAAGTACCTGGACTGATACAGAATCACTGATCCCTTGAAAGTACATAAAAATGCAGGAGGAACCGATCTGAGGTCTTATACTGAACTATGAACTGACTATCAGCAATGGAGTGTAGTAGGAAAAAATAGCCAAACTACACAAATGTAGCCTTGCAGAGATATGTATGGAGAGAAATACAATCTCTGTCCAGTGACTACTCACATTTTAGTCAGAATTCTATAGTAGGCTTTGTGGCTGAAGAAAAATTCAAAATTTGGGGAGTTTTTCACAGAATATTAAGGTGATCAGAGTATGAGAAATAGGAGCTTTAAAACTTGCTATTACTATTGTTTCTAATGGGGAAAAAAGGATGTTGAAAATGAACTCTTTCGTAGGATTTTCTTGCGATGAAGCTGTAACAAATTCTGGATATAGTACATTGCAGTAAGGCAAATTATATAAAATAGTTAGAACTATATTGAAACATGATACTTTTATACTAATATTTGTAAACATTAATGCTTTTGCCATCCATCTGTGAGTGCAATTTCCGGATATGAAAACACTGGGACTAAGTCATTAAGGAGTATCAGGGGCTAGGATCAATTGGAAAGATACTATCCTACAGGCATTTAAATTATATATATGTATAAGTAACTGCTGTCATGTTCCAGTTAGCCCACACATTGCCAAGTTTGTGACTTAGAAATTTGATGGAAGATAGATGAACATGGTAAAAAGCTATTTGCCTCATATTCTGCTTCTGGATTTTTCTGGGGCCTCCTTTAACTTAGGGACAGATCAGTAAATATAGTTATTAACCTTTAATTAGTAATCAGTTAATAACTAAGTGCTTCCTAACTATTAGTAACCATTTCGGAATTCACAGTGTCCAATTTTCATTGCGATGTTCTTCTCACTTACTGGACTCTCTCTCTTCCAGCCCCCAAGATACCTTCTCACACATTCTTGGGCTTCTCTGTGGTGATCTGGACCACTAGGGTCCCTCAGGGACAACATTCCCAGGACAGAGGGAGAACCCTGTGCTGCAGACATTCTCTGGTATCTAGACTTTTCCTCCCTCTTTCTTCCTTTCCCCTTATCTATTGAAAGAGAGAAGGGATCCTCCAGTCCTCTTCTCATGAAGGTTCACATCTGTTTCGCCTAGAAATAAACCAGCCTCCTGAGATTAAGAATTCCTCATATCAGTGAGGTCATATGATACATGTCTTTCTCTGATTGACTTATTTCACTCAGCATAACACCCTCCAGTTCCATCCACGTCGTTGCAAATGGGAAGATCTCATTCCTTTTGATGGCTCCATAATATTCCATTGTGTATATATACCACTTCTTTATCCATTCATCTGTCGATGGACATTATGGCTCTTTCCACAGTTTGGCTATTGTGGACATTGCTGCTATAAACATTGGGGTGCACGTACCCCTTCGGATCCCTACATTTGTATCTTTGGGGTAAATACCCAGTACTGCAGTTGCTGGATCGTATGGTAGCTCTATTTTCAACTTTTTGAGGAACCTCCATACTGTTTTCCAGAGTGGTTGCACCAGCTTGCATTCCCACCAACAGTGTAGGAGGGTTCCCCTTTCTCCGCATCCCCGCCAACATCTATCGTTTCCTGACTTGTTAATTCTAGCCATTCTGACTGGTGTGAGGTGGTATCTCATTGAGGTTTTGATTTGGATTTCCCTGATGCCGAGCGATGTTGAGCACTTTTTCATGTGTCTGCTGGCCATTTGGATGTCTTCTTTGGAAAAATGTCTGTTCATGTCTCTTCTGTCTATTTCTTGATTGGATTATTTGTTCTTTGGGTGTTGAGTTTGATAAGTTCTTTATAGATTTTGGATACTAGCCCTTTATCTGATTTGTCATTTGCAAATATTTTCTCCCATTCTGTTGGTTGTCTTTTGGTTTTGTGGACTGTTTCTTTTGCTGTGCAAAAGCTTTTTATCTTGATGAAATCCAATCGTTCATTTTTGCCCTTGCTTCCCTTGCCTTTGGCGATGTTTCTAAGAAGTTGCTGCGGCTGAGGTCGAAGAGTTTGCTGCCTGTGTTCTCCTTTAGGATTTTGATGGACTCCTGTCTCACATTTAGGTCTTTCAACCATTTGGAGTCTATTTTTGGGTGTGGTGTAAGGAAATGGTCCAGTTTCATTCTTCTGCATGTGGCTGTCCAATGAGGGTTGCTGGAGTGGTGGGGGGTGGGAGGGAAGGGGGGGCTGGGTGATAGACATTGGGGAGGGTATGTGCTATGGTGAGTGCTGTCAATTGTGCAAGACTGTTGAATCACAGATCTATACCTCTGAAACAAATAATGCAATATATGTTAAGAAAAAAAAAGAAGAAGATAGCAGGAGGGGAAGAATGAAGGGGGGAAATTGGACGGGGAGACAAACCATGAGAGATGATGGACTCTGAAAAACAAACTGAGGGTTCTAGAGGGGAGGGGGGTGGGGGGATGGGTTAGCCTGGTGATGGGTATTAAAGAGGGCACGTTCTGCGTGGAGCACTGGGTGTTATGCACAAACAATGAATCATGGAACACTACATCAAAAACTAATGATGTAATGTATGGTGATTAACATAACAATAAAAAATTTAAAGAAAAAAAAAGAAATAAACCAGCCTCTTCATTTGAGTAGCAATGATGCGGGTGGGAAAGGAGCTATCATAGAAAATCATTTGCTGCACTCACTTTTCTCCTTTGTCAATCTCCCCTAATAGGTCAAAGTCCAAGTGCATTCTATTAAAAAAAAATTTCCCCGTGGAAACTACCAAGTATTGTCTATAATGATGTTGGCTCTGTTTTCTGACAAAGGGACTAACACAAAAATTCGAATGCTTTTTTTT
Organism: Eumetopias jubatus; assembly: GCF_037043125.1. Lineage (NCBI taxonomy): Eukaryota > Metazoa > Chordata > Mammalia > Carnivora > Otariidae > Eumetopias > Eumetopias jubatus. Next base: position 39,651,465 of record NW_028274822.1, read on the forward strand.
TTTTAATTTTATTTATTTATTTGACAGAGAGAGAGGGAGAAAGCACAAGCAGGGGGAGCGGCAGGCAGAGGGAGAAGCAGGCTCCCCGCTGAGCAGGGAGCCCAATGTGGGGCACCATCCCAGGACCCTGGGATCATGACCTGAGCCGAAGGCAGACGCTTAACCAACTGACCCACCTAGGCGCCCCTTGAATACTTTTTAATTCTCATGTTCTACGTCACATCTGTAATCACTAGCCTGGAAAAAATTTTAACCAATGACATTAAGATGAAGAATTCAGCATTCCTTTAGGAAGCCCTTGAATTTTAGGTTTTTATATATGTGTGGAATCATGGAATTTCTCTAACTTAGCCAAATAGTGTCCCTTGTATTCAGCCTGAAAGCCTCTCAAATAGTAGCCTGTGCCAGATGTTTCTGAGGGAGTAAAACATATAATGTACCTAATTTTGCAAAACTACACAATAGGTAGAAATTTCTTTCTCACCCCAGCTGGTGATCAGTTTATGCCCTGAAGCTTGGAGATTTATAGCCCTTGTAATTTTATCCTAAACAGAGTAATTGCAGATGCTCTTCCATTGCTATTATTTTAATTAGTGATGAAGACTTTGCCAAGATGTTGAATTTCAAGTTAATGAATTTCATCTGGGTAAGATCTGGTAGGTAGTTGTGACCATTTCAAGATAGCTTTTATCCTCACAAATTATTTTCTTATCAATTTTGGAGTTTTTATTTATTTAGGAATTTTACCCCAGCTTATTCTAAAATTATTTAAGAAATGCCATACCATTGACAAGTCTCTTTACAAAAACATGGAAGTCCAACAAAAGAAATATACACATTGTTAACTTTAAAGGTAAATGTGTTTTAACATTATCAGAGGTTATTGATTTTTAACAGATAATTTGCACAAAACAATTCAGTGTGCATAAAAGTATAAAATAATTTTCTTGAAGTTTTAATGTTGAGGAAAACTAAATTATAATTTAATTCACTGTGGTTTCCTCTCAGCAGACTTTAATCTTGTTGAGTGTGGGTTTTCTTTTGTATTTTGATATTCCATGGAGAATGAAAAAGAAATGCTTAGGTAGAGTCGGGTTTTAAGGAATTTTCTTACAAACAGAGGTTTCTCATCAAAGACCATGATCTTATTTTTGTAAATAAATAAATAAATAAACTTTTTTTTAAGATTTTATTTATTTATTTGAGAGAGAGAGAATGAGAGATAGAGAGCACAAGAGGGAAAAGGGTCAGAGGGAGAAGCAGACTCCCTGCTGAGCAGGGAGCCCGATGCGGAACTCGATCCCGGGACTCCAGGATCATGACCTGAGCCGAAGGCAGTTGCTTAACCAACTGAGCCACCTAGGCGCCCCAATAAATAAACTTTTTTAAACCCTTGGTTTTTATGAATAGAAATCAACTTAGGCCGCAGCTTAGTTATTTCACTTATAATAGGTGTGCCTTTTAATCAGTATGGATTTTCTTTGATGTTCATGTTTTTCCTCTGTGGAAATGCAGGAATTCCCCCATCATCTTCTGTTTGTCCTGGCCATAAGTACTTGTGGTAGGGTATAGAATAATCACCAAAACAAATGGAGCGATAATGATAGGGAAGATGTTTGGAGCCCAAGTGCTGATCTTGTTCCCCCAATTCATATGATGAACCTGACATTAAAGCTAACTGGCTATGAAAGCTAACAAAGTGAAACTTGCAGTAGACAGCCAGGGTGACTCTGCTGTTGTACACTCTTCTGCTGAGTTCTTCACTTTATCTTTCAGGAAAACATAATCTTCCTCCAGAATTCCATCACCAGGCAAATGAATGAATGAATGAATGAATGAATGAATGTTATGTAAAATAAAGGAGAAAGAAATCTCCAAAGAGAAATTTTTAACTAATTGTTTCAGAGGAAACTTAACTTTTGAATATAATTAGCAGGTTTAAATTGGACATGATCATCTAGCTTCTATTTTGAATTTTATTTCACTTATTCTTTCTTCCTAGGTAGCACAAAGGTTGAAAATAAGAAGAAATTTAGCATATGACATTACCTAACAAAGTGGGGCAGAGAATTTGGCTAGCAGTCCATTTTCTCTATATGGAAAACTGGAGAGAAACTTAGACTATGCTTGTACTGATCTGAGTGTGTAAAAGCCAGAGAGTTCATTTTAGGAAGCTACGTTTGTACTAAAATCATATAAAAATTGTGATTTTTTTTGTCTTATCAAAATATAAAAAATACTAGGCTTATTATCCACCTTAAATGTTGATATATAATTTGTGGATTTATGAAAGCTGAATAGTTTGGTATGTTTAATACAACAGTTTGGTAAAGACTTATTGGTTTGAAACTTTCTCATTTGTCAGTTTTGGCGATTTGGATAGCTTTAGGGAAGAAAAGCTTGCTTAAGTGTTCAAGAAAAATAAAAGTACTAGGGAAAAAGACTAAAATTATGTATCTCATAATTTTATAATAAGATAAAAGTACTAGGGAAAATAAAAGTACTAGGGAAAAGACTAAAATTATATATCTCATTATAATTTTATTAAATGGAATTAGAATGAACTACATAATAATTGACCACTTGAACTTTATATTAATAGTCCTTCTTTATAGTTTACCATGCATTTTCACTTCCACTCAGTTATTTTATTTTTATAACCACCAGGTTAGGCAGTGGGGCAAATTTTATTATTCTCATGAATGGAGAATAATAGTAATACACAGCTAATACACAATAGATTTTGAGACCTGTCATTCCCATTATATCTTACTGCTGTCCTCATATTAATCATGTTCAATTTTTTTATATAATCCATGGAGGAAAGTAAAATATGAAAATTTAACTAATAACATGCAAAATTGGGCAAGGGGATGTTCGACTTACCCAAAACCAAAGCAAGCAATTTCCAGCCTTAAAAAATTCTATAAATATAAATGATCACATTAACAGTAAAGGAATAAAAGGATCAAATAATAATCTAAATAGATTTGTGAAATTTAAAGGCCATTCATGATAACTAACAAACTAGAAATAGGAAATAACATGAGAAAAATGGCTTTAGAAGCTGCAGTTGTCTGAAAACATTATTTATATATTGAAAGTCTAATGGATTCTACAGATAAATGCTAAAATTAATTCATGAATTTGAGGGAGTCAGTGGATTGAAAATAAATAAAAAGTTATTGTATTTCCATACAGTAGCCATAAATAACTAGAAAATAAAATCTTAAAATGGATACTATTTATAATTGAATAACTAAACATCAAATGCCCAGGTATGTGTCTACCAAAACATATAGAAGTATTCTCCACAGAAAACTACAAAACATCTCTGACAAAAATCAAAGATATTCTAAACAAATGAAATGATCTACTAAGTTTATGAATTAGAAATTTCACGTTTTAAAGAATGTGAATTCTTTCCAAATTAACTTATATGTGTAATGGAATCAAAATTAAAAACTCAAGCAGAACTTTTGGAAATTAATGCATGAATATTCTGAAATGTGTAAGGACTCCCAAAAGGTCAAGTGTAGTGAAGACATACTTGAAGAAGGACAAAGTTAGGGACTTACACTACCAGGTATCCAGATTTACTATAAGGCTACAGTATAAGAAAGTGTGCTATTGTGCAAAGGTAAGAGAACAATACAATAGAATACAGGTTCCAAAACAGACCCAGAATGTAAACATGGCCTGTTTATTTATAAGAAGATGCCACCAAAATAGTGTAAGACAATGTATTGGAAAATAACTGGCACAGAATCCATAAACGATACATGAGTGATTAGATATCTATACTAAAAAATAATCTTGACCTTCTGTTTCACAACATATATAAAAATCAATTCCACTATATATGTAATTGTGAAAGGTATATAAAGCTTTTAGAGAAAAACATATGAGAACATCTGATTTATTCTGGAATTGCCAGGGATGTTTTAAATAAGATACAAGTACCAACCATGAAGGAAAAAGTTCATAAACTGTACTCTTTTTAAAACTAAGAACTTCCATTGATCAAGACACCATTAAAGAATGAAAAGACAAGCCACAGTTAGAAAAAAACTACTTAGGATACACATATCCAGCAAAATTCTCTCATCCATAATAAATGAGGAACCCCTAACAAAACAGTAAAAACAGGCAGTCTAATTAAGAAAAAATGGCAAACACTTGAAAAATCACTTCGCAAAAGGGGCTATACAAATGGGCAATAAACATATGAAAAGGAGGTCAATATAATAATCATAGAAATGCAAATTAAAACTATCATGACTTGTCTCTAAATACCTATTTAAATAGCTAAAATTTAAAAATATAGATAAGAATGTAGAGTAACAGGAACTCTCAAATATCTCAGATGGGAAGATAAATTGGTATAGCCATTTAAAAAATGTTAACACTATCAGACTGGAGTTGAACATATGTATATATGATTTGACTTCTAGATGTCAAGATTTAGTATATATGTGTCCAAAATATGCTAATATTTTGTACAAAAGGTTAACAACAGCTTTATTCATAATAACTCCCCCACAAAAATTCATTAACAATAGAATGGATAAATTGTAGTTTATTCATACAATGGAATAATATATAGCAATATAATAAAGTGTTGCCTCACAAATAAATTGTGGATGAATTTAACAGAATTGATATTAAGCAAAAGATGCCAGACTCAATAGTATGTATAGTATGTGATTATAATTATATGATGATTGAAAATAAGCAAAACTTGTGTGTTGGGAGTGTGGTTCATTATTAACTGAGAATCAACATGAGGGAAGCTTCTGGGGTGATGGTTACTTTTTCTATATTTTCATCTAGGTGATGGTTATGTAAGGATTTTCATTTATAAAAAAACTATCAATTCTTTTAACTATGTATATATATTGCACCTCAAAAATTTAAAACAAACCAATGGAATTAACATAGATTTTAATGAATAGAAAACACACTTGCCACATTTTAATAAAGGATATCTACCAACTGCAAAAATTTTGCATTTTTTAATAAAACAGAATTGAGGTGAGCATTGAATATATATTCCAGATTTAAGAGAGTACAATAAAATTTCTTTAAACATATTTTGCCATTCAGATGTTTTAGCAATTTTGACAAGCTTATTCTCCTTGTATTATGTATGTAGATACAAAAACCATATAATTATCTTAGAAATCCAGCAATCTGCTTATATTTGTAATAGTTGGTTAGTATTTCCGAAAGTTTAAAAAATCACTCACCCAACAGTTTCTTAGACTATCAAAAGTTATAATGACTGGTGGTGTATAAATCACCATACTTGAATCTTACTTATAGTAGGTGCATCTGATGTGGAAAGAGGGGTCAAGCTGCACCTGGCTGCCACAGGAATGAAGAACAAGAATGTTACTGTGCCCTTACCACACCAACTGACAGCTCAGAAATAATCATGCAGAAACAGACCCAGAACAGCTTTAAGAAGGAAAAAAAAAAAAAAAGAACTTGATTATAGGCAGGGATGTCTTTTTTACTTGCTGTGTTTTGTTTTTAATAATTTATCTCGCACAAATAATGTCTCTAAAAGAAGGGCGCTTTTTTTTTATTATTGTAAGTTGAATTCCTACTAATTTGAGTAGAATTTTTCAAAATGAACATATTTTTCAAAATCACTTGCATGATCAACTATCAGCAGGCAAGTTAAGCATTTAAAAATTACTAACTATGGAGTTTTGTACTTAACAGAATAGGACATTCATAATATACTTAAGTTTATATTTAATCATTATGAAGAAACATGTAACCATCAAATTTTCTTCACTATTTTAATAATAGATCTTTAATATATAATCAATAAATTGTCAAGTGAATGAATAAATGTGTTTCAAAATAGAGATGATAGTTTAATCTATCTGGTATAGTTAACATAAGCAGAAATTTAGTTTGGAGCTCATGGCATGGTGTATATCATGTTAGAATTGATTTTTCAGTGGTTATTGACATGCTATAAGTTACTTCACACACGGACAGAATAAATGTTTTATACAAAACAAATGAATTATTTAATAGTTTTAAAAATTCATTTATTAATGAACTTGTTGCAAAGAAGATTCAATGCTTGATTTTCCATCATTAAACAGTTTCTATGCAGCATATTATTAATTTTTATAAATCTAGTAACTAACACAATACCTGAGTCACCATGGTAGTTTTATGTTGCTGTCCTAATAAATTAGTGTGAACTTAGAAGCTTGAAATAACTATTTTCTCACACCTCTGTATGTCAGAAGTCTTAAGTGAGTCTTATTGGGTTAAAATCAAGTTGTTGGAGGCTCCATAGATGCATCTGTTTCAGATTGTTGGCAGAATTCAGTTTCTTGTAGTTGTGGGAACAAGTCCCTATTTTCTTTCTGGCTATGGGCAGAGGGCCATTCCTACCTTCCAGAGGCTGCTTGCATTCCTTGACTTGTAGCCTCCTTCCATCTTTAAATGCGGAAAAAGAGATGATGGGTTTCAAGTCTTGCTCTCATTTTAAATTTGTCCTGCATCTTCCTTCACATTCTCTGAACTTCAGTCAAGAAAGATTCTCCAATTTTAAGAATTTATGTGATTAGATTGTCTCACCTAGGTAATCCAAAATCATCCCTTCAGCTCCAATTCTGTCCTTAAATCACAGCTGCAAAGTCTCCTTTGCCATGAACAATAACATATTCATAGGTTCCTGAGATGATAGCTCTAATAATTATCCATAAGAACACCCCAAGGACACACTTCTGAGGGGCTGACTTGATCACAGATGCCTGGAAGAATAGATGGCCTTCACAGACTTCAGATAGCTTCCATGAATGTAATTTTATTCAAATTTAAGCTCATGGTTTCTTCATTTGGGGGAGTCCAGATTTCAGCACCTAACGGCATATGAATGAACTGATTTCCACATGAGGGCTATGCTCAGGCTAATGATTGCTGTGAGATCGAAGAAAGGTGAAAACCAGGTGACACTGAATGTTTCCGAAGTAAACATAGCATTTTATGCCAGGAGGCTTGCCCACCCTTCCCTTTCTTCCTTCTTCCCTTCCCTTCTCCTCCCTCCCTCCCAATTTTTCCTGGAAAAATTGAAAGAAAGAAATTTTTACAAGGGAGGAAACTTGGTCTGACATTGGCAAGGATATGGGATAGGAATGGCATTTGGAACATAGGACAAAGAAAGGATGAACCCTATGAAACTGAGTAGCTCTGCCTATCTCATCTGAAGAGAAAGCAGTGTATAAAGTGTTGTTTCAACATAGGGTACTTCTCCATAATTAAGTCATTGAATACATGGAAGATTTATTGTTGCTTTGTTAAAAAATTTGGGGGATAAGTAATTTGAATGCTGCTATTGTATTTTTATTTACTACTTTTGTTTGTTTTTAAAGATTCATTTGTTTATTTGAGAAAGAGAGAGAGCTTGTGTGCGTAAGCAGGGCGGGAGGGAGAAGCAGACTCCCCACAGAGCAGGGAACCTGATGCAGGGCTCAATCCCAAGACCCTGAGATCATGACCTGAGCCAAAGGCAGACGCTTAACCCACTGAGCCACCCAGGCGCCCCTCTTATTTATTACTTTTAAGTTTTCTTTTAAAGTGTTCATATCCATCTGCAACCAAGAAGATCCTCTGTATTTTTTAAAAATCAACTTATAGTTCTTTCTTGTGAAACTGTCTTACTACTTTTTTTTTCATTTTAATCTCCTGAGTTGTGAGAACACAGCTTAGCAAAGTGTCTAAAGGCAGCAAAGCAAGTAGTTTAGATTTCTGTTAGTCTTCCAAGGAAAACCTACAAGTAAACAAGAATACAACACAGAGAGATTATACAGTAAAATGCTTTTGCAAACTAGGATTTAAAGAACTGGAAACCTTATTATTTTTCTCAGTCAAAATGTAAATGGGTAAATTTTCACGTTTTTATGTTGTGAAAATGAATTGTGAAATGTTTCTCTACAGAATGAAAAAAACATGTAAAATGCCATCCAACTATAATAGTCTGAAAAGTTCACTTATTTAAGAACACTTGGCAGGAGTAGATCCTTAATGAAAATAAAAATCATTCATGTTCGGCCCACCCATTTCCTCTGTCCTGTGTCAACAGGGCATGAGTATAATATAGTTTCATTCATCCATTCAATAATGTTTACTGAGATACTACTTTGTACAGGGCAAAAAATTAATAAGGCACAAAAAGTTCATAGAAGTGAGGAAATTTATACAAAGATATTAACTATAATAAATAATAGTGATTGCAGTGACAGAGCTATACATAGTACAGTAGTATAGTACTGACTGGGCTTTAGCCAGTGCCAGTTTTCTAAGAAAAGTTAAAAATGCTAATCTTTACACATTTCAGCATGTATCAATATATATATGTAGTATTTGCTATCAATGAATTAGGAATTACTTCCTATAACATTATAAATGCCAGGTTTATTGCTTTTGTGTCCTGTATCCCTCCTAAAGAGATTGTAGCTTATTCTACATTTTTTCATTCTTTGGCTTTCTTCATATCTTTTAATAGATTAAACGTGTAAAATTACTTATGTGTATCTCTGTATAAGGATATAATTGCATTTGTCCTATACTTACTTAAGCAAACCTATTGGCACTCTTGTGCCTTCCTGCTAGGCTGACATGGCATATTGATACAGAAACATAAACTTTCTCTAACCAACCTTCCAGAAAGACCAGACATTGTCAGTTTCATTCATTTTTCACCACCACTATCCAAATTAATATCTTGCCAGCTTCAAAACAAAGGCAGCCATCAAGTGAATTGTACAATATACATCTCACATGAAGTGTCGTAAAATCTGGAAAAAAAATACATGGGCCGCTCATATCATAAATGTTTTTCGTTCTTTGAGACACTTCTGTTTCTATGCCATAATGTAGAAAGAAGTGACTTGGAAAGAACAATGGGTTCTTTGGAAAGGAAATGATGGGAAGAGAAGATAGTATCTTCAGGAAGCATGATAACAAGGGGAATTTAGTTGAATTGATTCATGCTTGGCAAACATAATGAGGATGAAGCAAAAGGAAGAAAAGAGGAAATAGAAAAAAAGGAATAAGTAAGTTGAAGAAAAACAAAAGGTGAGGAGAGAAAAAGAAGACATAGAGGGAAATAACCATAAATTTGGTAAATAATTATAATGACAGATTTCTTTATGCCTTCATTTGCTCTGACCATGACTAGTTGATATTCAGAATAAATCTTAGGGTTGTAGCCCTGGGGGACCTAATGTTGCAGAGATGAATTTCTAGAGTCGTTTGGTGTTTGACTTATTTTAAGGGTGTTCATTAAAACCCTGGAAAAGTGTGCAAGATCTAGGGACCCATACATTTAATCATTTTAAGAGAGAATGGTGTCATTGCTGACTATATAGAACCTACATATCTCCCCATTTTCATTTATTTTGCCACCCCATAGCTTTAATTCCTAGTTATTGTTTCTTTCCATCTCTCATTGGTACTTTTCCTCATGTGCTGAATTATGCCATATTTATCATTTTGTTTCTGTCTTGTGTACTCAATACTATATTTTAAAGATCATCCTGTGTTACTATAATATATAGCTAGTGCATTTCTTCTAATCACTTTATAGTCTTTCATGGTAGGTGACCACCACATTTTACTTAGCCATTCTGCAAATGAATGGACATCTATGTCACCTGCAAAATTAAACTTTAACTTAGCAACATAAAGTTAATTATGGACCCCCAAATCAGAAATCACAGTAGAAAAATGAATAGACCTCTAGCTTCCTATAAAGCAGGACCTACATGAACCACATTTAATTGAAGAAGGTGTGGGGAAGATACATTCAGACATTATTTATGGTATCTTAACAACTCTGACAACTCTCTGCAAAGTTATTGTGTCCATTTTGAGAGCACTTAAAAAGCTCACAGGCATCTCATTATTTTAAAGGACTTAGAGACATTTTTGAATTATTAATAGGCTATGTCTCCTTAGTATATGCCTTTGCCTGAAAAACAAAATGCTTTTCAGCAGTCTTTCTCTTTGTGCGGGTATGTGTAGAACCAAAATCAATCTTGAATGAGGGATCTAATTTGGAACTTTGTTTTGCATGATACTAATGTACTAATTAAGGGTCTAGAGCAAAGGTCAGCAAACTTTTTGTATAAAGGAAAGGGTAGTGGATATTTTAGGCTTTGTGGTCCACTCAGTTCTGTTGCAATTACTCAACTCTGCCACCACAGAGTAAAAACAATCGTAGACAATATGTGAATGAATGAGGTGATAGTGCCCCACTAACGTTTATTTACAAGAATACACAGTGGGCTAGATTTGGCTGGAAAGGCATAACTTGATGAAACCTGTTCTAGAAAGTGATTTCTTTTTCCATATTGGGATTAAATTATTTTGGGGACTAGATGGGTCTCAAGATGAGTATTTATAGAAAATTGCCTTAGCTATTTTTAATCCTATTTCTACTTGAGATCCATCACAAAGGTTTAGACAGTGCCCCAATATGAATAACAACATCAGGTGATTAGAGATGCTTATGATCTTTTATTTATCAGTAAGGGGAATATCTAATTGAGAGGAGCAAAAGAGAAAGAGCATCAGTAATAATTCTATCCGTAAGGATATTTTACTAGACTGCAAATAATTTACTGTACTTTTCATATTTGGCACCTCTGAAATTGCTCCTAATGTTTTCTGACCCCACATTCCTAAGGAAAGGACACTGAAGCATTTTTAATATATATATTTAAATATAAATTGTATAAATTAAATATATATATTTAATTCCAAAAAACCCTTTTCTCTGTGAGCATCCAGTTTATTTTGAAAGACTGATGTAATTCTATAAAGTATTCAAAAATTAGAGCATTCACACATATCAATCTAGAATCTTAAAGGTCCTGTAATTCACATTCAAAAGTAGGAAGTGGTGTAGTCCCAGAAAGGGTATAAGGCTGAAATCAGATTGTATTCTAGCCTTAATGCTGTTCTCTTCCTGTGTGATCTTAGATAAGAAATTGATTTCCCTGGCCTCCATTTCCTCATTGACAAGTAAGGATTTTTGAAAAGTTTCTGTCCCTTACAATCTTGTAATAAATTAATACTCTCTGTCTGGAGTATGAAAACGGCTGTAGCTGTGAAGAAGGACTTTAATTTTCTATTTCATCTGCATCTCTATTATTTGTGTGTAATATAATCATGCAATATTTTATAATGGATTTTATAAAGATTTTATAAGTGGATTTTAAAAAATATATAAATTCTGATATAACATGGATGTGGCAGTAAGATTGGCATTAAACATAAACATTTTCAAAATTAAACATTTGCTACAAATAAAAGGTGAGTTCAGATTACTTGACTATAGCAATAGGAAGTTCTAAAATATTATATATTTTAATTTTTCAATGAATTTACTTAATTTATGCCTAATGTATGTATGTACTTGAACCTCTTAGATCAGTCTCACATTTGTAATAAAGTTTCTAGGTACTGCTCTTACAGTTTCTGCATTTATGTAGTGCATTTTTACTTTATGATAAAGTTAGTTGATAATTCCTTAACTCTTTTTGCTGATGACCTTTTAAAGCTGCATAATTAGAATAAGTTGTGGTTATTGTATTGGAATCTCTATCCCATGGGCAAACAAGGCAGCACATTAATTCTCTGCATCACCCACTCCATGTGCAGTGCCATCAGCACAAAGATATTATTCTTTGTAATTACATAAAGAAAGGGTCTATTTAGTGTTAACTGACCTTTCTGTGACTGATCAGCCTTTTCCACCAGTGAAGTAGAAATGTATATCATTAAAATGTGAGTAAATAGGAAACCTTTCTAAATCTTAAACTATTCAAATCGAGAGGTGCATATGAAGAGGAAATTGCTCAGTCTTTCACATGATATGGTGAAAAGAGTAGCAGACTTTAAATATATATTTTAAAATATTGACAAATTGAAATATAATTAAATTAGAAAAATGCATAGAAATATTTAACAAGGAAGTAATATGCAAATATTAATTAGAGGACACATTATTTAACTCAAGGTTAAATTTTAAAGTTTACTTAATAAGTAGCAAATTTATAAGAATTATTATTACTGTGGTTTATCACTTACAGAGGACATACATGTAATGTAATTGTATAAATCATGTATTTTACCTTGAAAAAATTCACTGGGGTATATAGATTATGTGACACCAATTTTTACTCTCTTTTCTTATTACATAATTTGTTTCTCTGATCAGTTATATTGGATACTTTGAAGGACATGCATTATATTGAAGAAAACTGGTCAGACAGAAATTCGATAGCTAACATAAGTGGCATTTGTAAAGGATTTCTTAAAGCCATTGAGTAGTTTATAGGAGAAATGCTACAGTCAACATGGATGAAAATATTCCCTTTTTAACATACACCGACATTGATCATGTGATTTTAAATATTTAACAAGTATCTGTGTTTCTAGGACAGATTTTCCCTGCTGATAACACAGGCAGGACCCCGTATATAAAATATATTCAGAATCTGTTTTAAAAAAAAATGACTCTTCCTTGGAACTTTGCTCATCACTTTCGCTGGAACTGATATCTCATGGAACTGCTATCATTATTTGGATATGTCTTTTATCCTTCTTCATGTATGATGTATTCTGATGTAGTTAGCTTTGTGAGTGCCTCAATTCCCTTAACTGATTGCAAGCTTCTTCAGCCCCGAAATTATGTATTTTTTCATGCTAATATCAGTAATTCCCAGTCAAATATGTACAGTGAACAGCATCTAAAAATTATAAGGAACAAGCAGGGTTAATACAGAGTATTAATACTCAGTGGATACTTCTGAATTCTTTAAGAGGCAATGTCATAGTATCCATTGGTAAACTTTATGAGTAAATTGACAGCAGCTACATTTGTAACCCCATCAGGGAGCTAAGATAAAGAGTCCTGTATGTTTTCATATATGTATGTAGTCATGTGTATGGGTGCTAGAGTGGGGTAACTAAAAAAGTATTCCCCTGAACAAGGGCAGAGACAGATGCTATTTGACCTCTCATAGTGTCCCCAAGAGTGCTTTGTGTATACCAGTTGCTCAGTAAGCATTTTGAATAAATTAGTGAATAGAGAGCATTTTGTCAAACATGATAATATATAGAGTCTGAGGCATGTAACAACCTTGATGAAGAGGACTGATTTGTTCATTTAAAAATCAAGAATGTTCAAGGCTAATTATCAGAGAACTCGTGTTGGACAAGAGACTGGTTTCCATGGCAGCACAGACAAGGAAGTGGGCCCTGGGAGAGTTAGAACAGTTATTTGCTCCTTTGAGGCTTCAGGGTATTGACACATATCATTCTTACAGACTTGCTTCTTGGAAACACTGGGGAGAACTCTCATTTTCTGTAGTAATTGGTGTATAGATTTTAAGGGAACAGTAATACAATAATGCCTCAATGCACATAGTAGGTGATGCACCTAATAATGTATATGCTTTCTCCATGTCTGTTATATTGTTAGAGAATTGGCATGTATTTGAAGCATTTGTGTTCACCACACTAATTCCCATGAATCAAAGGGAATGCTTTTGAAGTGACAGTGTTCACAAAGAGACTTCAAGCCTCTAGGTTTCCTTTATTCTAGTCAATCCTCTGCACATTCCATGAATCAGTCTCAGTACTGTTGCCTACTTTAATAATATCAAAGCATCACTGCTTGCAAACTACTAATCCAATGCCCTAAACTGGCAGAGATGTGCCAAAGGCATATGTGGGGTTTTAATAGTATGATATCAATGGTTTAATGCATGAGCATATGTACAAGATCATGTGCTACTGAAACACTGGTGCTTGGAATGGAGCATTATTTACGATGCTTTGCATCAGTGGGATACTAAATATATGGCTACTTTTCATTGTTTCCCTAGTAATATTTTAAAGCCTAGAGATAACAGAACATTTAACACAATCCATGAAAGCCTAATTCACAAGTCATAGGTAACAACAATCTAATAGTCCTAAAGGGGCCATAAAAACATTCCTCTTGACTGACTCACCCAACTTTGTTCAAATATATATTGACCCATGTAGCAGGAGAGTTCTGATCCCTGCCAAATAAAAGACTGTTCTTAGATTCAAATCGCTGATTATTTTTTCTATGAGGCCTTTTCTCACCCACTCCCCCATCTAGTAGAGCCAATTCCACCTGGTAGAATTGATTACAGATGCTTCAAGAAATACCTCAAATAGACTTGTTTATTATTCTGCCTCCTCCCACTCTAGCCTCTAATCCCTGGTGAAAAGGGTCATATTCTACTTATTAATCCTTGGGGTAGCCATGGAGCAGGACCCAGAGAATAAACTTACTAAGGGTTTGCTAAACAAATGATTGAATGAACAAAAGGTGAATATGAGGATACTCTGGAGTAAATTGATCAGTGAATACCACAATACAATTTTTGTTTTCTGGGAGTTCTGGCAGGAAGTCAATCCTTTGCAACCATGAGACTCCAGAGAGTGTGGTGCAATCTGTGTAAGAACATGGACATATGTGGCACTAACAGCCAGCAAAACCCCAGTGGGATGCATAAAGAGCAAGGAGCTGTCTGCAATAAACTATTAATAACCAAGAACCAGGCGATGACAGATCATCAGAAAAGATCACCTGAGGCAGCCACACATAATCGTATCAAGATGGGACACTTAGAATTAGAACTGGGTCAAAGATGACAACTCTTTTACAATATGTAATTATAGCCCCTCTGCCTGGCAAACTGGATCCAAATGCCTGCATTAAGAGTAACTGAGGGTATAGATGACACATTACCATAAATGTAGGTATGGACACTAGGACTATTTTAATAACATTAAAGTCTTTGTAAATAGCTATGTAGGTCTTCTACATATATATGTACAGTGCAAATACTTTAATCATAAACATCTCTCCAGAATATTTGGATCAAGTTTCTTTTTTGTAATCTCCTTTGCCATTAATCCATCTTAAATAAAAAAAAAAAAGTTCAAGTGTGTTTAGACTTTCTCTAGGATAAGTATATCTGGCTGAACTTCCATCAGAGTCAACAGGTAACATTATCACATCAACCATAGTCCAGAATTGTGCAGGCCTCAGCTGTAAAAGTCTATGCACTTGGGCACTCGGTCTTGTCAGTGAATACATCAGTCCTAATCAAATCATGGAATATGGAATCGTGTAGGTAAAACAAGCAAACAAACAAAAACAAAAGCAAAGCAAAGCAAACAAACAAAAAAACCAAGAGCCTGGTTATATATAACCAACATACCCATACTGACTTACAATAAAAAGTGGTTTCCAAGTGGACCAAGTTCTAGTCTCCTTCAGCAGCTCATTTTATTTATGTCAACAAGCTGTGTGTTAGCCAGATTATAAAAAGAGAGTTGCTTGGTGGAAGTAGGCTCAGAACAAGGTAATTCTGTTATTTGATTGTTTAATATCATTAGGTTTTATAAAGACAGTGCTGCATAGTGTTGAGTGCTGGCTCATGTTTACAAAAGAACTATATTGGATGATAAAAAGTATGGGATCTAGAGCCAATCTTCCTGGATGCAAAGCCCAAGTCTCCACTTAATATGTGTGTAATCTTGCACAAGATGTCAGGGTGTTTCAGTTGCCAGGGTTGCATAATAGATACCCCCAAACTTTATGGCTCATGATTTATGTGCCAGAAATTTGAACAGGATACAGTGGAGCCTGCTTGTCTCTTGTCTCACGCTTTCTGAACCATCAGGTGGATGACTTAGAAACTAGGGATTGGAATCATCTTCAAATGACTCATTTATTCCTGGAAGATGCTCACTGTTCTCTTGACACCTGAGCTACGGTTGTTTACTGGACCACCTACACATAACTTCTTGTGGCCTAGATTCCTTACAATATGGTACCTGGTTCTAAGGATGAATGTCCCCAAAGAGAGGGTCAACCAGAAGCTATGCGTTTTTGTTTGTTTGTTTTAAATAAACTGGCTTCTTTAAAACCGGCTTTTCTAATAAACTAGCCTGGAAAGTCAGATAGTATCCTTTCCACCATACTCTTTTGGCTGGTGAAACCACAAGTCTACCCAGGTACAAGGGAAAGAGAAATATACTATGCTTCTTGATAGGAAGTAACAAGATTCTGGAACAACATGTGGAATGAAAGTATTTCTGTTGCCTTCTTTTGGAAAATACATTTTGCCTTAATTGACTTTTCTTGCCTTTGTTTCCCTATCTGTAAAATGAGGATAATAATGTAACAACTGAGATGATTGCTATTGTCTCACTTCTTTCCATTGTGTGTGGAATTCATAAGTCCACATTCAAGTTCAGCCCTATTTCTAAGTTCTTGTCTCTATGTCACATCTATTTATGAAACATAAATAGATGAGCTACTGTTTTGTCCAAAAAGAACCCAGTTCTCTAATTATAATTCCCTATTCTTTATTTGCCCAGTGTGAGAGGGAAAGAGAAGGGAAAGAGTGAGAAAAATAAACTGAAAATGAAGAAAATGGAGGAAAAGTCCAAGATGAAATCCATTTAAATCTTATTTAAAAAATAAGAAAGGTCAAATAAAGAAGAAAATGGAGAACCTACCATTTGTATATCTCAGGGTCTCAATCTGCCTTCAATTTTCAAACATTTTTGGTGACAGGAGAAGCCAGTTCTTTCTTTAGGTATGGTTTCTCAATACTTTGGGTATCATGGGCTAATTAGGTAACCGCAGAAAAATGCTATGTATAGTTTCAAGGGGTTCACATACCTTGTGAAAGTCAGCGATGCACCCAGAAAAAAACTCTTGCTAAGGCTGGACAATGTGGTATATCCTTAGAATAATGTTCAGTGCAAAAACATATTGTGTGAGTGCTCTTTATATACTTCTTTCAGATCTTTACCTCTCAAGTAGTATAATACCAAGTAATATAAATTCTACATTCTAATTATATGTTTGTGTGATTTTTAATATAAATCTTTCCCACAAGACCATCAATTTTGGAGATCCACCATTATATCCTAGAGCTTGGCATATAGTAGTTATTAAATTCAAAGTTTTGAATAAGTAATTAATGAAAATGAATGAATGAATGAATGAAATAACACTGTAAACTCAGAGCACAATTATTTTAACCCTCAGAGATCGCAATTAGATTTTTCTTTAGTGGTTTTAGGAACAAAATTTCTTTCAAGTTCACATTTAGCCAAGACCTTAAGTAGAAAGATTCTACTGATAAGATTCAGCTGGATTTGAATTTAAAAGCGTGAAAAGTCATCTTATTTCTCTTATTAGTTTCTTCTTTCTTCTCACCCTTTTATTTCTGACCCCAACTTTTGTGCCCTTGTTAAATATCTTCTACTGTTAATCTTTCATAAGCTCTTCAACCCCAGTAGTGGTAACATTATTCCCAGGGACATATTTCCACCAGTATCATTCCCTCTTTGTTTCATTCACATGTAATAATATTATTGGTTAAAATTAAACAAGTCAAAGTTGTAAGGTTGAACCACAGTTAAGCATAAAACATTTTCAAAGAGTGTCAGTAGAATACCATTATTTAATATTTTTATAAACCTAAAACTTCATTGCATATCTGAAGGTCACTGACTTTCAGGAATAGGTAGTGAAGTGGCAAATTCTTCTATAAATTCATTATTGAGAAATGATAATGTGAAATGTAAAAAATCATGACTGATGTAACAATGTTTTGAAGATTCATTGACATAACTGCACAGTTTGATTTATTGGTATCTAATTATGGCATATAAAGCAGTAAGAACTGGTGTCATACAGAAATTGAAGGTATGGGCACCTGGGTGGCTCAGATGGTTGGGCGTCTGCCTTCGGCTCAGGTCATGATCCCGGGGTCCTGGGATCGAGTCCCGCATCGGGCTCCCTGCTAGGCGGGGAGCCTGCTTCTCCCTCTGCCTTCTGCCTCTCTCTCTCTCTCTCATGAATAAATAAGTAAAAAACATTAAAAAAAAGAAATTGAAGGTATATGTATTTGGAAATAAAACTGCATTTTACACAGTGAGCAAACCATAAAGTACCAAATATATCCTCGCTAAAGTTCCATTAAATAGTCTTGATGTAAATCCCACAAGTTTTCTACCACTTCTGTCAAATGCAATGTTTATAGTAACCATCTAGGGCTTGAAAGAAATGTAATTGAGAAGTAGAATACCTCAGGTATCAGGGTTGTGCTTATGTTAAATCAAACAAACAAAAAAACTCAAAATGATTCCTCCTCCTACCTTCAGTAGAACATTTATCAAAGATCCAATTGAATCACTTGAGGCTTGGATTTTAATAAGTGTTAAGATATCAAAAAGAACTGTAACCATTTTTTTTCAGAAGTATCCCCACCATAGTAAAATACTCATACGAAAAGATAATTCTATGTGATTTTAGGTAAGTTTATTAGATAAAAGTTTCTAAAGTTTGAAATTACTGTGCCAGAATTAGGACAAGGACATTTAAAATTGTTCTCAGTTCATCATTTTGGCTTTTTGAAAAACAGCTATAACATAATATTCATATGATCAATATGGATACCAGGCTTTCATGAGAAATATGTTTATTGACCTTAATAAATCTTCCAGTGTGTAAATACAGAAATATTTGTACAGGCAATTTTCTGCTGAATTGCATTCGACTATGCACATCCTCATACTGCAGTATATTTTTAAACAACTTATACTAAAGGTTTGATGTGAGGGCAGTTTTCGCAAGGAAACATTTTTAATTGCTTCACAATGGTTATTTTTATATCTAGTTATTTAATCATCATTATTATGATTAATCTACATTTATGTGTTTTGTAAACTTTTTGCTACTATAAATAAAGTTTTAGTGAATAAAGCTTTTTGCTTGGAATAAATTTCCATAAAATGAACTACTAGATTAACAGGTTTGAAAATATTTAAGGCTGTTGATAAATTCTATATTTTTTGAAGCACCAGAGAAAACTGTATGTGCTACAAACATTTAAAAGAATCAACAACTAGACTGAATTCACACATCTAATTATATTTGCCAATTGGTAGCCCCTAATTTGCCAATTGGTAATATTACAAAAGTTATATTCTAAGGGGTTTGTATTAGATTTAATATATGTTTATTTAGTCATGAGGGGGTGTTATAAAGTTCTCAACTGCTCACGGATTTAAACTTTAATATAGCTAAAGTATAGCAGAATCGAATAATGCCTCTCTCATGGTACTTCTAAATGTTGAGTTCCTTGTCTTTATCTTTTACCCTTTAATTTTCTGTGGTCACCACTCTGAACCTCTTGAAAACAGCATTCTAAGCTTCCTAGTGTCTTCTACCTATTTGAGCGTTGGGGTTTGGGGAAAGGAAAAGGGGGTAGTAAACTGGAAGAAGGCTCCTAGGAAGCTGAGTGGAGCATGTCAGGACTGAGTACTTCCCAAGGCATTGTGGAAGGAAGTCTGGGAAAGAGGGAGAACAAAAATCAGAGATACTCTGGTAAATCACTGTTCAAAAAAGAAAGAAAAGAAATAAGTGAATCAAGAAAGAAAATTATTAAATCCAAGGAGGATATTGGTGTCAGAGGAAGCACCTTTTGACTTTGTTTTTTTCTATAATATGTAATATAATATTTGTAGATAATTCAAGTGATGTTGAAAAATTCAAGAAAATTAAAATGACTTTAAATGTATATTTATCTTCTAGAAAATACAAGATGATTCTCTAGAAGAAAATCTACGTTTAGCTCAAGAATATCAAAAATTACAGACTATTTTCTTAACAGAAAAGGACAATTATTTCAATCTATATGATAGACAGTTATCCCTTGATGCTTCAATTCGAGATAAGAAGCAGGTAGGTTTTCTTATTTTTTTTTTAAATAATGATTTACTTGACATATTTACTACAAAAAGTAACAAGTGGTCAGTCATGGGCTGTCCAATCTCATGGTGCTCCTTTATATGCCACCAAATGGCATGTTTTCTTCTTGTGGAGTTTTGTTTTATGTTTTTATCAACTTTGAAACTCAATTTTGAATAGATATGTGAGAAATGAAGAAACTTAGTGTCTAATCCACCATTTTATACTAATTTGCTTTATTATGACCTGGAATACCAAATTTTTAGAGTTTATAGATTTAGATATATTATCATAGACTTTGAATTTAATTTTTATCTATAGGTAGCTTTTCATGATAGGCCTCAAAATCTTCTTCATGTTTTATGGGCTCCAAATGTTGGTTTCTATTTTCTTAACAAATATGAGTCTTAATTAGAAACTCGGTTGACCCTCTGTAGTTACTGGAAATCAGTAGAAATTCTCATATATATTATAAAATCTTCTGTAATAATAAAAATAGAAAAGTAAAACACATAGTCTATCAGAAATGAAAAAGGAAAGCAAAAGCTCCATCACTAGTGTTAAGATATAGCTACTTCCTCTGTATTCTTCCCCAGATACTCATTTGGCAAGAAAAATCATTTCCCTTTGAATTTTTGTTTATCCCCAAAATCTAAATTTCAAAATATAGAGGCATGAATATTTTTTAACAATCTACCTAGTCCTAAGAACCAGTAGACTGCTAATTAACCTTTTTTCCTATTGTCACCCATACTACTGTACCATAAATTAGTAGTTTAAAATTCCAGTACTGTACTTATCCCTCCTTATTGTGGAATATTGGGGTGATAGAAGGCCGGGACTTGAGTGCAATCTCTACCACTTACTAGCTCAGTGATCTTGGCAAATTATTTATCCTTTCTGAACTTAGTTTTCTCATCGTAAAATAAGATATACCTCAGAGGAAAACTGATAAGAAATAAAAAGGAGACATCCCCATAGTTATTTTGAAAATAAAAGGATACTATGCAACTCTAACTATTACATTGATCTGGTGTGCTGCTTATAAACTCCCTTATGTTTCCCATCCATCTACTCTCGTGTGAGTTAAAGTTTCTGAATACATTGAAAGAAAGAGTGTGTATTTTTCTTTTAAAATTAGAAGCAAGATGAAGGTAGATTAAGAAACAGATGTGTTTGGGAAAGAATTGATAATATATCTATACACCAAAATCTTAGTGTCCTCAAACCACATGTAAGATTCAAAGAAAGGACATCAATGGAACATTTGTCCAATCACTTCATGCATTTGACATTGTTATTGAGGTTAAACATGTTCCATTTGTTCCTGATAATTGAGGAGGAGAAAAAAATCAATGGCTATACTGTATTTCCTTTTCTAACCGGGAGGGAAACAAAAATAAATTTTATGTATACTTGTTATCAGTTTATATAGAATCCTTTGGTGGCAAATGATAAATAGATACCTGCATAAATAGTGCAGAACTTATGCCTTTAAGAGAGATCCATAACACCGTATTGGATATAGTAAGAATAAAATTGTCTTGATGTTGGAATTAGAGGAAATCATGATTCGGGATTCAAGGAGTGAGACCCTGGTATGAACAGACAGTGAGGTATGCTAGGAAATTGGGTTTATATTTGTGATGATCCCTCAAACGAATCACTTTTAGCACACCTGTTTCAGGGAAACTTTCAAAGATTTATTTGTACTTCCAATCATTTTTCATTTCCATCCTTCAGCGATGGAGGTCATTAAGTGCAGGCTGCCCTTGTCAGTGTCATGTAGGATCAATTTGCTGCAATGGACAGAGAGGCCTTATTGATGCTGTTAAATCTGTCAGTGAGAAATCGTATGTCATTAGCGTCTAATGCACTGCTGATAGGATGGAATTTGGCCATCAAAATGGAAAAAAAACCTTTAATATTTTAGTCCATTTCTTTGATATTGCAGCATTTCCCATATTATATATACGTATGTTTTAGTCCTTTGACCAGTTTAGTTTTGGGTACACAAAAGCACTGTTTAACCACTGATTCCCTTGTTTAATTTCCTTGTCGTATAAAGTGGATCTCACTTTAAGGAATTTTGTGTATTATTTCCTGTTTCCTGTTTTATAATGACTTCATTGCTTCTAAGCATAGAGTCCTTTTGGCATGGTAAATAATTACATTTTGATTTTTGTGCTTCTTATGGAGTATTATTCTCTCTACACAGATTTCGTCCTTCTTTGTATTTTTAGGCCAAGAGTAGCAAAAAAAAAGCTTAATGGAGGAATAAAACAAGTTAACTATAAAAAATAATGTCCCTTTCCTTAACACAATTTTATATACAGATGGTTCAAATGTTAGAATGCTATAGTATTACTCTTGGTGATAAAATTATGTCTCCTTCCTTTGCACATGTTACTTGATACTTTCCTGTGCTTTAAATTTTTGCAGTGATGAATATTTTCCCCTTTAAAAATCAGAAACAAACAAAAATGACTGTACAAAATTCCTGTTTTCCATGTTCATGGGTAATGATGGAATAGAATCCAATCTAAAACTTTTCAGATCTCAAAATTTAAAATAACACTAAAGGGGAATAAAAGAAAAATATCTGAAAAACAGGTTGTATATTCTTTGTAAAAATACATTGTCTTTATTTTCATTAAAAGATTTAAAAAATGTTTTTCTTTTTTTAAAAAAAATCCATGAGTATATTGATAAAATCATGTGTTTGTTTTAATTGCTGTCTCAAATTCTTCAAGTCTGTAAAGAAAGGTAAGCTAAGCAAGCACACAAATGTTGATGTGTTCTGTTGGCTGAAAACATGATCCCTTTCAAAACTGGTTAAAATGTATTTTTAATTCTTTTGTAATCCACTTGTGAAGCTTAACCTTTGCCTACTCCAGTTCTCAGTACTTTCAAACTAAGGGAATACAAATTACTACAGAATCAGTCAGCACTTAACAAGCACTTAAATGGGCCTGGTATCTGTGCCAAGCAGTTTGCAAATATTATCTTTGTAATGTCTTTCAGTAATCCTCTAAAATTTTTTATTATTATTATAATCATCTCCAGTTTAAGATATGGAACTGAGATTGAGTGTGTGACAAGGTCATCCAAGTAGAGGGAACTGACTAAGATAGGACTCAAACACAGGATTTTAAAAAATCCAACCCATTTCATAACCATGACACTATGCCTCTACTATAACATTGTTAAACAATCCTATACTGTCTCATCAGGCATTATAAAGCATGTAAAAACCAAACCAGTCATGCATTATGTCACTAGTGTCCAACTGAAACAGATTATTTGATCCACTATTGTTTTTATACTTTTATCTCATTGAAACCACTTTTTCAATAATGATTTTCTTGTGGGGAAAGGTCTACCACCTATTTAATTAGAAATTATTTAATTTTCATAGGGATTATAGATAAGTTTTGCAATTCTAAAATTGTAAAATTTTTGAATTGGAAATGCCTTTAGAAATTTTACCCATCTCCTTAAAAATAAAAGATTATTTCACCCCAAACCATAAGATACCTCAGAATAAACCTAACCAAAGAGGTAAAGGATCGATACTCTAGGAGCTACAGAACACTCATGAAAGAAATTGAAGAAGACACAAAAAGATGGAAAAACATTCCATGCTCATGGATCGGAAGAATAAACATTGTTAAAATGTCTAAATGCTGCCCAGAGCAACTATACCTTCAGTGCCATCCCGATCAAAATTCCAATGACATTTTTCAAAGTGCTGGAACAAACAATCCTAAAATTTGTATGGAATCAGAAAAGACCCCGAATTGCCAAGGAAACGTTGAAAAAGAAAAACAAAGCTAGGGACATCACGTTGCCCGATTTCAAGCTATATTACAAAGCCGTGAGTACCAAGACCGCATGGTACTAACACAAAAACGGACATATAGACCAATGGAACAGAATAGAGAGCCCAGATATGGACCCTCAACTCTATGGTCAAGTAATCTTCGACAAAGCAGGAAAAAATATGCAATGGAAAAAGACAATCTCTTCAATAAATGGTGCTAGGGAAATTGGACGGCTATATACAGAAGAATGAAACTCAACCATTCTCTAACACCATACACAAAGATAAACTCATAATGGATGAAAGACCTCAGTGTGAGACAGGAATCCATCAAAATCCTAGAGGAGAACATAGGCAGTAACCTCTTTGACATCGGCAACAGCAACTTATTTCAAGATACATCTCCAAAGGCAAGTGAAACAAAAGGGAAAATGAACTTTTGGGACTTCGTCAAGATAAAAAGCTTCTGCACAGCAAAGGAAACAGTCAACAAAACAAAGAGGCAACCCACAGAATGGTAGAAGATATTTGCAAATGACACTACAGACAAAGGGCTGATTTCCAAGATCTATAAAGAACATCTCAAACTCAACACCCAAAAAACAAATAAGTCAAAAAATGGGCAGAAGACATGAACAGACTCTTCTCCAAAGAAGACAGACACATGAAAAATGTTCATCATCATTAGCCATCAGGGAAATTCAAATCAAAGCCATATTGAGATACCATCTTACACCAGTTAGAAGGCAAAAATTGACAAGGCAAGAAACAACTGGGTATTTACTCCAAAGACACAGATGTAGTGAAAAGAAGGGTCATATGCACCCCAATGTTCGTAGCAGCAATGTCCATAATAGACAAAGGGTGGAAAGAGCTGAGATGCCCATCAACAGACCAATGGATAAAGAAGATGTGGTCCATATATACAATGGGATATTACTCAGCCATCAGAAAGGATGAATACCCAACTTTTACATCAACATGGATGGGACTGGAGGAGATTATGCTAAGTGAAATAAGTCAAGCAGAGAAAGTCAATTATTGTATGGTTTCACTTATTTGTGGAACATGAGGAATAACATGGAGGACATTAGGAGAAGGAAGGGAAAAATGAAGGGGAGGAAATCGGAGGGGGAGACGAACCATGAGAGACTATGGACTCTGAGAAACAAACTGAGAGTTTTAGAGGGGAGGGGAGGTGGGGGGATAGGCTAGCCTGGTAATGGGTATTAAGGAGGGCACGGGGGTTATACGAAAACAATGAATCATGGAACACTACATCAAAAACTTAATGATGTACTGTATGGAGACTAACATAACATAATAACATAATAAAATTAAATTAAATTAAAAAAAGATAATTTCACACACACAAAATTAAAAATAAAAAGTAAAATAAAAGAGTATTTCACAACTGAGGAACCTTAGGGCCAGAGTGGCCCAGTGATCTACCACATACCCAGTTAATTAGAAAAAAGGTTGGCCTAAGACACAGTTGTCTTAACTTACGTTCAAATATTCTCTCCAACCAACTGTAAAATGAGCATGTGCTGTGATATTTTTCGAAGGTATTTTGAGTGGACCAGTAGTTGAAAAGTTGTAAGAGTAACTACAGTGGATATGCTCAGATTGGAGCATCTTCTTTAAGCAACTTGAGCTTATTAAGGAATCATGTAGGGACATAAATCAGAGGACTACTTTGGAGGCTTAGGGGATACTTCTGGGTCTCACGGAATTCATTCATTCATTCACTCATTCAATTATTCAAATAAATTATTAATCATCCAGTGTACTGACATCCATTGTTTTGATATAATTAAAAGTACAGGAATATGCCACCTCAACTCAGCTTCCATGCTGAATCCTGATTCCCAGAAATGAAGGGATTCTTTTCTAGACTAGAGCATAGAATCAGAGCACAACAATATCCTCTCTTTACTCCACCAATGGAAGAATCATGAATTTTTGCTGTCTAATCTGCATCACCTAGGTCTCAACAGACATTTCCCTTTTAAATTCTCAAAAAGATTGTATCATCCATAGACTTCATTAGCATGTTTTCTCTTCCCTTTTTCAGTTTTTAAACAGGGGTTTCCTGTAATACTCACTTTACATTGATTTGATGAGGAGTCAAAGTCAATTCTAGCAATAAAATTATTTTCTAAAGGAACGTGAAAGCGGTTTTAGTTCTCTTTTTCATAAGTACTTTATATTGCTTGTTATCTTGCATATATTAAAATTAGGCTTCAAGTAGTGATTTTTGAGTGCTTGTTTCAGTGTAGGTGGAAATTCATTTCTTTGCTAGGAAAATCATAAGTCCTTAATAGTTTTGTCACACGCACACACACATGCACACACATACACTTGTTCAAAAGGAGTTGCTGCACTTTATAGACTGATAAGCTTGCATTAAATTTCTACTGGCCCTTTTCCCTGAAGAACTCTTAAGAGATCTCTGAAGAGCTTTTGTGATCCTAGACAGGAGTAGACAGCCGGTCATCTATTGTTCTATCCCAATGAGTCTCCCTTCTGTTGTCCAAACTCTGACAAAAACACTAAAACTTAAATGTTTATTTCTGGCTAATACTTTAGAAAGGTCAGCTTGGCCTAAATCAAACCAGTTCTTCAGTCTAGTACCAGTTTTGAGTGCATTTTAGATTTATATATCTTTTAAGCAATTTTGAGAAGGTGTGATCTAGTGGAGATGCACAGCAATAAGCAGCTTTTTAATGTTAGTGAAAGCTTAAAAGTGGTTTCTAGAGTGTGGTGGGATCCCTGATATATCAAAGACACTCATAGTAAATTTTTATATATACGGTTAACCATTGAACAACACTGGTTTGAACTGCATGGGACTACTTACATGTAGACATATATATATATATATATATATATATATATATATATATATATATATATGGAAAAAATTTTTTGAGATTTGTGACAATTTGAAAAAACTCACAGATGAACCATGTAGCCTAAAAATATCAAAAATTAAGGAAAAGCTATGTATGCCATGAATCCATAAAATATATGTACATACTAGTCTATTTTATCATTTGCTCCCATAGAATATACACAAATCTATTCTAAAAAGTTAAAATTTACCAAAACTTATGTACACAAATTTACAGACCACACACAGCACAATCTGCAGCCTAGAGAAATGTAAACAAACAAAAAGATGAAGTATGACATTATAACTTCATAAAATTAACTGAGTATGTACTGTACTACTGTAATGATTTCATAGCCACCTCCTATTGCTATTGTGGTGAGCTCAAATGTTGTATCTCCTCGAAAGGCCCTGTGAATGCTTATCATTTCTGAGTGAGCACTTCCTCTCTCCAGTAAATTGCTATCCTAGTAAAAGTGATCTCAAGATATATGGGTACCTGGCAACGCCTGGAGACGTTTTTGGTTATCACACCTGGGGGGGGATGTTGGGAGGGTGTTTCTGCTATCTAATGGGTAGAGGCCAGGGATACTTCTAAAAATCCACCCCGCCTAACACACACCAAAAAATTTTCCAGCCTAAAGTATCAATAGAGCTAAGGTTAAGAAACCCTAATATATATATAAAGAGATTCAGATACAGAGACAGAGAAAGATGTACTATATATTTATCATATATAACTGTATATATATATGGCACGCTGCATGCTACATCCCCCTTTAAAAACTCAAGCCACATTTGCATATTAAAGATTTTGAGAAATCCCATTTTAAGAAGCCTGTTGATTCTGTTAACCCTGAATTTCCTGTGATCCCTGGAACCCTTTCTTAGGAAACCTGTTTACAACTGACAGTATTTAGTAGATTAAACCTTGCAAAATATTATTCTATAGAGAAATGGAGAAAATTTAATGTCATAAAATCATACGTTCAGGAAATTTTGCTTACATATAATTTTTAAAAAGAAGTAAATAAAGTATTCTTTATATTACCTATAAAGCCCTAGAAAAAAACTGGAATATTTTCAAATAAATAGGTTATGTTCTTTGGAATCCATACAGACTTAGAACTCTGACTTTTAAAAATGCCATAGTGTAGCTATAAAATGAAATAGTAATTTTTAATCACCCAAAGACCATGTTAAAAAATTATAATAAAACAAGTAAAATGTTTATAATATGTACCTCCTGTAATAGGTATATTTTCTACTTAGGCTTCTCTAATCTATGACTTAGAACTGCAATTGATTTGCAGTTCTGTGGGATTATCAGTATAATGATTTTTTTAGTTTTGAACTACACATATGCATCACAATGACATAAACATTTGAAAAAAATGCTCTTGTAATCATCTTTCTCCAAATCTACAGAGCTGTATCTTATAATCATTTATTAACATGAATATTATATATGAAATTCATATTCATATACTAAATGTTTTCTGTAGGTATTTTTGTTCTTTTTCCAGAGTTTTACTCTTATTGAAAGTGGGAAGGAATATCTATCGACAACTTATTTAGTCCCTCTGAGCCTCTGAAAAAATGGAAATATTAATGTCTCCCTAGAAGGATTATTGTAAAAAGTATATCATAATAGTTAACATTTATGAAGCGCTATGTGTGAGGCACTTTGCAAGCTTTTATATGTAATTTTATTTATTCAACAACCCCATGGAACATAAATATATACTTTAAATAAAAAGCACCTAGAATAGTTTTTCACAAACTATATATTTTGCACATGGAAGATATGACAACTGATATTGTTATTATTCTTTAGATAAACATATATCCCTTACTTATACAAAATCTTGGTGTGGCTATACTACTATGAGAGATCTTCTAGTCTATAATAGGTATAAAATAGTTTCTGCAACCTGAGACTATAATGTGAATTAAGGAGAGAGGGGACAGAAATACAGGGTAATAGTGACATGACAATCACTAAGAAACGTACGCAGGTGCTGGAAGGAATAGAGCAACAGATAAACACCTACTTGTTTAGGTAAAGCTGACAGCGGGGTTACAGAATAGAAAATCATATATATACACACATACATGAGAAAGTGTGAGGGATAGACTTAGCAGTAACTCATGGATTAGTCAGAGTTACATCCAAATCTTATACTAAAAAACACCGTTAGAACATATACATTTATTAAGAGAGCCCATGCACAATACTGTAACAACTGGAAATTACCTAGAGATAACCCAAAGAGGAAATATGTTATTAGAACCTTCACGAAGAAGTCTGTAAAATCACAGATGGAGAAGACAACAATAAAAACAACACATACCATGATGACACTCAGTGTTTTAATTTGATGGGATCTGGCATCTTCTCATTGCAATTCTAAAGCAATTCCAGACAAGCTACAATCACTTCAGTTGTGACACAAGTAAACAGTATTTTATTTACATCCACATTTCCAGAGAACATATTTTGTACATAGTGGAATGTGTTCTACTTATCCATATTCTATGTACAGCTATATAAACCTGATTTTCCAACTAGAGAAGAATTATTCAATTTTCAGAGGTTCCTTAATTCACTAGGCACTAGATCACAAGTTATATTTCTTCTGTTTCCTTGAAATGGGCCTGAGTAAATTAACACTACCAAAAATATATAATTAATGTACCTGTACAATCTGACCCCTTTAAGTGTTTGTTAATAAATGACTATGGAAAAATATTATGGGCAGATAGGCATTAAAAACATTTTCCTTTTGTCAGCTAAAGGGTAACTCAAATAGCTTTCCTATCAAAGTAATCCTGAATATGACCGATTCCTTTTTTAAATCTTATACTATTCCATCATAGTAAATCACCAATTTAAAAACAAAAACAAAAACATGTACACACAAGCCAATACACTATCCGAGAAGAGGAAAGAAATAATGGAGTGAATAATATAGTTTTAGAATTCTGTGAAGTTGTGTCAGATATAAAATCATTTTCAAATTATTTCCTTGGGTGCTGGTATTCAGAATTGTGTGGTCTTTCAAGGAAAAAATCCTCATTTTAAAGAAAGATATGCAATGTACTCATAGGTTATTGAAAAAAGCATATAAAACAAAGCTACTATCTGCATTGATGTACATAGAAAAAGAGCAAAAATGTTATCTGTAAAAGCAGAAAAGAATTTGGCCTGCTTGACTTTTTGTATCAAGCATGCTACAGCAATCTTTTGATTCTAATATGAAACTATAGTAAGGATCATTGCACTAATGCATGAGGATTTGTGATAATGTTGCAGAAATTTTACTGTCAAAACTGAACTGCAGTGTAATGACTTTTGTTATCATGGTTTCTAATAACTATTCAGCATGAATTGACCCTACATATGTTTTGCTGCAATAATGTGTCAGTAACTCAAAAAGCTAAAAAGGAAATAAAAAACAGTCGATACAGTACTATGTATGATTTCATGATAACCTTTCTCCATTCTGACTATTAATACTCTTAAAACAATTGTAACACAGACACCGTGCAAACTACAGGATCACATAGAAATAAAAGCTTAGACACTTTGTGACAGTTCTGGCCAAATAGACCTTAAAAGTGCTTTACAAGAAAACGGTTCTCCTCTGTTCACACTGAGAACTAGGTACTGATTGGTCCCTTACTACTTTGGAGTCTGTTACTCTCTGCTGTAGGGAGGCTTTGATATGTTTCTTTTCTTTTCCTTACAATGTGTTTTAGTTTCTTCCCAACTTTTATGAGATTCCTCTCTCTTTCTCTCTCGCTCTCTTTTTTCTTTTTTCTTTATTCCTTTATCTTTGCATGTCTCCATTGGAGGATATTTTCACTGGAGCATCTCTTTGTTGCAATAAATAAGGGAAAATAAAAATAGCTTACTGCACACCTCCTATGTGGCTGCCACCATGCTTGCATTTCAAGTGTAAAGCATCGAACCCTGCACCTACAATAATATAGTTACAGATAATGTTCTCATTATTATTCTATTCTTCTTATGTAATTTATAAAAACTCTATGGAGGGGCACCTTGGTGGCTCAGTCGGTTGAGCATCTGACTTTTGATTTTGGCTCAGGTCATGATCTCAGGGTCCTGGGATCAGGGCCAGTGTCAGGCTCCCCACTTCGCAGGGAATCTGCTTGTCTCCCTCTCCCTCTGCCCTTCCTCCCAATCATGTTCTCTCTCTCTCTAAAATAAATAAATACATCTTTTTTAAAAAACTCTATGAGACAACAGTGAATATTCTAATTTTTCTTAGGAAACTAAGAGCTACTGTAACAAAATACCACAGACTGGGTGGCTTAAATAGTGACCTTATTTTAACTAAATTATCTTTGTAAAGAGCTTATCTCTAATTACAGTCACATTCTGAGGTCCTGGAGGTAGGACTTCAACATATGAATTTGGGGGGAGAGATACAGTAAAACCCATAATAGGTGCTTTGTAATTTAAGGCCACACTACTTGTCAGTGGGAAATAGTGCTGTGATTCAAACCCAGGTCCCTTGGGCTCAAGCTTATGGACTTTCTGCTATTCCACAGCTTCTCTTATATTCTTTTTTTCTACCCTGCTCAAGCTATTATTCATCCTGTGCATCATTATATCTCTTTAAATGCAAAGATCTTTCAATTATAAGGCCTGTGACATCTGTGACACCGGGTGTATGATTAAGCAGTGCCTAGTAATGAAATACTTTTTGATGGAGAGATTTTATGGTTCTATACAGGAAATAGCAGATCATTTATGTTTCTCATCAGTGGTCAGAGATCCAATCAGAAAAGTTCTTTTTCCAACTAAACGGACTTTAAAATTCCTCTCTCATTGCCTCAGACTGAAGAACATGTATTTATCGATGCAGATGAACCTAATCACAGAGACTGCTATGGAAATTAGATGAAGATACAGGCCATACATGTTTAAAAAAAAAAAAAACAGAGAGAGAGCAGCAGCGGCAAGAGGCAGGCAGCATTTAGCCAAGAATGTAGAAGTAAGGGGCGCCTGGGGGGCTCAGTTGGTTAAGCGTCCTACTCTTGATTTCAGCTCAGGTGAGGATCCCAGGGTTGTGGGATGGAGCCCCATGTCAGGCTCTGAACCCAGTGGGGAGTCTGCTGGAGATTCTCTGTCTCCCCCTAGCTCTCTGCCCTTCCCCTTGCTCATGCTCTCGCTCTTAAATAAATAAATAAATCTTTTTAAAAAAAGAATATAGAAGGAAGCAAAACCTTCTGTGGAAATTTGATAATAAGAGCTTGAGATTCTGGGAGATACGGCAGCATGAGTAGGTTTAGACACATGTATACACATGCACGCATGCACCAAGGTGCCAAGAAATAGTATAATAATCAATGCCAAAAGGATAGGTGGCTGACAAATACACTGTACAAGTACAATTTCTCCCAGACACAACAGAGTTGTAGAAAAGAATATACGAAGGATACCAAGTGCTGATAAATGGAAACTCACATTCTTTTAAAAGAGCCCTGCAGTGTGACGGTAGGCAAAGGAAGGAATTATGGGAACACCACCTCCCCAAATATCTTCCTGTATTGGAAGCACGTGGGCCAAGGTAAGGACTATCATAGTGAGTCCCCCTTTCAGCTTGACCGAGCTTCTTAAAAGCAATCTCCCCTAACTTGGATGAGATCTTTCTTACCCGGAGGTGAAAGGACTAGAGGTATTCCTCTTGGTTATCTGTGGACAGTTTATCTGAAAACATTGTTACAATTGTGCGCCAACAGCAGTGTAGCCCATGTGTGTTGCGGGGGAAAGGCCTGGGCTGCCCCAAATAAAGAGCTGGCTGGTTGTGGGTCTTATCTCTAGTGATGCCTCACCAAGTTTTAAATTTCAAGGATAAAGAAAAAATTCCGGAAAGGATCTATTTAGAAGAAACATAGTGATACAGAGGGAAATTATCACACTAACCCCAGACTTAACATTCTCAATGTTTTATGACAGAAAACCGTTAGAAAAATATCTGCATAAATGTACAGAACAAATTAAGGCACCCAAGAATGCTGAATCTAGGCAAATTATTGTTTATGTGATAAAAACAGAAAGGTATTTTCAAATGAGCAAACTAACAAATACAGCAAGTTTTAAAAATCCAGATGGCCAATAAACATAGGAAAAAATGCTTCTACCTCTCTAAAAATTGTATACATACAAATTAAAATGAGGTACAAGTTTTCAGCTCTGTTTTTAGAAAATCGGTAAGATTGAGTATATAGTGATGGTAGGGGCGGTAGGAAAAGAGGCATTCATAAAAGATGAGAACTCTCATTTGTCCATAACCAAAGTCCCCAACCTACCTATTCCACAGTTGCTGTCCTTCTTATTAAAATCGAAGTACTTCAGCTCCTAATATAAATCAGGCCCTTCACTTGTGCTCCGAATCCATCCCTTTCACCTGTTCATAGCCATCATCCATTCAACTTTCCCATCCTTCTGTATCTTCAGATTTTTTTCCCTCTCCACTGGACTGTTCCCATCTTCATACAAACATGCTGTAGTACTTAGCACCTCAGAAGCCCTCTTTGGATTCCACATTCCCTAGAGCCCTTCATTTTTATTAAAAATTTTGGAATGAGTCTTCTGCATATACAGTCTTTACCTCATCACTTCCCATTCTCTTCTTTGAAGTACCACTTGTCAATGACTTCCATAATGTCAAATCCCAATAGTATATATCTGGTCTCATCTTTTTTTTATTGTTATGTTAATCATCATACATTACATCATTAGTTTTTGTTGTAGTGTTCCATGATTCATTGTTTGTGCATAACACCCAGTGCTCCACGCAGAACGTGCCCTCTTTAATACCCATCACCAGGCGAACCCATCCCCCACCCCCTCCCCCCTAGAACCCTCAGTTTGTTCCTCAGAGTCCATCGTCTCTCATGGTTCGTCTCCCCCTCCGATTTACCCGCCTTCATTCTTCCCCTCCTGCTATCTTCTTCTTTTTTTTTTTTCTTAACATATATTGCATTATTTGTTTCAGAAGTACAGATCTGTGATTCAACAGTCTTACACAATTCACAGCGCTCACCATAGCACATACCCTCCCCAATGTCTATCACCCAGCCACCCCAGCCCTCCCACCCCACCCCCACTCCAGCAACCCTCAGTTTGTTTCCTGAGATTAAGAATTCCTCATATCAGTGAGGTCATATGATACATGTCTTTCTCTGATTGACTTATTTCATTCAGCATAACACCCTCCAGTTCCATCCACGTCGTTGCGAAGGGCGAGATCTCATTCCTTTTGATGGCTGCATAATATTCCGTTGTATATATATATACCTCATCTTCTTTATCCATTCATCTGTCAGTGGACATCTTGGCTCTTTCCATAGTTTGGCTATTGTGGACATTGCTGCTATAAACATCAGGGTGCACGTACCCCTTCGGATCCCTACATTTGTATCTTTGGGGTAAATACCCAGTAGTGCAATTGCTGGATCGTATGGTAGCTCTATTTTCAACTTTTTGAGGAACCTCCATACTGTTTTCCAGAGTGGTTGCATATCTGGTCTCATCTTGCTCAATGGCTCATAAATATTTGTTCCCTGTTGACCATTCTCCTTCTTGAAGCATCTTTTGCCTTGGTCATGATACCGTGGTCTCATTTTTCTCCCCCCTCACTGGACAGTCTATATCTCCTGTATTAACAACTCATTCTGTTCAATTGCCAAAGGTTGGGGCAGTCCAATGCTCAGTAGTAGGATTCATTCACTTTTTTATCCACGTCCTCTCTTTAGGTGGATGCCTAAATAATTATGCAAGCATAATTTTGAGGAAAAGAAGCCAAAGAGTACATACTATATGATTTTTTATTGTTGTTTATGTAAACAACAATATAATATATATTGCAACAATATAATATATACTTTTATATTTATATATGTTTATATATTTATATATGTTTATATAACAACAATATAATATATATTGCAACAATATAATATATATATTATATAATCTATGCTGTTAGAAATCAGGAGAGTTGTTATCCTCAGTAGGAAGTACTGACTGGAAGAGGACATAAAGGGGATTTGGGGAACATTAGTAATGTTTTCTTTCCTGATCTGGCGGATGTGTTCAGTTTGTAAGTAATTCATTGAACTATTTACTTATGATGTGCATACTTTAATATGCATATATCATAATTAAATTAAAATGTGAAATCATCCAGTGACTTACACCATATTCAGAATAAAATCCACACTTCTTGCGCTGGCTTTACAGACTGCATAATCCACTCTCTTCCCCCTCACAGTCACTTGCATGCTCATTCCATTCTGCTGTGGCCTCAGGCTATTTTTAGATCCTTGGCTACTCACTCTCAGAATGGGGTCTTTGAAACTTCCAATCCTTCCAGATGTAAATTTCCTCCCAAATTTCCTATAGCTAGCTCCTTCTTTCCACTTAACAATCACATTAAAATTTCCCTCCTAAGAGCCGCCTTCTCAGAGCTTCTAATCTGAAGGTGTCCCTTGGCCACCCACTCTCATGTCACCCTATTTTATTTTCTTCATAGCACTTAATATTTTGATATTTTATTCTATGTTCATTTGCTCATGGCCTATTTCTACTGACTGAATGTAAGCTGAATAAGGGCGAGGACGGAACTTATCCTCTTATTCACAACCACAACTCTAGAACACAGAAAAGTACCTGGCAAGTATTTTTTCAGTTACTAGATGATTGTTCCTGGTGGGATATCTAACAAAATATTTATGCATACCCACTGAGACAGCATTTCTACTTCTGGGGATTTGTAAGAAAATAATCTGAAAAAGTCTGCAGAGATATACATATAATGATGTTGGCTATAATTTGCAACGACGTGGGTGGAACTGGAGGGTATTATGCTGAGTGAAATAAGTCAATCAGAGAAAGACATGCATCATATGACCTCACTGATATGAGGAATTCGTAATCTCAGGAAACAAACTGAGGGTTGCTGGAGTGGTGGGGGATGGGAGGGATGGGGTGGCTGGGTGATAAGACATTGGGCAGGGTATGTGCTATGGTGAATGCTGTGAATTGTGTAAGACTGTTGAATCACAGTTCTGTACTTCTGAAACAAATAATACATTATATGTTAAAAAAAAAAGATAGCAGGAGGGGAAGAATGAAGGGGGGGATATCAGACGGGGAGACGAACCATGAGAGATGATGGACTCTGAGAAACAAACTGAGGTTTCAGGAGGGGAGGGGGGTGGGGGGATGGGTTAGCCTGGTGATGGGTATTAAGGAGGGCACGTTCTGCATGGAACACTGGGTGTTATACGCAAACAATGAATCATGGAGCACTACATCAAAAACTAATGATGTGATGTAATATATGGTGATTAACATAACAAAAAAACTAAAAATTAAAAAAATGATGTCGGCTATAGCACTGTTTATGAAAAGGAAAAATGTCAGCATATTCAATATACAGTAATATGGAATTGTTTAAGTATATAATAGAATTGGCATCCAGTAGAGTATGATACAGTCTTTAAAAGGAATAACATAAATAAATGGAACATATTTCATTAAAATATCAGGTTATAACTCAACATGTACTGTATGATTCCTATTTTGTATTCTCATATGCATTAGACTTTATTATATTTATTTCTATTGATCCATCTGGAAAGATATAGTCCAAAAGTTAACTGTATTAAGGCTGTGGATGATTTTCAGTCTTCCTCATTCCTTTGTTTATTTTATGTTTATGATGAGCATTTATTATTTCATGATATAAAAATGTAAAGCTTTTTTATGTTACAAAATAAAAATTAATAAGGCCCTTGAAACAAGAAGTGTGAAACAAAGTAGCTATCATGAGATTTTAAAAAATGAAGAACACTCAGAAGAAAAATCTAGAAAAATCCAGGTCAGATAAAATTCCAAATATTCTCAGCTCCTACTATAAATTCTTTTTACTATAGTTCAATTTGCTTTGCTTACTTAAAATAGATATAATTCTCATTACAAATGTGGGTTCAGTTTATTGTCATAAGGGTTTGTAGTCTTCACAGTCTGAAGTAATTATACCCTTAATAGAAATTATTCTATCTTTATACAAGGATAATGGACCCTACATGACAATTTGGATCAATTCTGAAAGAAAGAATAGGAAAAATGCCACAACATCACTTAAAATATATATTTATAAATTTAAAATTATTTTATTTGTCCACAGTGATGCCGCACATACACTTAAGAAATAAAGAAACATTTTAATCTCCGTGTAGCTAGAGACACCTGAAATGAATACAAATTCAAGTATGACATCTGTCTCTAATAAGACCCTGGGAGAGTCACCCAGACAGTCTATTTCCTCCAGTTCTCTTTCTTCTTTCACTGTATAGAGGTACTGTGAAGATTATGTGGGAGAATGTATGTGACAGCTTTGTATAGGGACTTTAGCATAGTATATCCTCCTGAATATTTGTTGGCCTCTTAAATATTTATAGCCCATATATAATTTTATATATATATAATTTTATATATCATTTTAGAATTTCCTTATGGGTACCATCTACAGTTTCTTTTATTGCCTGAAACACTTGTGAGGGGGATATCCTCATATTTTCTCTAAATTATTTATGTTTAATTGCTATTTAACCATGTTTTTAAAATGTAGCTCGAATCTTCTAATTACAAAAGTAATACATACACAAGGCAGAACATTTGAAAAACAGAAAATTGACCACATTTTATCTTTGAATCCATTAAAAGGTATGGTATTAGTGACCAAAACTGGAAACAAGTATTTTGCTGGTGATTAACTACAACAAAGAAAAGGCAAAATGGTTTTTTTAAGTCCTTGAATGTCTTACACCTTCTAATTTTCCTATAGAGTGTTGGCAGTTTTCACATTACCATCACATTATTGATTAATATTCTAATAAGACAGATTTCTTCCATGTATCTGTGTTTTGTGTTTATATTATCCCATCCTTTCAATTTTATGCCCTTCTTATACTGACTGAGTAAATTTATAATTACCTAGAGAGTTGATGAATACTCTAAGTTATTTAATGCAGGTCATCTAATAACAATTGACTAGATGGTACCCAGGACCAGTTCCTGGGAGCTACATCCAAATATTAATGCAACTTGAAGTGGAAACTTATATTGTTTTTTAATTGAACATTCAAGCATGTTATGCATTCACCTATCTAAAAATAATGTGATTAAAGTCATATTTTCCCAAGTTTGTCAATGAAAATGTGACAAGGCAGATTCTAAGAAAATAAGATGGATTGTCACTATCATTTTTTCTTGTCTCTGTGGCTTGTGGTGCTATCACAAGAGTAAGAACAAGATTAAATGGGGTCTGGCATGATTTGCTAGTCAGAAAACCTTGGTGTTTCATGGAATCCACATTTTTCCAGATGTTTAAAAATTGATTTATTATTGCCTCTAGCATCTTCCCAGCTAACCAAGTCCAATTCTTTTACCTTTTTAAAGATACATAAATATTTTGCTAGGATTCAGTACTCCACAATCCCCTACCTATAAGTTTCTAAAAACTGTGCATATTGGCCAAGCTCACAATCACTCTGGACTATGAATACAATTTTATACAGATCCTTTTCATTGAATACTCTACCAAATCCTTGTTTAAGCATCCAATTATTTCCTTAATAAACACTCAGATTCTTAATGCTTACAGTTTTAATGTGTTTGTTTTCTTACCAATTTTTCCATATCTCTTCCTTCCTCTCCTTCCCATACTCCTTTCTTCCATTCCTCCTTCTCTTTCTCCTCTCCTTATTCCTTTTTTTAAATAATTATTTAATATGTTTTTACTACCCAAAATGAACAATGATAGTAAAAGTCAACTTTCTTTTTGGTGTTAAAAAGTATCCTGATTAGTATTTTCTTTGTCTTCAAATATCTTTTTGAAGCCTGTGCTAAGATTTGAGCATGATCTCAATAGCTCTCCAACTTCAAATAATAATCCCTAGGAATTCAGACACACTGAACAACGTTAAGCAGCTACTGTTCTAAAACAAAAACAAAATCTAAATCTAAATTATTAGGTGAGACTCAAAAATCTAGGATTGTTTCTTAGAATAATCTAAAACAAAAAGATAGTAACCAGGAATGAAAACAACCACATGCTAGTGAAGAAGTTGTAGGTTGGTAATTGCTTTCCTTACCTTTCAAACATGGTAGTTAGAACATGTGTTTTATTCATTATTTTAATAATCTGTATTACTCAGCCATCAAAAAAATGAAATCTTGCCGTTTGCCACGACGTAGATGGAATTAGAGGGTATCATGCTAAGCAAAATAAGTATCAGAGAAAGAAAATTATCATATGATTTCAGTCATATGTGGAATTTAAGAAACAAAACAGAGGAGGAGCACAGAGGAAGGGAGGGAAAAATAAAACAACATGAAACCAGAGAGGGAGACAAACCATATGAGACTCTTAACTATAGGAAACAAACTGAGGGTTGCTGGAGGGGAGAAGTGTGGGGGGATGGGGTAACTAACTGAGTGATGGGCATTAAGGAGGGCACATGATGTAATGAGCACTGGGGGTTATATACAAGTGATGAATCACTGAACTCTACCTCTGAAACTAATAATATACTATATGTTAATTAACTGAATGTAAATAAAGTAAAAGTAAATTCAAGAAAACAATTTCATAAGAGAAAAGGAAAATTTGTGTTTATTTTTATTTTGTGCAGAACAGGTCTATAGCTAAATAACACAATTTTCAGGGGGAATAAAGTTCTTCTATAGAATAACAAGATGCACTAGATCAATGGACATATGTATACCTGACTGAAATAAAGTTTCACAAAATAATTATTTTGATTTTAATAATAATTTTATTGAGATATAATTCACCTATCATAAAATACACCCTTTTAAAGTGCATTCAGAAGGTTTTTGTGTATTCACAGAGTTTTATAACTATCACCACTATCTAATTTTTATCACCCCCAAAAGAAACCTTGTAGTCATTAACATCAGCCCCTGCCCCTGGCAACCTTCAATCTAATTTCTGTCCCTATAGATTTCCCTATTCTGGACATTTCATTTAAATGAAATCATACACTGCTTCAATTTAGCATAATGTTTCAATGTTCATCCATGTTGTATCCTTTTTTTCCACTTTATACCTCTTATTGCTGAATTATATTCCATTTTATGGATAGATCACATTTTGTTTATCAAGTCATCAGTGGGTGGACATTTGGATTGTTTCCACGTTTCAGCCCTTCTGCATAATGCTGTCCACATTCATCTTGACATATGTTTTCATTTCTGTGGGATATATAGCTAGGCGTGGAAATTGACAAAATGATTCTTTACAGTATTGTATACAATTGACAATTTTTGGTGATTTTTCTATTTTCTTCTGTTCTTTGCAGTTTCATTTTTTAAATGGTAGTTAAGTTCCTCTAAATTGGTATCACTCTAAATTAATTGCAACCCCAGTTTGAAAAATCCAGGGCTGGAAGATTCATCAGGGTCTTTCCAGATTTAACACAACAGTGTGTTATGTGGCATTATTGTTCTAGGTGCTTCATAAACAGCTTTTCATTTAGTATTTATAAGAACTTTTGAAGCAGGCATAAATAGCCCCATTTTATGTAGGTATAAACTGAGAATCAATTAACTGAAAAAACTTTGCCTCTTGGGCCCATGCTGTGTATTTTATTAAAATAAAGTCCAGCTACATTCAATTGGTCTTTTCAGTCTTACTAAGTCTTCT
Source organism: Eumetopias jubatus (assembly GCF_037043125.1). Classification (NCBI taxonomy): domain Eukaryota; kingdom Metazoa; phylum Chordata; class Mammalia; order Carnivora; family Otariidae; genus Eumetopias; species Eumetopias jubatus. Next base: position 39,691,811 of record NW_028274822.1, read on the forward strand.
CACTGTCCCTCAAGTCAGTCATTTGACCTGACTTTCACTTCACGGTTGAATGAGAAATGTCTTTTAGCCTGCTAGCTTATTTATTTCTTTATTTACTGTAAAGTTTACGTTTTTTTCTGTTTTTCTTTCTACACTTTTAATATATGCTTATTACAGAAAATACAGAAAATAGTGAAAGTAAAAAAAAAAAATCCATGACTTTCTAAATACCTACAATCCCAACATGGAAGAAAATATTTTTGCTTTATGATACAGACACTTCCATTCTGTCTTTTAACAAAACTGGACTCATCCTGCACATAATGTTCTACAAATTGGAAAAGTATTCATAATACATGATTACATATATTTGCTTTTTACTTTAGCCTGAGTCTACCCTTCATCAGTGACGGTTCTCCCTTTGACTACTAAGTTTACAAACTTTTATGCTTAACTCTCTTATTTCCTATCCCAAGTAAGAATGAAATTAGACTTTCCAACTTCTTAATACTGGGAGTTTCTGTATCTGTGCCAGTTTCCTCCCCAGAAAAATTCAAAATTCCGAATCTTCTCACTTTTAGCTAACTTATTACTTCTCAAAATCTATTCTGATTATCTCCCAATTTTGCCCTACTTTCCAGGCTTCTTTTTATTTCAGAGAGGGACTGTAAAAATAATTTTTTTAAAGATTTTATTTATTTATTTGAGAGAGAGAGAATGAGAGATAGAGAGCACAGGAGGGAAGAGGGTCAGAGGGAGAAGCAGACTCCCTGCTGAGCAGGGACCCCGATGCGGGACTCGATCCCAGGACTCCAGGATCATGACCTGAGCCGAAGGCAGTCACTTAACCAACTGAGTCACCGCGGCGCCCTGTAAAAATAATTTTTAACAAGGACAGTTTTATGCCTCTGCTACACTTAGCGACATTTTTTTCACTAGCGCTAGTTGGTAACTAGATAATTTGCCAACCCCAGTTCATAAGTTTGAAACCACATTTGATAAACATCTCAGAGACAAAATGAGAAAAAGTATAAATATTGAGGCAGGGGAAGTAGAATCAAAAGGCAGCTTGCAGTAATTCCTAGAAGCTAAGAAATCCTTGCATGCATTTTGGATTATAAATTACTGAGAACAGGAATTACTCTTAACTTGACCTCTTTCCTGGCACACAGGTGATATTCCACAGATCTTTGCTTGATGATTATAAGTGAACCGGCCCCTTCTCATCCCTTCTCCCTCCACCTAGATAAAGGCAGAAGTCAGGTAACGGTCAAATCACACATAGTAAGTAGCATAAGCATATGTGCCCAAGGAGGCAATTTCCTTTATCCATTTATTTAGCAAGTATTCTTGAGTTCTTATGGCAAACCTGTCTCTATAGTAGGTGCTCAAAAATTGGTGGTAGGAGGAATTCAAGATAATTAAAAGTCTATGTCCTTCCCTCGTTGAAATTACAGCCTCATTATGTAGGCCAAACCTTTTCATGTTAAGCATTAGAGAACACTCACAAAGAGTAGGAAGTGAAAGATAAGACTGGATTGTTTTTCACATGAAAAATATTCAGTGATTGTCATATTTATTCGATTTGAAGACATAGGTCATGGGAATATTCATTGCAAAATGGATTCAGCTCAAGATGGCTCATCCAAATGGGAAAGGCAGAGTATGTACTAATCATGGAAAGGGCTGTTTTTTCACTGGGATAGTAAATGTGATAACTACACATAAAGAACAAAGATAAGCATCAGGTGCCTTGTTCTCCTGATCTGGCTCTAAAGAGACATTCTGGTATAATAGTTTAAGTTTTGGAAAATAAGTAGTATATTAATTAATTTAAAATCATTTTCACTATGACACCTTAAAGATTTTATATACTAGTTATTTTATATGCCAGTGAACAAAATATTTTTCTAAAGGAACAAATACAATTTTGAAACTAAAGGTTGTTATAAAATGTTATCCAAATAAGTAAAAAAAATTAAATTGTATTTTAAGTTGTTATATAATTTGAAGTATAAACACTTTTTGAAACATTAAGCATTATTTTATTTTTTTTGGCCTTCTTTGACTGTATACATAGGTTGTTTCATCTGTGTATTTTTTTTATTTTCTTTTTGATTCTTCAGTCTCTGAAGACAGAGATCCCTTTATTTTTTTGTCTCTACTTCCTTCTTATATATTGTCAATAAATGTTAATTGAGTTGAAATTCCCCCTTGCATGTTATTTTTATCTCTGAAACTCTCATTTTGGAGTTATTTACCTTTCTTAAAAGGCTTAATAAGACTGAGTATATTCTTAATTTTTTTCATAAAGAAGAAATACAGTTTTAATCACAAAATATTAACCATATTAGTCCACTATTTCAGTCTGTTTCTCTCTGAGTATGGAGCCTTCAACCATTTGAATCCGTATAATAAGTATGTCCCATAAAAGAAATAATAAGTGCTTCTTATTATTATCTAGGAGACATTAGACCTTTCCACAGGTTACAGGGACTGATTTGGGATAATGGAACAAATCCGTCCGGGGAAAGCCATCTCAGTATGTGGACTATGTGAATGGATTATCTTATGGATTGAAGCCTGTGATTTTCAGGCTGATGTCCAGACAGCAGATGGCTTTAAAATCCTTTCATCCAGAACACTAGCAGCCTGCTTTAGTCACATTGCTCTTGCTAATATTTGTAGAGCATCTATGTGGTCCCCAGTGCATGCACTTATTATTCTATTAGGCAGACATTATTCCTTTTGAAGCTAGATCACATGACTCCTGGGCTAAGTTGACATTAATCACTATTTGTCCAGCCTTAGGCTATAAAGTTTCTATATATTCATCTTCTAGGGAAGGACTCTTCAATAGTCTGTTCATAAAGATGAAACAAAAAAAAATGATGTACCGCTATCACCATTTAAAAATTTAAAAATTAAGCTGTACTGCCCAAATACATGTTAATACCAGGCAATTCTAGTTGCTAAGAAGTCAAAAGATCCTGCCTCCTAAAGATAGATGAAACTAGTTTATGAAGAGCTAGCATAAAAACTTCCTGGTCTTTTTCAAAACCACACAGGCTAAGTTGGGGTAGTAAGAAATGGTTTTATGGAAGCTATTCATTTCAAGAATTCCAAATATACCTTAAACACTGCACATGTTTTTTATCCTCCTCTGGGCTTTTGTTTCCTCTTGATCGAATCAAACAGGAATTTCCCTTCTGTATAGTGGTATGGTTGGGCTCTGCTTCTCTTTTGAATACTAATCCATATAAAGTGTAGAAATAATAAAAAGAGTCTCTCTTGTTTAATCAGCTTTGGTTGCAAACTTTCTGCAGTAAAAGATCATTATCATATAACTCAAATTGGTAATCTTGTTACCCTCTTATACTAGAGTTCTGAATTTACCTAAGTTGACAAAGAAATGAAATTTTGCAGCTTTTGTCTGACATGCATGCTGTTTATGATTTTAGGGATTATATTCATTTTCAGTATTAAATTAATAGAATAAGCAAAATGTCAAACTTTGTTTACTAATTTTATACTTATCTGTTCCTTTAATATCCTGTCTTGGTTCTCTAGTTATAACATAGATGAACCTAAAGTTTGCTAGAAACATTTGCCATTAGCTTCTTCTAAAAAAAAATTAAATTTGAGGATAATCCTACCTCCAGAGCTTATTCTGTTCCTGGCCATTGACTGTGACAGTGGAAGGCTCATCTGAAAGCACCGGAGCATCCCATCTAAAAGCATAAAACATATTACATTTCATGAAAAAGCTAATTCAGATTGTTTAATTCTGGTAATATTGCCTCTGTCACCTTCAAAATCAAAATGTTCTTTCCTGTTATTATAAGGAAAACAACCAAATTGCTAAAAAACCCATTTGAATACACAGCTGCCTTATGTTGCATACTAATTTGATTAAAAACACTCGCGCCTCACCAGCATTTTTACATAAAGCACATTGGTGAATTTAACAAAGACTATTATAAAAATATATCTGAGGCAGTGTTGATGACCAGAGTCTGCAATAGTGACCACTGGCCCCCCCCAGGACTGAGCAAAAATCTTTTTGGCTGTCTTGGAAGGCATGAAACAATTGTCGAGCTATATTTGTTTGCTCACTGCTTTGGGCACTGAGCCAACCTCATTGCAAATAACTGCATTAGTCAAGTGTATCCAAATTATTACAACACAGCGTCCATCCCAGTTATTGCTGTTGAAGCATTTTCTGAATCTTCGTGTCACTAGAAAACATTTATTTGAAGGGTGAGCATCACATAAATTCAGGTCCACTTGGATTTATAGAAAAGTGGCAAGACTACTTTCACAACTGGCTTTATTTTTCCTGTCTCCAAGAAGGAGTTTTTGAAGGGCTTATTGTTAGGATCTTACTAAGTCAGAAGAATTTCCAACCCTCATCAGAATATTTTTTCATCCTGTGTTTTTTCTTTTATTTCTTCATTTCCTTCTTGGGATGATTTTTATCCAGTGCTAATATTTATCCATATATTAACTGACTTTAACTTTGTTTCTAATAATGAATGGGAGGGTTGAAAGCATTGGTAAATGGTATGAGCCAAGCTACTGAAGCCTATGCGGTTAAATAGACTGAGATTTTAGAAATCTTATTCCATATCTTACAGGTAAGCCACAAGCAAGGTCTGCATACAGAAAAAGAAAATTCCAGGTCTTTCTTGATGACCATACTGGTGAATTCATATATCAATGAACATATTTTCCAAATTCCTTATTACTCTCTAACAATAAGATATGCTATTTCAGAAGACACATTAGCTGCTTAACCCACACAGGATGGCTAAGTACATATTATGAAAATTTATCTGACATAAACCATGTTCACTATTTAGTTTTCCAAGTTAACTCCACACTGTATAATGTTTGGGTTTGGTTTTGGTTTTGATCATGATTTTTTTTTTTAGTTGCCTGCCCATTTTCCTCTTCATTCCCTTTATAATATCTAGAGAGCCATTTTACTCTTACAGATACTCCAGGCTACTGGGTGCCACAAGTGGCTTCTTAGGATCTTAGAATAATAATTTCATTATCTGTGATATGAAAATAATGATGCCTGTCATTTTTATTTCGAGACTATTCAGAAGACTAAAATAAATACTAAAAAGTATTAATAAGCTAAAAATTTCTTTATTATAAATCTAATGTTCAGCTTCATTTTGCCAATTGACCTCTCAAACACATCTTGGAAAATAGAACAAACTTACGGGTGCCTGGGGGGCTCAATCATTAAGCGTCTGCCTTCGGCTCAGGTCATGATCCCAGGGTCCTGGGATGGAGCCCCGCATCGGGCTCCCTGTATCGGGCTCTCTGTTCTGCGGGAGGCCTGCTTCTCCCTCTCCCACTCCCCCTGCTGGTGCTCCCTCTCTCACTGTGTCTCTCTGTCAAATAAAAAAAAAATTAAAAAAAGAAAGTGTAACAAACTTATGGGAAAATGAACCTAGCTATATCTGTTTGAAAAATTATAATGAATAAAATAGTTATGTTTCTATCCAGGTTTTATTTCATTAAAAGCTATTTGATATGAAGTATGAATAAACAAACACAAAATATAATCTTAATTTTATTCTTACAGTATATTAAAAAAGTCCTCCAGGAAAATAATTCTACCGGGAATGAACAGAATTAGGAGCACTCTGATTCTTCTCTTACGATTCTTCAGTAAAGAGTGTGATGCACCTATATTTAAGTTAAAAATAATAAACTTGTCTCTTGGGATGCCTGGCTGGCTCATTCGGTTAAGCTTCTGCCTTCTGCTCAGGTCATGATCCCAGGGTCCTGGGACCGAGTCCCGTATCAGGCTCCTTGCTCAGCAGGGAGCCTGCTTCTCCCTCTGCCTGCTGCTCCCACTGCTTGTTCTCTCTCTCTCTCTCTCTCTGACAAATAAATAAATAAAATCTTTTAAAAAATAAAAAATAAATTTGTCTTTCAGCAGTATTTATCAAGTACTCACCCTGTCAAGTACACTGAGACTTCCAGAATCTGTAAGAATAAGTGCCTAAACAGGGCGCCTGGGTGGCTCAGTCGTTACGTGTCTGCCTTCAGCTCAGGTCATGATCCCAGGGTCCTGGGATCCAGTCCCGAATCGGGCTCCCTGCTTAGCAGGGAGTCTGCTTCTCCCTCTCCTGCTGCCCCTCCCCGCCCCCCCCAAGCCGCTCATGATTTTTCTCTCTCTCTCTCTCAAATAAATAAATAAAATCTTAAAAACAGTAAGTGTCAAACAATTGGAAGATGGTTAAATAAAATATAAAATATTTTATAAAATATGGAAACAACTGATTTAAACTATAAATTCTGGGCGCCTGGGTGGCTTAGTCAGTTAAGCGTCTGCCTTCAGCTCAGGTCATGATCTCAGGGTCCTAGGATCCAGTCCCACATTGGGCTCCCTGCTTAGCGGGGAGTCTGCTTCTCCCTCTGCCTCTGCCCCTCCCCCTGCTCATGCTCACTCTCTCTCTCTCAAATAAATAAAATCTTTTTAAAAATAAAAAAATAAAATAAACTAGAAATTCTAAGTTAGCAAATGCCATGGAAATTACCTTGATATGATGTAAAGTGATAAAAGTCTGTATACAACACAAAAGTATGATAGTAATTGGGTCAACTTATATGGATATATAATTACACACTAATTTTGAGTTATATTAAATCAAATACATATATGTTTGATATGTATGTATATTTGATAGGAAATGCAAGAAATCTGAAGTTTATCATTGAGTTGTAGGATAGTATTGATAATTTTATGTATATCTTTATAATCCCTCATAATTTCTAAATATTGTTTCATAACTTTGCATGATTTCAGAAGTTAAAAAACAGACTAAATATTAATTTTTTAAAAAATCTTATGAGGTTATGAGAGAAATTAATACACTGTTAATTTCAAGTGTGTTATCAATGATAAACCTTGCATTAAATCAGTCCACTTTATTTTGTCTGTTTTATAGTAAATTACTATTAATTTTGTGGTAAAGTATAGTTACTCAAAAAATTATTTTCTTGTTAGTTTATTAGAACACAAGGTCATTGACTTATTTTATTTGAATGTCATTCTAGTGATAGTACAGAGATGGAGTAGGAGTCATTTTCTAAATGAAGTTCAAGAATTCTTACAATATTTTAGAAAATGCCTCTTGTGTTGAATAGACAGTTTTACTAGAGATTATACAAAGGATGGGAAGAACATTTCTGAAATTTTAATATGTTATTTGTAGGCCTCATTCTTTTTCACTACCTATTTTTCTATTCCCTTCACAAAAATGAAGCTATCCTTAAATCTTTATTTGATGGTTTCCCGTAAGATACAAATAGACAAAAGTAACACAGTCAGGATATAGGACAAACATTCTCAGAGATTTGTATACAATGATTTGCTTTAAAGCCTCCAGAAATTTTTGTGTCGAAAACCACCTGTAAATAAAAACACAATTATGAAAGAAATAAGCTGGAAAATTGCTATTTGCATGATAAGTATTTTTATATCATGGTTCATTTCGTAATTTTGTGAAAATTTTTTTCAAGAAATTGTGAAGAAATCATTCTAGTGACAGATTCTCTGTTCTAGAAACTTCTAGAATATTATACCATCATACAATGTAATTATCACAAGGTATTACCGGAAAACTGACTCAGAATGTTTGAAGCACAGTCTTTTAGTGTCCTAGGGCTCCCATTACAAAGTACCACAAACTGGATGCTTAGCAAAACAAAAATTATCTTACAGTTCTGGGGAATAGAAATCCAAGATTGGGGTACCAGCGGAGCCATACTGTCCCTGAAAGCTCTAGACAAGTATTTGTCTCAGGCCTCTCTTTCAGCGTCTGGTAGCTTCAGGCATTTCTTGACTTGTAGATGGCCATTTCCATATTATCTTCCCTCTGTGTATGTCTCTGTGTCCAAACTCCACCCCCCACCCCTCCCCCGCTTAAAGAACTCTGCTTGAAAAATAAGTAAATAAATAAATAAAGGTCACTGGCTGTATTGGATTAGGGCCCATACTAATGACCTAATTTTAACTTGATTGCCTTTGTAAAGACCTTGTTGCCAAATAAGGTTACGGTCTCCGATACTGAGGATAGGACTTCAGCCTATCTTTTTAGCGGGACAGAATGCAACTGTGAACACGTGTGATCTACCATTCTTACATACTGTAAGCTTTAATGTTGATCTTTTATGTTTAGAAGCACGAAAGTCACTTTTCAATAAAAAGCTAATTAATAACTGGTTTTTAAGCAAGTGCTTTTCTTGAGGACAAATCCCTTGACTTACAGGACCCTTGAAGAATTATAAATACTGAAAAACAGCAAAATCCAGCTCATCATGAGGCCTTCACTCTAGAGAGTTAAAGAAAGCTAAGAGTGCATCCAGAGTGCTGTGTTCTTTGCTGCTTAGTCTATAAGTCTGTAGGAAGATTTTTGAACTTACAAGGGGACATGAAGATCAAGGCATTTTAGGTTGAAAGTACCTCTTTTCATTTCACAGATGAAGAAACACTTGAAGGCCTTGAGCAATATTTGGCCAGAAAAAAAAAAAGAACTTGCTGGCAGATGGATTAAGCAGACAAAGTTTCATCCATAAAGAATATTTTATGCCCTAAAATATACAAAATTAGAAGCATCAATTAGGAAGCTGATAGTTTCATACTTAGCAAACATAGCCAGTAAAATGCATACATTTCACAGAAATGAAACTTCCAGAATGTAGGCTACCACATTGTAACATACTGGTTAAAACTGTGAGACACAACCTATGGAAGGAAAAGAATGAACTTAGAGAAAGCAGAACCATTAATATCTGCCCTGGGACATCATAAGCCTGAGGTTTGAATTCACTTTTTTCTTTATTGTGCTCTTCGTATTTTTTCTCCTAATTCTGCTCTGATTATTTAGCTGACTGAAGCAACTAAAGTAGAATAAGTTGTGACATCTTTGCTTTTTCAGTTGATTTTTTTAAAGTAACAGAAAGAAGACAGTTGCATGTGTCATTATGCAATACTTACAAAATATATGTGTTGCTCCGAATTGCCAAAAGTATCTACATACAAAAGGTAGCACATTCCATTTCTAATACGGTGTTTTTACCATAGACAATAAATGTCAGAGCTGAGTTAAAGTGAAGAATTATTTACTTTATGAGAGTCAGTCAAATATTAGTGATATAAGACATTTCTGTGTATCTATACTTATAGTTTTATCTTTGTAATAAAAGTTTAAATTATCTTTGAATGAGTATATGAAATGGCTTTTCAGTAGCACATTGTTTCATTTCTTATATCCTGTTTTGCTTATAGTTAGCTTTGTCTTGTAAAGGTTTTCATTTTTAATAAGTTCATGCTGTACTTATTTTATATTAAAACAGTAGGATAGGAGAATCTGTCTTTCTCCAGGCCATCAAAAATGAGTTCAGGCTACTAAGATACCCAGGATTTGAAAATGGTTTTGAAACGGGGTGAGTCATGGGATTTATGTTTAAGTCATATAATGCCAAATAGTGCTTGTATGTCCCTGGCCAAAGATTTCTAGGTGTGGGGCAAACAAACCTCAAGGTTTTAGACCTAGATGCAAGTATAAGATCTTAAAATGAAAAACAGGTCACTCCTTTGACAATCAGCCAGAAATTAAGCCAAATTTAGTTTCTAATATACACTTATTTCATATTTGCTAAAGCTAACATCATTAATAGCAAACTGCATATCGAAAGCCTTTTATTTGTAAATCTAGTGACTCCTACACTATACCAATTGATGCTGTGCCTCTGTAAGTTCAAGTCCTGCATGCATTTTCATTATGGGAAGTGTGAAAACTGAACTATTTTTGCGGTATGTAAATATGATAGAATTACTTTATCAAGATACCTTGGAATTTATAGAGATGATGGCCAAAGCAAATCAGATTAAATTTTTGACAGATTTTTGTGATTGTTAGACTCTAAGTTTCTTATAAGAGACAAGTGGAATACATTGTTTGTTCCCTCAAGAACTCTGCACAGGACCTGTGAAATAGATTTCAATAATTTTTATTTTTTTAGATTGCAAAAATTCTTGAAGTTTTTAGTTAGCAAATATTTGCTAAGCACTTACTGTATGTGCAGCACTATGCACAATACTAGAGACTCAGTGTGGCTACATAAGATAAAATGTAGGCACAGATTTAAGTTATCATTTAGTGATCATTTACTATGGCATTAACAATAGTAGGTTATTTATTAAGTGCTATAGGCATCAGGCACTCTCTATATATTATATAAATTATGTAAACACATGACTTAATCTACAGAAGTATTATTATTGCCATTTTACTGATAAGGAAATTTAAGTTTACAGAGGACAAGTTATTTTCCCATGCAATATATATAGTTAAAAGCAGGTCAACCTAGAAAATTATGCATCCAAATTCCAGACTCTTAACTGTTATCCTAAACATCTTTAAATATATATTTTTTGCTTTATTCTAGTATGTTGTATAGTATCATATGATTTTGATAGTTACATGTTTAATTAAACTGAAATAATACAATGGTGAGAAATCAAAAGAACAAAATGTACTCAATGTGACAGGAGTGTTTAATTTGCTTTCAGAAAAATCATGTATACCTAACTGCTAGAAAATCTAAGCATTGGTTTTATGATATAATTTCTTTTTTTAAATCTGATTCCAGGAATTTAGTTACTCAAATCTTTTCTGGGTATAGGATAAAGAAAATATAACGGGTAATATGATGACTTTTAAATTTTACCTTGGCAATTTAATTTATCTAAATTATTTTGGTTTTTCTTTTAAGATTTTATTTATTTATTTGAGAGAGAGAGAGAGAGAGCACAAGCGGGTAGAGAGGCAGAGGGAGAAGGAGGTTTCCCGTGGAGCAGGGAGCCCAATGCGGGGCTCGATCCCAGGACCCTGAGATCATGACCTGAGCCCAAGGCAGATGCTTAACCGACTGAGCCACCCAGGCGCCCCTGAAATTATTTTGGTTTTAAGATAAAAAATACTAATTAGCATCCATACCTGGGGACTAATGTTAAGCTTAATTTTACAAGTACTAAAATAGGCTTAAAATATGCCACACACCATTTTAATCACTTTACAAGGTTCAACTTCTTTAATCTACACAATAGGTAGTATAGATAGCTTTTTCAGAGGCATAGACTAATAAAACCAAAATTCCAGTCTAGTTAGTTTGGCTCCAGACTTTATGCCTCCTCACCATTACTTTCAGCTGCCCCCTGTTTAGCAGGCTAAATATATTATCCTATAATAATTCTTAGTAGAATTTTAGTCTTTGTATAATGTTAATATGAGAAAAGTCACTAAATATTAGTAGTTTTCAGAGAATACAATTTAATGAAAGAAAAGACATCTATTTATTACTTGATTTTCCTTTTTATATACTTTTTTACTTTTTTACAACTGTCGATAATACCATGTTTTTAAACAAGATTAACACCTGTACATACATATTTATAACTTGGTTGTAGTGTTCTTCTGTTTAACATTATTATTCATTATTTTCTCCAAATGAAATTTTTATGCTTTAAAAACTGGGCGGTCAGTTCTAGTGCTTTAGTTATTTTCTTTTTTTATTTTTCACTTTTATATCCTTTTTTTATATCTGCTCTTTCACTAATGAAACCTGATTCGCTGTAGTCCTACATACTGCTCCTTTTCTGCCCATTATTGCTCACTCTTTTAATGAATCTGTGAATCATGTTTTTCATTAACATAGAAAATTCTCCAACATTATATTTTTTTTACTTTTTAAATGTACAAAAGTACAATGAGCATACAACCTCACCTTGATTCAAAAATTAATCATAATTTTCTTAAGCAAATTTGTACCAAACCCTTTGAAAGTAAGTAGCAGGTACTGTGATTTTTCCATTTGTCCCTAAAATAATGACATTCCCTAAGTAGCCACACTATCATCATCACTCCAAAGAAAATTAAAACCAATTCTCCCCAGTTGTCCCCAAACTGTTTTCTACAATTTTTATAACTAGCACATAATCAAGATGCATCTATTGCATTTTTGTCTCTTAAATATCTCTAATATAAAATAGACCCCACCCATAATGCGGGCACACACACACACACACACACACACACACTGACTTTTTGAAATGATCAAGCTTATTATAGAATGTCTGCCTTCTGAATCTCTCTGTTTTCTTGGGATTTGACTTGCTCTTCTATTTGCTTCTGTATTTTCTATAATATTCAAATGCATATCTAAAAGCCTGAATATAATCAGATTAAAGATTTTTTGCAGGAATACCTCATAGATGATGAATCCCATTAAGGACTTATAATTTCACTATTAATGATGATGATGCTAACTTTGATCATTTCTTTACAGTAGTAACTGACCATTTTCTCCATTATTAAAGTATATCTTCCAACTGGCAATTAGCACACAATTTGTAGGGTGATGTTTGCCATCATATCTTGTACCCTGCCAAAATAGTGATTTCTAATTCTAGTATTCCTTTTATATTTATAAGCCAGTGTTTTTCTGTTAAAAAAAATCCCAAAACAAATAAAACAAAACAAAAAAACAAAAACAACAATAACAACACACACTTTCCCTCATCGAATGGGCATGAAGTTTCACCTTAAAAGATAAGATAAAGGCTTGTTTCTTTCTCTTTACTAATTTCAATATAAATATTTGGTGGAAATGTTAGAATCTTTTTTTCTTTTTTTTCTTTTCTTTTCTTTTTTGAGTATCACTGTGGACTTGTGGATTTCATTGAGGAGCCCCCTCAAGCCAGCTCCTTTGGCCTTTGGATATATCCCTTTTGGCCTATTAGCATTACAGTTTATGGCATCACAGAATCTCCCTGCCTCACCTTATGCTTTCCATCCTTAGACCTTCAACCATGCATTTCTCCAAGATATCCTAGGTCTTTTTATTGATAAAATTTTATTTAGTAGTGAAGAACTGGGTGATGATAGCTCATTGTTGCTGGGAAGTTATTGTTTCTAGGCCCGCAAGGGACACTGGGACATGTCTAGGAAAATATATACATTTTAAAAATGAAAATCATAGGTCTCTATTGATATTTATAGGTAAAATTTAGCATTATAGGATTTTATGTAACTTCTTTGGTATTGCATTTTTATCTTTTACCCTTGCAGTGCAAATCTTAGTTCCTAATAGTGATGTAATTACTTACTTGCTTTATTCATCAAATTGCTGGAAAACAGAAATATTACTGCTAAAAAGAAAACTATTGACAAGTTTATGATTAATTTGTATTTTTTCTAAATCTACAATCTTGTAATATTTGCTACTAAAGATAGATGTATAGTCTAATGTACATATAGACAATGCAGATATCTCTTGAATCAATTATTTTTTCTGTGTGGTTTATATTGCCAATTTGATATGCAGTTAGATTCATGTGTTTGTATTCAATTTACAGTTTACTTCTTCTGATCTCTTCTTCTTCTTCTTCTTCTTCTTCTTCTTCTTCTTCTTCTTCTTCGAGTTAACTTTAAATATGTAAGATGTTTATCCGGTTCAAAAAGAGTATAAAAGGTATTTTGGGGGAAATATCACTTCCATTTATATCCCATTCTGTCAGTTTCTCCTTATCCCAACTAGTAATCATTTTGATTCATTTCTGATTTATTCTCCCAGGATTTGTTTATTTTGTAAAACAAATTCTTATTTCTTCTTCCCTCTTAGTATGAGAGAGCATACCCAAAGTACTGGTTTACAAGTTGCTTGTCTAATTAACAATATGTCCTGGTAAATACTTCATATAACTACATGGCAACTATTTTCGTTCTTTGTATCATAGTTTATTCAACTAGCCCTGATTGATGGACATTTAGATTGTGTCCAGTCTTTTGCCATTACTAATAATGGCACAGTCATTAACTTTGTTTTGTATTTACTGAGGAATGTCTTCAACATAGAATCCTGAAATTAGAAATGCCGGATTAAAGAGCAAATGCATTTGGAATATTGCTGGATATGGCCAAATTTCCCTCCATAGGGGTTTACTATTTTGCGTATAACCTGAAACTTATTAGAATAGCTCTTTTTCTGCAGCCTTGTTAGTAGAGTATGGTATAAATATTTTAGAGTTTTGACAATCTGATAGTTGAGAAATGCTATCTTAATGCAGTTTTAATTTTTATTTCTTTTATTATGAATACTTCCTTATATGTTTAAAAGTATTTTCATAAGTTTAGGAAATATTTTATATGTTTAAAAACCACTTCTTAAGATGTACACATCTTGTCATTTTTTCTTCTCTATCCTAAAGACTCTTTACTTGTTAAAGTGATTGGGCATTTTTCAGTGATACTTGTTGCATGTTTTTTTTCCTAGATTGTATTTAGCTTTTGACTTCACTAATGACTTTATACTATGAAAAATAAAGTATTATTTTGTTAACTATTTTTATGTAAACAAATACATCAATCTTTCCTTTTATTCCTTCTTAATTTTAAATTGTGGTTAAAAAGTGTTTTTTCACTCCCAGACTATATAAATGAATTCATTCATGTTTTATTTTCATATCTGTATGTTTTTATTTTCACTTTTAATTTGAAATGCCATCTTTTTCACATATGAAATGTCTTTGTGTATGTGCTCTGTCTTTGGACTTTCTAATTTACTCCAAAGAACTTTTTATTCAAGTACTAATGACACATAATTTTAACTGTTTAGGTTTTACATTTTAAAACTCTAATAGGTTTAGCTCCCTTCTTTTTTTTTAAAATCAATTGTGTTTATTTTTTTGCATTTCTTTTTTTTAATTTTTTTATTGTTAGGTTAATCACCATATATTACATCATTAGTTTTTGATGTAGTGTTCCATGATTCATTGTTTGTGCATAACACCCAGTGCTCCACACAGAATGTGCCCTCTTTAATACCCATCACCAGGCGAACCCATCCCCCTACCCTCCTCCCCTCTAGAACCCTCAGTTTGTTTTTCAGAGTCCATCGTCTCTCATGGTTCGTCTCCCCGTCCGACTTACTCCCCTTCATTCTTCCCCTCCTGTTATCTTCTTCTTTTTCTTTTTTCTTAACATATGTTGCATTATTTGTTTCAGAAGTACAGATCTGTGATTCAGCAGTCTTGCACAATTCACAGCACACACCATAGCACATACCCTACCCAATGTCTATCACCCAGCCACCCCATCCCTCCCACCCCCCACCACTCCAGCAACACTCAGTTTGTTTCCTGAGATTAAGAATTCCTCATATCAGTGAGGTCATATGATACATGTCTTTCTCTGATTGACTTATTTCACTCAGCATAACACCCTCCAGTTCCATCCACGTCGTTGCAAATGGGAAGATCTCATTCCTTTTGATGGCTCCATAATATTCCATTGTGTATATATACCACTTCTTCTTTATCCATTCATCTGTCGATGGACATCTTGCCTCTTTCCACAGTTTGGCTATTGTGGACATTGCTGCTATAAACGTTGGGGTGCACGTACCCCTTCGGATCCCTACATTTGTATCTTTGTGGTAAATACCCAGTAGTGCAATTGCTGGATCGTATGGTTAGCTCCCTTCTTTTATTCTTTTCTGTTTCGTTATTTAAGAAATCCTTGGCTATTCTTGCTTGCTATTTTTTCTATATGAACTGTAGAATCTACTTGAGTAGTTTCAGAAATATGCTTATTGCTGTTTTTATTTGGGTGACATTAAGTTCATATTTTTTTTTTTTACTGAGGAAAATTCAAGGATTTATGTTAGTAAGTCATCCTATTGAAGAACATAAGAGGTCTTTCCATTTTACCATTTGATTTTGTCTTTCAAGACTGTTTTAAAATTTTTGTTATGTGGGTTTTACCCATGTGTTCAGAAGTTATACTCGAGGATTTTTATTTCTTGTTGTTCTTATAATTTGTGTATTCTTTTCCACATAGCTCCTAACCTATTAATATTTGGTTATGAAGACTCTGGGATACTTATATATTAAATTTACATCATGCTACTTACCAAATTCTCTGATATTCTGGCTGTTTTCCTCTGAACTTCATGGGTTTTCCATGTATAATCTCATATAACTTACAAGTCTATTTAATTTAACCTCTTCCTTGATAATTTTTTTTTAAGATTTTATTTATTTGACAGAGAGACACAGCAAGAGAGGGAACACAAGCAGGGGGAATGGAAGAGGGAGAAGCAGGCCTCCTGTGGAGCAGGGAGCCCGACGTGGGACTTGATCCCAGGACTCTGGGATCATGACCTGAGCTGAAGGCAGACGCTTAACGACTGAGCCACCCAGGCACCCCTCCTTGATAATTTTTATCTTTTTATTTTCTCAAAGCAAATCATGTCAGATAGATGCCTTATCCTTGACTTTACTGCAAATATGTGTAGTATTCCTTCATCGGGTAAAATTCTGGATTTGAGGATGAGGAATGAATTTATCAAGTTAAAGAAGTAACTAGCAATTCTCATTCCATTTATTTTTTTTCAATCAGAAATGAATATGTGGTGTGCTTTTCCAGAACCTATGAAAATGATGATATAATTTTTCTCCTTAGATCTATTAATACACTAAATAGTATCAATGGGTTTACTAATTTTGAGTCTTCTTTGAAATCCTAGAATGGCCTTCACTTGATCATAATACATTTTTAAGCCATGCTATTAGATTTTGTTTTTAATATATGCTATATTTCCCCATGAAATAAGCGTTTTAATACAATACCTTTCACATTTTACATACTACTTTTTCATAAAAAATCAAAGCACCTTTTAGACATCATTTATTTATTTATTCATTCATCAGTTGATGGACACTGGGGCTCTTTCCATAATTTAGTTATTGTTGACAATGCTCCTATAAAAATTGGGATGCATGTATCCCTTTGAATCAGTATTTTTGTATCCTTTGGGTAAATGCCTAGTAGTGCAATTGCTGCATTGTAGGTAGTTTTCTTTTTAACTTTTGAAAAACCTTCATACTGTCTTCCAGAGTGGCTGCACCAGTTTGCATTCCCACCAACAGTGTAAGAGAGTTCCCCTTTCTCCACATCCTCGCCAACACCTGTTGTTTCCTGTGTTGTTAATTTTAGCTGTTCTGACTGGTGTGAGGTGATATCTCATTGTAGTTTTGAATTATTTCCCTGATGCCGAGTGACGTTGAGTATATTTTCATGTGTCTGTTAGCCATCTTGATGTCTTCTTTGGAAAAATTTCTATTCATGTCTTGTGCCCAATTTTTAATTGGATTGTTTTGGGGGTGTTGAGTTTGATAAATTCTTTATATATTTTGGATACTAAACCTTTACCAGATGTCTAATTTAGAGTATTTTCTCCTATTCCATAGGTTACCTTTTAGTTTTTTGATTGCTCCCTTCACTGTGCAGAAGCTTTTTATCTTGATGAAGTCCCAATAGTTTATTTTTGCTTTTGTTTCCCTTGCCTCAGGAGACATATCTAGTAAGAAGTTGCTATGGCCAGTGTAAAAGAGGTTACTGCCTGTGTTCTTCTTTAGGATTTTGATGGGATTTCTCATTAATACACGTAGATACATACATAAGATACATAGATACATAAGATTATTCTATAGTGTTTGATTTTGACAATCATTAGAATTTTATATATTATTGTTATGCTTGTTGAATAAAAAGATTTATAAATTTACCTTATTGTCCTATGCTCTTGAAAAGAATAAATAGTTCTGGGATTATTTAGAATAAAAAAGTTTGGTTGAATTCCTCTGTCAAAATATCAAAAAGTCGGCTATTTTTTAGGGTGATAATCTTTTAAAACTTTCTAATTTTCTTATATGGATGTGGCTATTTAAAATTTTTCTCCCTTGGGGCACCTGGGTGGCTTAGTCATTAAGCATTTGCCTTCGGCTCTGGTCATGATCCCAGGGTCCTGGGATCGAGCCCCGCATTGGGCTCCCTGCTCAGCGGGAAGTCTGCTTCTCCCTCTCACACTCCCCCTGCTTGTGTCCCCTCTCTTGCTCTCTCTCTCTCTCTCTCTCTCTGTCAAATAAATAAATAAAATATTTTAAACATAAATAAATAAATTAATTAAATTAAATTAAATTTTTCTCCCTCTAGAGAGTTCACTTTTGGTGAATTGTAGTTTCTAAAAAATTTACTTGGCCTTTTACTCTTCAATTTACTAATTTTACATGAAATCCTTTTACTTGCACCTATACCAATGAATACTCTGAGATTATTATACTTTCCCTTTTCTCTTCCTTTGAATTCTATTTTTAAAATTGGGTTATTTCAACACTTCAGAGCACATAGCATTTTCATACTATTCTTCCATCATTTTATCACTGCATTTTAGCTTTAGATCTACAATTACCTATATTCAAATGTTACCACTATTTTATTTGCCAAAATTTCCCAATCCATTCCTGGATAAAAGAAGCCTGTCCTCTGACATTTTCCTCAAGAAGGACTTGCCCTGTGCTGTTTTCTGAGCTTTTGCATGTATGAATTTGATACTAAAAGGACAGTTTGGTTGAATAACTCCCTGGGTCATACTTTGCTTTCTGCAATACATTTTTAAGAATTGCTTAAGAATTGCTCTGTTGTGGGATGCCTGGGTGGCTCAGTCAGTTAAGTCTGCCTTCGGCTCAGGTCATGATCCCAGGGTCCTGGGATCCAGTTCCACATCGGGCTCCTTGCTCAGCAGGGAACCTGCTTCTCTCTCTGCCTGCCATTCCCACTGCTTGTGCTCTCTCTCTCTCTCTCTGACAAAAATCTTAAAAATCTTAAAAAAAAGATTGCTCGGTTGATATCTTGTTTTGCATATTGTTATTGAGTAGCTTACTGATTTTCTTTCCTTTCTAAATGGCCTGGATTTTTTTGCCCTTTTTTGCCCTTATCTATAAAGTATAATAGTTTTACTAAGAAATATATCTATAAGGTGATATATTTAGATATATCTAGAAGTTTTACATTTTGGTTTTGTTCCATTGATTGAGGTTTCATCTTGAGAGACTCCAATTATACATATATTCTATATTTACCTGCCTTTTATAGCCATGTATTTCTTTCAGATCTCATTTGCTTCTTTATTTTAGACCATCCTTATTTCTATCCTTTATGTCCATTATTATATCACAATGTTGATTGCTTTGTCACATTTCACATCTTCCTGTTGTTTGATTTGTTCTGTTTTGAGTTTTCATGTATACCATTGCTCATTTAATTATATTTAACTTAAATTAATGTTTCAATTTCTCTTATAATCATGAAGTGTTTTCTTTTTTTACCAAAAATTTATTTACTTTGTGTTTTTCTTCTTAGAGTAATTTTATATGAAATCTGAAACCTGGATTTTATGGTGGTTATTGTTAATTTGTGTGCTCTGTTTTCCTAAAGCAACAATATCAGTGATCCCCAGGATGGGTAGAGTGAAAAAAGGCAAATTGGCTTCTTTCTTAAATTCTCAATTCAGTTGCTTCCTTTTCTGAGCATACAGTATAGAGAAGCTTATTTAAAAATAAGTGGATACCTAACTTTTTAATCTGTCTTCTAAATCTTTGATATTATTTTGTTTCTGTAGGGTCATTGTTTTCATCCATTATCTTCTATTCCTTCACCAAAGAATGTATCTGACTTTCAAAGTGCTCTCTCTGACCTATTTTTTCTTTGATAGCTAAAGAGACCTGAAATGATCATACTTTTCTTAAAAAAAAAATAGCTATCTCAAAACTAGAATGAGATATCACCTCACACCAGTCAGAATGGCTAAAATTAACAACACAGTAAACAATAGGTGTTGGCAAGGATGCAGAGAAAGGGGAACCCTCTTATGTTGTTGGTGAGGATGAAAACAGATACAGCCACTCTGAAAAACAGTATGGAGGTTCCTCAAAAAGTTAAAAATAGAACAACCTTTTGATCGCAATTGTACTACTAGGTAGTTACCCAAAGGATACAAAATTACTGATTTGAAGGGACACATTTATAACAGCATTAACAGCAATAGCCAAATTATGGAAAGAGCCCAAATTTATGTCCATAAACTGATGAATATATAAAGAAGAGGTGGTGTGTGTGTGGTGTGTGTGGGTGGGAGGGAGATGGGTGGTGGAATATTACTCAACCATCAAAAAGAATGAAATCCTGCCATTTGCAATGATGTGGATGGAGCTAGAGAGTATTATGCTAAGTGAAATAAGTCAGTCAGAGAAAGACAAATACCACAGGATTTCACTCATATGTGGAATTTAAGAAACAAAACAGATGAACATAGAGGGGAAAAAAAAGAGAGGCAAACCAAGAAACAGACTCTTAACTATAGAAAACAAACTGAGGGTTACTGGAATGAGGTGGGTGGCGGATGGGTTAATTGGGTGATGGGTATTAAGGTGGGCACTTGTGATGAGCACTGGATGTTGTATGTAGGTGATGAGTCACTAAATTCTACTCCCAAAACTAATAATACTCTATATGTTAACTAACTAAAATTTAAATTAAAACTTAAAAAAATAAAAAATAGCTATTTTTTGGTCAATTCTAATTTCAGCATAGTTTGCAATAAGATTAATGTGCCATGGGTTCCTCAGTGAACTAAGTAAGAGAAATTCAAATTATTAAGCAGGTAACATAAACTCCTATTTAAAGATTGCATTCCAATTTTTAAAAATTCCATTATGGCAATAATGCTTTTGCCTCTTGCTCCCATCTGTAGTCTACTTCAAATAATTGTCCTGCAGCTTTAAAAAATGAGTAAAACTAACAATTTCTACTAATGATCATTTGTGGTTTAATAAAAGGGCAAGACTAGCCTTCTTATTAAATATTTTTAAATCCAATACAAATATTACTAAACAGCCTTAAAATACAACTGTACTATTTATTGGTTCCTAACATGGTTCCATGAAGGAGCAAAGAGAGTTGAATACTTAATTTATCCAAGATAGTTTAAATGTTTCAGAAACTTTCTGAGGATGAAGAAGGTATCCACATCTCTGGACTGGATCATTGAGAGTAAGTTCAGAATTATCTGCTGTCAGGAAGGCAAGAAAAACATTTTTAAAGAAAGGAGTACTTATCAATCAAAAATGGTAGAAAAATAACACACTCAATTCTGTGATTGTCTATTAATGAATGAACTAAGAACTTTAGACACTTATATCTACCTGACCAATGGACAGCAACTAGAAATTTTACAGGTACCTGAAACACAAAATATCCACCCCTGAATTTTCCTCTTAAGTTCTGTTGCTTCTGTGGTCTGTTATTTTTTTTTTCTTTTATTTAGTTGCATCATCATTGACTCAGTTATCACAACAGAGAGATGGTTATCATCATTGACTCTTTGCTCTCAAGGCCCCATGTACAACTTCAAGTTTTTATAATTTACATGATACAAATTTTGAACCTATTGTCTCTCTTCACTATTGGTGTTATCATTGTCCTGTTTTATACATTTATCATTTTTCATCTGGATTACCCCTAACAGCTTCCTATTTTGTCTTCCTATGGCTAGACCTAACTTTCTGAAATTCCTCATCACAGTAGTTTAAAGCTCTTGAATGAGTGTTCAAAGTCCACTGTCTCTCAGTAATCTAACCCTGCCAAATAACCATCCTTACTTTGACCCATTATCATCTTATCTTTAGATGTTATATTTCAGCACTACTAAATTGTGTGTAGTTCTCTTTGTAGGCAATGCTGTTTCTTATCATGGACATTTGCTCATGCCATCCTGTTTCTAGAATGTTTCTCCACAGTCGTATTTCTATAGTCCTAATTGTCCTTTGAGTTTCAATGCAAATATCATCTCTTCCATAAAGCTTTCCCTGGTTCTTTCCCTCTCCCTGACATACACACACAATGTCTTGTCTTACCACCATGTGCTATGTCACTATCAATTTCCCCTGCTATCTTGGCAACAGTACACGTCTTGGTCACTTTTTTATACTCATTGCCTAGCACAGTCTGACAAATGCCATATAATAAATAATTGAATATGGTAATTAAAAAAACAATAGATTTTAAAATACAACTTAAGGGGGAATGATAGGTATTTTATCTTTTTTATAAAATGTTATTTTCTTTGTATATGACTTTTACTTATACTACATATTACTATATTTAATAAACATAAATTATATAGTAATTATGAAAAATATTACAATCATATGAGTACCCTTTAAGTTGCTAGGTGAGTTTAGATCTATTTCTACTGTGTTTGACATTCTTCTGCCTGTTTCAAATTGGAATGAAGTTCAGTGACTTGGGAAATAAATATAAAATTCCACATAGCTATTTATTCAAGAAATAGATCTGTAGAGCATGTAAAGATTCTTGAAATTCCCATTGTTGCTGCAATGCTGCTTGTAAACAAAATGAACTTCAGTGACTCACTGAAAATTTTTATTTTTGGTCAGCCTAAGAAAATGTACAGAATATATTTTTTTCCTATTTTTAAAATGCTTGTTTTACTTTTTCCTACAGATTATGGTCTGACCTAAATCTTGAGCTTCATCACTCATTCTTTCTTCTTACTCTCCCTTTTCTTTGGCCAAGCCATTAAACTTACCATACTTTGCACTTTGTGCTTTCCTGTTTGCCTAAAGCCAGCTTCTTCATATTTAGTCAGATGATGTTTTCCTCCACCTCCATATATCCAAACTTACCTTTTACCAGGACAGAGGTCAAAGGTCACTTCCTTTGCCCTTATAAATATTCTCCTCTGAACCTTAGGAAAAGTGATCTCTTCTCTCCATTAAGTCACAGGAGTTTGATTTGTAACTCTCTTAGGACTTCTCCCTCATTATTACTAGTATATCCTCAAACAGCTGACCTTAAATAAAGCCATATTATATTCCACACCCTCTTTTAAGTAACTACCTTTTCCTGAGTTTTAACAAGAATAATATATGATCCATTTTTATACTCAGGTATACACAATAGAATGCCCTTTATATTATGTTTTCTCCTGCTATTTGAAAGTAAAGTGTTTCTCTGAAACCTTTTGTAAGCCAAAATAGCATAAAGTGAAGAAGCAATTACCATTAATTTATATGGAAAATTTGTTAATGTTCCCAGACCCAAAAAATAACCTCTCTTAGGCCTTTCTTATACCTTAGGACACATTTTGTTTAATGAATGCACAAAACAAATTGAGATAAAGCACAGATGCTCACAGACGCAGTTCAAAGCCATGGCAGCTTGATGCTGAGATGCTGAGTGCAGCTCCCAGGGAAGGAACTTGGTGGTGCCACTCTCGGCTTACTGCAAAACAAACACAACACTACTTTTGCTTTTGCTTTTTTTGGTAAAAGCAGAAATCCCCTTTGGATTTCTTTTGTTTAGCAAAAACAGGTACTAATGTAGATCTTTCCTAAAAGCAAAGTGGCATTAACAGGAACTTTTAAAAAGAAAGAATACCTGTATGTATAGGTTATTCAAATAACATATGTTTGGGGAGCCTGGGTGGCTCAGTCCGTTAAATGTCTGCCATTGGCTCAGGTCATGATCCAGGGTCCTGGGCTCCCTGCTCAGCACGGAATCTCCTTCTCCCTATCCCTTTGCCTCTCCCCCTGCTCATTCTCTCTCACTTGCTCGCTCACTCTCTCTCAAATAAATTTTAAAAATCTTTAAAAAAAAAAAGATAACATGTTGAATGAGTAAATGTCTAATATACAAATGGTTAAATAAATAATGATTGATTAGATAAAATGAATTATAATTAATTCAACTTATACATATTGAGCAACTACTATATGCCAGCCACCCTATCTTGTAAAAGGATTACAAAAATCCTCAAGATTTCAGGCTAGTAGAGACTCCAGACATATACTACAACAATTAAAATACTGTGTAATAATTTTATACACAGTGAAGATGCTATGAGAACAGAGGAGTGTCTAAATCAGTCTGAGAAGGCAATGAAAGCTGGGGTTTTTTTTCTTTTTATTGTTATGTTAATCACCATACATTACATCATTAGTTCTTGATGTAGTGTTCCATGATTCATTGTTTGTGCATAACACCCAGTGCTCCACGCAGAATGTGCCCTCTTTAATACCCATCACCAGGCTAACCCATCCCCCCACCCCCTCCCCTCTAGAACCCTCAATTTGTTTTTCAGAGTCCATTGGCTCTCATGATTCGTCTCCCCCTCCGACTTACTCCCCTTCATTCTTCCCCTCCTGCAATCTTCTTCTTTTTCTTTTTTCTTAACATATGTTGCATTATTTGTTTCAGAAGTACAGATCTGTGATTCAACAGTCTTGCACAATTCACAGCGCTCACCATAGCACATACCCTACCCAATGTCTATAACCCTGAAGGCTGGTTTTAAAAGGTGATAGCTTGTCCAAGCCTTGAAGGACTAGTCGGGATTAGCTACATGCATAAAGTTGGAACAAGTATTTTTTTTAAAAAGTAGCAAATGGGGCACCTGAGTGGCTCAGATGGTTAAGTGTCTGCCTTTGGCTCAAGTCATGATCCTGGAGTCCTGGGATCAAGTCCCATATTGGGCACCCTGCTCCTTGGGGAGCCTGCTTCTCCCTCTGCCTCTCCCTCTCTCTGTCTCTCATAAATAAATAAAATCTTTTTTAAAAATTAAATAAATAAATAAATTTTTAAAAAGTAGCAAATGCAAAGGTCAAAGGTGAAAAATATCATGATTCTCTTTAGGAACTTACAAGAATATCAGAAATTCAATTGTGAAGGATTTTACGTGCTGCCCTAAGGAGTTTTACTTCATCAGAAAATTTCCTGGTTTCCATAAAAAAAAATATTAAGCAGAGAGGTAACAAAATAAGGCTTTCCTTGTAGAAAGAGCCCTCTGAGGTGACAGTGAAGGCTGTGTTAGAGGGGATAAGATAGGAAAGGAGATCTCTAGGAGGGTTTGCAAAGTCTTCCAGACTATAAATAATGGGAACCTAATCTAAAAAGGTGTTGGTAAGGGTGCCATGGAGAGGAAGGAGTTGAGATATAATTCAGAGATAAAATCCACAAGACTGGGCTGGAAATGCAAAGAGTGAGAGAGGGGACCTAGTATGCTTCCAGGTTTCCCACCTGGGACACAGATGATGTTCACAAAGACAGCTTTAAAAGAAGACAAATTTGTAAGGACAAATGATGAAATTAAGCATTTGTTGTTTTAGGTGTAGGTTGACATCTAGAAGGTAATTCCTAGTACCCACATTCTTAGTCAGTTTGGTCTGCTATAACAAAATAGTATAAACTGAGTAGCTTATCATCAATAGAAACTTATTTCTTATAGTTCTAGAAGCTGGAAGTCTGAGCTCAGGATGCCAACAAGTTTGGGTGCTGACAAGGAAGTCTTCCATGTTTCAGAGGGATGACGTCTTGTTTATCCTCACATGGTGGAAGAACCAGCTAACTGTCTGGCCTCTTCTAAGGGCACTGATCCCATTCGTGAAGGATCTACCCTCATGACCTAATTATCTCCCAAAGGTGTCACCTCCAAATATTATTACAATGGGGATAATGTTTCCACATGTGGATTTTAGGGAGACACATTCAGTCCGCTGCAGGTGGTTAATGCAAATTAAGCCTGGGGAAAGGAAGATAAGAATTTAGAAGCTTCAGTAAAGATGATGGATTTTACCTAATATGCAGGAGGAAGGTATTGAAGGGTTTAAATGCAGGGAAGATGAGTTCATCCTTCCAGTTTGTGTCATCTTCTGCCAATTCCTGCCTCAAATTCTGTAGCCAAACTGAAGTATTTTAGTTCACTGAAGATACCATGCTTTTCTCCTCTGGCTATTTGCCTATAAAGTTCTTCTCCTTGGGAAGTCCAGCCTTCTCAAAAACATATGAGTGCCACAGATTGCCTTTAGTTAACCCTATGTTCTCCCTAACAACCTCTACTAGCACCAATAGTAGCACTTTTTGTACTATTTTATTTTTTAAATTTAAATTTAAGTTATTTTGTTTTAAATATAAAATTTAATTTATACATAGAAGAAAGTCCACAAATAATTGTACAGATCTTTAGTAAGCAAATTGTAAGAAGGCCCCCAAGATCCCTACCCCCACCCTCTTGTGAGCACATCCTTTGTAATCAGCTCACCTTGAATGTGGGCAGCACATGTGATTTTGACAGCATACTCTCTCCCTTGATTAAATTGCATTATGTAAGACTCTTTCATGGCAAGAGATTATCCTGCTAGTTTTGAAAAAGTTAGCTGTGATTTTGTGAGAGAGCATGTGGCTAGGGTATAAGGGTAGCTTGTAAAATGCTGAGAGCAAACTGATTGTGGTTGAACAATATATTCTGTATGATTTCAAGTCTGAAATTTATTGAGATTTGTGTTATGGTCCAGGATATTGTCTATCATGTATGTTCCTTGGATACTTAAAAAAAAAGTGTATTCTGCCATTGTTGGGTGGAATGTTATGTAAATGTCAGTTAAATCCTGTTGGTTGATGATGTTGATTTCTTCTCTATCCTTACTGCTTTTCTGTTTAGTTGTTCTATCAATTATTGAGAGAGAGATGTTGGAATCTCCAACCATAATTGTGGATTTTTCTACTTTCCTTTTTTGTTTTTTTGTTTTTTTCACATATTTCACACCTCTGTTTTTTGGTCCATGAATATATAGGTGGGTTATGTTTTATATGATTATATTATGTTTCTATTTTCTTTGCCATATAGTCTACATTATCTGTAATTAATATAGCCACTCATTGCCTTTGATTAGTATTTCTATATCATTTTCCATTACTTTTTCTTCCAACCTGCCTATTTTGTTATATTTGAAATGAGTTACTTGGAGACAATATATACTTGAGTCATGGAGGTTTTTTTTTCTTTTAATCCACTGTGCCAATATCTCTATTCTAATTGGTATGTTTAGACTATTTGCATTAAATGTAGTTGTTGATAAGCTAGGGCTTATATCTGCCTTGTTATTTTTTTGTTCTCTATTTGTTCTGTCTGGTTTTCATTTCTCCGTTTTCTTCTTCCTGACTTCTTATGGATTACTTGAACATATTTTTGAATTTCATTTTGATTATATTGTTTTTATTGCATCTCTCTAAGTAGCTTTAACAATGGTTGCTCCAGGTATAACATTACATATACATAACTTATTACAATCTACTGATGTCATCATTCTGCTTGTTCAAGTGAAATATAGAAACTTTACCTCTCTTTACATTCCTTTATGGTCTCCATGTATAATATATCTTTAAAAATTTATTCTAAATCCATTTTAGAACCACATCAGCCAGCATTATAGTTTTTCCTTCAACCATCAAATTTAATTTAGAAAATTCAAGAGGGAAAGAGTATCTGTCTATGTTTTCACTTATTAAATTTTCTTCCTCCTTTCTGATGTTCTAAGTTTCCTTTTTTATATCATTTTCTTTCTGTGATTGAGAGAACCTGGGTAATGTAGTTTTCAAGAATCAGCCCTCCACAATACAAACCAGAGCATAAAAGGATGGGAAAGGAAAGGACTAATGAAAGCAAAGGACTAATGACCAGCACAATATGCCCATATCTTCTCCATGAGAACACTGGAAAAACATACCAAGGAATCTTTAGATAGCAATATAATAATGTCATTAAGTTTTATGTTTCTTTGTAATATGTTTATTTCCCAAATTTCCTGAATTAACCATGTTTTAGTTTTAAAATAGAAGAAAATTATACACCTATTGCTTTTAGAACTTTTTTGATGACCCAGGAGGAAGAATATATGTATATATGCAACTAAAGAATTGTTGAACACCACATCAAAAACTAATGATGTACTTTATGTTGGCTAATTGAACATAATAATAAAAATTAAATAAATAAATATTTTTAAAAAGAATATATATGAATATATCCTGTCTGATTTCAATTCTTTTAAATTTGTTGAGATTTGTGTTTATATATATTCATGTGTGTGAATATATAATATATATGAAATATATACACATATTCATGTGTGTGAATATATAACATATAATATACATGTGTGTATATATATATATACACACACATATATTCATGTGTGTGTGTATTCACACACATACTAGCTACCCTGGGGATGAGAGAAAGAAAGGATCTTTTTGAGAAACTTAAGAAGCCACTATTAAGAGGCAAGAAAAATTCAAGATGGTACTGTTTATTACTATAACAAAGTAGAGGAAAGTTTGAATGGCAGTAGGTGTTTAAAAGCTTCAAATGCTGAGAAGTGGCAAGATCATTAGGGATTTTCATGACAGCAACTATAACAGGTTGAGGAATAAACATGAGGTGAGATAATTAGGAAGGTCAAGTCAAAACAGGTAATCTATCAAGAAGCTTGGATTAAAAAGAAATCAAAGTAAGAGGGTGACACTTTGTCACAAACCAATTGTCAGGGAAGGAGTTTTTGTTATTTTTTTAACATAGAACCAGTCTTAAAATATTTAAATATGGAGTGGAAAGAGCCAGTAGCAAAGAGAATGAAAATATGTAAGAAAAACAAATGGATAGAAAAAAGATTCAGACCACTTTTGAAAGAAAGTCTTGCCTTTTGAGAACTGCCTAGTACAAAGAAGGTCCATCTGCAAGAAGATCCAAATGTTTTGAGTTGATGTTCTACCAATATCAGTATCCTTTTTATTTAATCATGTCTAAATATATTTCTCTATTATCATGTCACTTCAATTAATAAGCCTATGAATTGAGTGCTTTTAATATTTGTTGCTATTTCTGAGCCTCCAGGTGGCAGTGGCTTTATTGCAGTGGCTTTTGCGACACCAGCAGTCTTAGAATCCAATGTAAGAAATCATAAAATCATTCTTACACTGCTTGCTTTGCAGCAGAGGCTCACAAACATGCAAGTCCCATTTGTCCGTATGCTGTGCATGGTATCCTGAGTTCACCTGACACCAGGACACACGTACTAAGGTTTCAAATAGTTAATACAAACTAAAATTCACACAGCTGAATTGACTTAGAGTTGTTTTAATAAGGAAATAATAAAAATGGTGTTTGTCATAGACCATCTTGTAGGCAGGAATAAGTTAGATTATATTGGGGGAGCCCGTGTGGCTTGGTTGTTAAGCGTCTGCCTTGGGCTCAGGTCATGATCCCAAGGTCCTGGGATCGAGCCCCACATTAGGCTCACTGCTCAGCAGGAAGCCTGCTTCTCCCTCTCCCACTCCCCCCTGCTTGTGTTCCCTCTCTTGCTGTGTCTCTCTCTGTCAAATAAATAAAATCTTTAAAAAAAGAAAGTTAGATTATATTTTTATAACTTCACTACTAAAGTGCTATACCAGTGGAAAAACTCAGTATGTGATTTCAATGTTAAACAGTCTCTGATTTATAAAACCTCAACAGTTAAGATTGTGATCAGCAATTGCTTAAAAGAAAATAAAAATACACCATATACATTGATGATTGATTTAGATAAAAGCAATCTTTCTTTGTTAAAAACAAAAGAAAGATTGGAGTAGTAGTGTTAAAATACAAACTCTGTATTTAAAGGGAATAAATTATTCTTAGTAGTCACAAAGTAGTGCTACCTAGTGGACTAAAAAGAGTGATGTATGAATCTCAATAATTTTTACACCATGGCTGGATTATTTTTGTTAAATCCTTTGTCATGAAAGGAAAATGTAAGCAATATTATTTTGGTTTCTTTGTATCAATATAACTCTTTAATTAGGAAAAATGGAGACTTGTTGGTTGGAAACATCAGATATTAAGAGTATAATCTCTCATTTAAGAAGATCATGAAATGCCTGATTATCAGAGTCTTCAGGTCCCTGGTTACTGGTTCACAGTATTCAGACATATATTGGACAGTTGTAACCCCAAACTTACTTTATGACAGAGTCCTCATGACTTTTGATATCACACAGAGGAGTTAAAATCATGTCTTTTGATTTATATGTTTTATCACACTGGGGAAATTAAATCATCTTTCAGTCTCAGGTTTTTTTTACTGTACCATGATGGGGTGGGGGGGTGGGGAGTTAATAGTCCATAGAGTTGTTGAGATAATTAAATAATATAAATAAGGCATATTTCATATTGCCTGACACAGGTCAGTACTCAATAAATGCTTTTTTTTTTCCTTTAACTTATTAACCAGTAGTGGGAAATATACTCTGTAAAAGTTGAAAAGCAATGGGGCACCTGGGTGGCTCAGTCGGTTAAGTGTCTGACTCTTGGTTTCTGCTCAGGTCATGATCTCAGGGTTGTGAGATGCAGCCTTGCACTGGGCTCCTCTCTCAGCAGGGAGTCTGCTTGAAATTCTCTTTCTCCCTCTCCATCGCCATCTGCTCCTCCCCCCTCTCTAAAATAAATACATAAATATTTTTTTAAAAGTTGAGAAGCAAAATATCTTGTATTCACTGTTGGCACAGTTCGCTTGTCTACCACCTACAAGGTTATTTAGAAGCTAAATTAACAATCACAAATGTCTTGGACAACTTAGGACGAGAAAAGAGAAATCTGTTCTTCAATTGGATTTTCTTTGAGATAGCCTGACATGTTCCTCACTATACTAGGAATATTTACATAAAAGTATTAAAAATGGTTCTTTTAGTTGATCCTCTCGTTATGTAGGCTATTTATAGAGTATGCTTGACAGTCTTCCCCCTACTTGTTTTTGTCTCAATTTCATGCACATACCAACCTTGATAACATTTGACTTTCAGCTTTCATTCATTTGTTCATTCACTCATCCATTCATTCATTTACTTGTGAACTTAAGAAATGGTTGCTAAATGCCTATTTTCAGCACTTTGGATGTTTCTTGCCCTCAATATACACATAAAGCCGAATGTGAGAAAGCAGATAATTGAACAAATGGCAACATAGGATTGAAATTTTTCTATCATAACAGTTCCCTAGGAATTCTCTGGAGGACATATATATGAACAAGATATTTTATTGGCATAAAGGTACCTCATAAAATCAGAAATGTGGCATTATACACCATGTAGTTATTTGTATTGCAAACATGGGCTTTTTATAATAGCTTTATTGAGATATAATTTACATATCATAAAATTTGCCCTTTTAAAGTATTCATTTCAGTGGTTCTGCAGGCATCACCACTATCTAATTTTGAACATTTTAACACTCCGAAAAGAAATCCATACCCATTAGTAGTCACACTACATTCCCTCCTATATCTAGGCTTACAACTACTGGATCTCTATGGATCTGTGTATTCTAAATATCTTATAAATAGAGTTATACAGTATGTGACCTTTTGTCACTGGCTTTTTTACTGAGCATAATGTTTTTGAGGTTCACTGATGTTGTAACTGTATCAGTAATTCATTCTTTTGATTGGTGAGTAATATCCCATTGTATAGATATACCACATTTTGTTTATCCATTCGTCACTTGATTGGTATTTGTGTTTCCACTTTGGGATGTTATTAACACTATTGCCATGAATATTCGTGGGCAAGTTTATGTGTGAACATGTATTTACTTTTCTCTTGGATATATATCCAGGAGTGAAATCATAGACCGTATGATAACTATATGTTTAACATTTTGAGGAGCGGTCAGTATGTTTTACTAAGTGGCTGTATCATTTTACAGTCCTACCAGCAATGTATAGGGGTTCCAATCTCTCCATATCCTTACCAGCACTTTTTGTTTTCTGTTTTTGTTTTGTTGGTTTTTTTTCAGCTGGATCAGTGAGTATTAACTGGTATCCCATTTAGTTTTGATTTCCCAAGTAACTAATCATGTTTAGCATCATTTCATGCACTTATTGGTCATTTATATATATATATATATAAATATATATTTATATTTATATATATATATATTTGTTTGGAGAACTGTCTACTCAGATCCTTTGCTCATTTTTAAATTGGATTATTTGACTTTTATTTATTTGTATAAGTTTCTCATGTATTTTAGATACTTTTCATTTTATATCTAAGATGGTTTTAACTAATCCAAAATTATAAAGCTTTTCTTCTAGGAGTTTTATAATTTTAACTCTTACATTTAGATTTATGATCCATTTTTATTTCATTTTCTTTGTATGATATAGGGTTGTATGTCAGCTTCATTCTTTTGCGTATGGATATCCTGTAGTCTCAGAACTTTTTGTTGAGAAAACTATTCTTTCCCCCACTGAGTGTCCTGGCACTTTTCTCGAAAGTCACCTGACCATAAATGTAAGGGTTAATTTTGGACTCTTAATTCTATTCCAGTCCTCTGTGTGTTTATCTTTATATCATTACAACAGTACTTTGTAGTAAGTTTTGAAATCATGAAGTGTGAGTCCTCCAACATTGTTCTCTTGCAAGATTGTTTTGGTTCTTTTGGATCTTTGGTGTATACACACAAATTTTAGGAACAAGGTGTCAATTTTGAAAAAAAAATGTAGCTTGGCTTTTTTTTTTTTTTTTTTTTTGAGAGAGAGAGAGATAGAGAGAGAGGGAGAGAGAATCTTAAGCAGGCTCCATGCCCAGCATGAAGCCCAAAGCAGGACTCAATCTCAAAACTCTGAGATCATGACCTGAACTGAAATCAAGAGTCAGATGCTTAATTGACTGAGCCACCCAGGCACCCTTAGCTTGGCTTTTTATAGGGATTTTTTTTTTTTAACTTGAAGATCAAATTGGGGAGTATAGCCATGTTAGCAGTAAGTCTTTTGATCCATGAACATGGAATGTCTTTCCATTTGTTAGGTCTTCTTTAATTACTTCCAACAATGTTCATTTCCAGAGTACAAGTTTTGCACTTCTTCTTTTTTAAATTCTTTATTTAAATTCAGTTTAGTTAAAGCTATATTATTAGCTTCAGGGGCAGAATTTGGT
Organism: Eumetopias jubatus; assembly: GCF_037043125.1. Classification (NCBI taxonomy): domain Eukaryota; kingdom Metazoa; phylum Chordata; class Mammalia; order Carnivora; family Otariidae; genus Eumetopias; species Eumetopias jubatus. Next base: position 39,724,549 of record NW_028274822.1, read on the forward strand.
GATTCATCAGTTATATATAACACCTAGTGCTCATTACAGTAAGTGCCCTCCTTAATGACTATCACCCAGTTATCCTTCCCACCCACCTCCCCTCCAGCAACCCTCAGTTTGTTTCTTGAGTTCAGCATCTTTTATGGATTGCCTCCCTATTTTCTTCTTATTTTATTTTTCCTTCCCTTCCCCTCCATTCATCTGTTTTGTTTCTTAAATTACACATACGAGTGAAATCATATGGTATCTGTCTTTCTCTGACTTATTGTGCTTAGCATAATACCCACTAGTTCCATCCATGTTGTTGCAAATGGAAAGATTTCATTCTTTTTAATGGCTGAGTAATATTCCATTGTGTATTGTATATATGTGTATATATATAAACCACATCGTCTTTATCCATTTATCAGTCAATGAACTCTTGGCTGTTCCCATAATATGGCTATCATAGATAATGCTGCTATGAACATCAGGGTGCACGTATCCTTTTGAATTAGTATTTGTGCATTCTTTGGGTAAATACATAGTAGTGGGATACTGCCTGTGTTCTCCTCTAGGACTTTTATGGTTTCAAGACTCACATTTAGTTCTTTCATCCATTTTGAATTTATTTTTGTGTATGATGTAAGAAAGTGGTCCAGTTTCACTTTTGCATGTTCCTGTCCAGTTTTCCCAACACCGGTTTTTGAACAGACTGTCTTTTTCTCATTGGATGGTCTTTCCTGCTTTGTCGGAGATTAGTTGGCCATATCGTTATGGGTTCATTTCTGGGTTTTTTATTCTGTTCTGTTGATCTGTGTGTCTCTTGTTTGTGCCAGTACTGTACTGTCTTGATCACTATAGTTTTGTAATATAACTTGAAGTCTGGAATTGTGATATCTCCAGCTTTGCTTTTCTTCTTTTCAAGTTTGCTTTGGCTGTTCAAGGTCTTTTAGGGTTCCATACAAATTTTAGGACCGTTTGTTCTAGCTCTGTGAAAAATGCTGGTGGTACTTTGATAGGGATTGCATTAAATGTGTAGATGGGTAGTATAGACATTTTAACAATATTTGTTCTTCCAATCCATGAGCATGGAATGTTTTCCCATTTCTTTGTGTCATCTGCAATTTCTTTCATCAGTGTTGTATACTTCTCAGAGTATACGTCTTTCACCTCTTTGGTTAGGTTTATTCCTAGGTATCTTACTGTTTCTGGTGTAATTGTGAATCAGATCAATTTCTTGATTTCTCTTTCTGCTGCCTCATTAGTGGTGTATGGAAGGACAACAGATTTCTGTACATTGATTTTGTATCCTGAGACATTACTGAATTTGTGTATCAGTTCTAGCAGTTTTTTGGTGGAGTCTTTTGGGTTTTCTATAGAGAGATCATGTCATCTGATATAGTGAAAGTTTCACTTCTTCCTTGCTGATTTGGATGCCTTTTATTTCTTTCTGTTGTCTGATTGCTGTGGCTAGGACTTCCAGTACTATGTTAATAACAGTGATGAGAGTGGGCATCCCTGTCTTGTTCCTGACCGTAAAGGAAAAGCTCTCAGTTTTTCCCCATTGAGGGTGATATTAGCTATGGGTTTTTCATATATGGCCTTTGTTATGTTGAGGTATGCTCCTTCTAAACCCACTTTGTTGAGGGTTTTAATCATGAATGGATCTTGTACTCTGTCACATGCTTTTTCTGCAGCTATTGCAGTGATCTTTTCCTTTCTTTTGTTAATGTGATGCATCACATTGGTTGATTTGGGGATATTGGACCACCCTTTCAGCCCAGGAAGAAATCCCATTCAATTGTGGTGAATGATTCTTTTAATGTATTGTTGCATTTAGTTTGCTAGCATTTTGTTGAGGATTTATGCATCCATGTTCATCAGGGATATTAGCCTATAGCTCTTTTAGTGGAGTCTTTGTCTGGTTTTGGAATTAGCGCTGCTGGCCTCCTAGAATGAGTTTGGAAATTTTCCTTCCATTTCTATTTTTTGGAACAGTTTGAGAAGAATAGGTATTAACTTTTCTTTAAATGTTTGGTGGAATTCCCCTGTGAAGCCATCTGGCCCCTGGACTTTTGTTAGTTGGGAGTTTTTAAATTACTGATTCAATTTCTTTGCTGGTTATCAGTCTAAGTTTTCTATTTCTTCCTGTTTCAGTTTTGGTAGTATGTATATAGATAGATAGGTAGATAGATAGATAGATAGATAGATAGATAGATAGATAGATATTTCTTAGAATTTATCCATTTCTTCCAAGTTGTCCAATTTGTTGGCATATAGTTTTTTATAATATTCTAATTGTTTGTATTTCTGTGGTGTTGGTTGTTATTTCTCGTCTCTCATTGTGTTTTTATTTATTTGGGTCCTTCTCTTTTCTTTTTGATAAGCCTGGCTAGAGGTTTATCAATTTCCTTAATTTTTTCAAAGAACTAGCTCCTGGTTTTGTTGATCTGTTCTATATTTTTTAGTATCTATATCACTTATTTCTGCTTTAATATTTATTATTTCCTTCCTTCCACTGGCTGTAGGCTTCATTTGTTATTCTTTTTTCTACTCCTTTAGGTGTAGGGTTAGCTTGTTTATTTGAGATCTTTCTTGATTCTTGAGGTAGGCCTGTATTGCTATATACTTCTTCTTAAGACCAGTTTTGCTGCATCCCAAAGGTTTTGGCCCATGATGTTTTCATTTTCATTTGTCTCCATGTATTTTTTTTTATTTCTTCTTTGATTTCCTGATTGACCCCTTCATTGTTTAGTAGCATGTTGTTTATCTTCCACTTATTTGTGGTCTTTCCAAATTTTTCCTTGTGTGGTCAGAAAACATGCATGGAAGGGGCGCCTGGGTGGCTCAGATGGTTAAGCGTCTGCCTTCGGCTCAGGTCACGATGCCAGGGTCCTGGGATCGAGCCCCGCATCGGGCTCCCTGCTCGGCGGGAGGCCTGCTTCTCCCTCTCCCCCTCCCCCTGCCCGTGTTCCCTCTCTCTCTGTGTCTCTCTGTCAAATAAATAAAAAATCTTTAAAAAAAAAGAAAAAATGCATGGTATGATTTCATTGTTTTTGTATTTATTGAGGTCTATTTTGTGACCTAATATGTGATTTATTCTGGAGAATGTTCCATGTGCACTTGAAAAGAATGTATATCCTGCTAATTTAGGATGGAATGTTCTGAATATATCTGTTACATCCACCTGGTCCACTGTGTTATTAAAAGCCATTGTTTCCTTGTTTATTTTCTATTTAGATGATATATCCATTGATGTAAGTGGGGTGCTAAAGTCTCCCACATTTTATTTTTATTTTTTTCCATTTTTTATTAACATAATGTATTATTTGTTTCAGAGGTACAGGTCTGTGATTCATCAGTCTTACACAATTCACAGTGCTCACCACAACACACACCCTCCCCAATGTCCATCACCCAGCCACACAATCCCTCCCACCCCCCTCCACTCTAGCAACTCTCAATTTGTTTCCTGATGTTGAGAGTCTCTTATGGTTTGTCTCCCTCTCTGGTTTTGTCTTGCTTCATTTTTCCCTCTCTTCCCCTATGATATTCTGCATTGTTTCTCAAGTTCCAAATATCAGTGAGATCCTATGATAATTGTCTTTCTCTGGTTGACTTATTTTGCTTAGCATAATACCATCTAGTTCCATCCACATGGTTGCAAATGGCAAGATTTCTTGCCATGGCTGCATAATATTCCATTGTATGTATACACCACATCTTCTTTATTCATTCATCTGTCAATGGACATCTAGGCTCTTTACATAGTTTGACTATTGTGGACATTGCTTCTATAAACATTGGGTGCACATGCCCCTTTGGATCCCTACATTTGTATCTTTAGGGTAAATACCCAGTAGTGCAATTGCTGGGTCATAGGGTAGCTCTATTTTCAACTTTCTGAGGAAACTTCATACTGTTTTTATACCTAAAGACACCTACAGATTGATAGTGATGGGGTGGAACGGTGCCTTGGTGGCTCACTCAGTTAAGTATCCAAATCTTGATTTCAGCTCAGGTCATGATCTCAGGGGTGTGAGATCAAGCCTTGCACTAGGGCTTAAGATTCTCTCTCTCCCTCTCCCTCTGCTCCTGCCCTGCTCTCTAAAAAAACGTGAGGGGTGGAGAAACATTTATCACACAAAATGATGTCAAAAGAAAGCCAGAGTAGCAATTCTTATTTGGACAGACCAGACTTTAAAACAAAGACTGTAAAAAGGGACAAAGAATGGCAATATCTAGCCATAAAGGAGACAATCCAAGAAGATATAACAATTGTAAATATTTATGCACCCAACATGGGAGCACCCAAATATATAAAACAATTAATAACAAACATAAACTAACTGATAATACAATAATAGTAGGGGACTTTAAATTCCTCATTTTTTGAAGAATAGCTTTTCTAGATATAGAATTCTTGGTTGACAGTCTTCTTTCACCACTTTGAATATGTCATCTTCCTGGCCTCCATGGTTTCTGATGATAAGTCAGCTGTTAGTGCTTTTGAGGATCCCTTGTGTGTAATGAGTTATTTTTCTTACTTTTTTCAAATTCTCTTTGTCTTTCAAAAGTTTAAGTATGATGTGTCTAGGCATGGATATCTGAGTGTATCCTGCTTGGATTTTTGCAAGGCTTGGATGTACAGATTATTATCCCTCAAAGTCTGGAATTTTTTTATTTCTGCCTATTTTTTGCTCTCCTCTCATTCTGTGGCTCCTGTTATACATCTGTTGGTATGCTTTGTGGTTTCCTACCAGTGTCTGAGGTTTGGTTCATTTTTCTTCATTCTTCTCTTTCTGTTTTTCAGACTGGATAATCTGAATTGACATATCTTTAAGTTTACTCAGTTCTTTCTTCTGCCACTTCACCTCTGTGGCTGAGCCCCTCTAGTGATTTTTTATAATTTCAGTTATTGTTCTTTTCAGCTCCAGAATTTCTATTTTTAAAATATTTTCTGTCTCTTTATTGATAGTATCTATTTGGTCTCACATCATTCTCATATATTCCTTTAATTCTTCAAATATGGTTTCTTTTAGTTCTTCAAACACCCTTATAATACCTGATTTTAAAATTTTGTGTAGGAAATCCAGTATCTGGGATTTCCTTTATTTTTTTTCTTTTGACTGCTTCTTTCCTTATGGGCCATACTTTACTGTTTCATTCCATATCTTGTAATTTTTTGTTGAGAACTTGATATTTTAAGTAATATAATGCAACAATTTTGAGTATCAAATTCACCCTCCCCAGAGTTTGTTGTTGCTATTTATTGTTGTTGTTGCTGCTGCTGTTTATTTTGTGATTTTCCTGGATTAATTCTGTAAAGTCTATATTCTTTGTCATGTACAGCCATTGAAGCCTCTGCTCAGTTAGTGGTCCTCTAATGATTTGACAGAGATTTCTTTAACTGACTTGAACCAATGAACCAATAATTGCCAAGGGACTCTATGTGTGTGTTGGGCAATCTGGCAGTTTACAGCTCTTCCTTACCTTTACTTTCTGCTTTTGTAGAGCCTCAGTGGAAGACAGAGTTAAGATACTGGAGACTTGTCATGTCTCTGGGTATGTGCACAGCTCTTCACATAGGTGTGACCTTATAGATTCTCAGTACTATATTCTAAATTTTCAAAGACCCTCCAAAGATACCTAATTTCCTACTTTTTCACTCTTAAAGTTTTTTGGTCAGCCTCTTTTAGCCTCAGCAAGTATCATCACCTCAGACAACTATGATATTAAACAATTTCCACTGGTTATTTTAGACAAATGTGCTAGAAATAGGCTTTTTCACACTGATTAAACTATGAGTCATGTCAAATAAAGAAAGCCCTCAATGTGGGAGTTTTCCAGGGAGTTGCCCGACAGGTCAAATAGTGACAATTCTCTGGGGATGGCACTTTTTGGTGCTTCAAACTCATTCTATTGCTTTCAGTGTCGGATAATAACTGATTCTCACAGTTACTGTGATTTCAAGACTGTTGGTTTACCAGGTTTGTGAGGAGCTACAGATAGGAGAATAGGAACAGAGCAAGTTGAAATGCCAAAAAGCTTGATGTTCTTTCAGAAATTCTTCCATTTTCCTTGAATGGATACTCCTCGGATTGTTGCAAGATTTAGTTAGCTTTCGGAGCTCTGTAGAGTTGATTTTTGACAAATCTTGATTTCACAGAGAAGCATATTTTTAGAGGTCCTTATTCCACCAATGAAGAGCTGCATCTCCATAAACATGAATTTTTAAAAATAAATTCTGCTCCTGGGCACCAGAGTGGCTCAGTCAGTTAAGTGTCTGCCTTTGGCTCAGGTCATGATCCTGAAGTCCTGGGATGGAGCCCTGCATCAGGCTCCCTGCTCAACAGGGAGTCTGCTTCTCCCTCTCTCCTTGCTCCTCCCCCCCTGCTCATGCTCACTCATGCACTCTCTCTCTCTCTCTCTGTGTCAAATAAATAAAATCTTTTATAAATAAATAAATAATAAATAAATAAATAAATAAATTCTGCTCCTTTATATACAATGTGACCTTGATATAGATAAGCATCTGTAAATAGGAGTGGCTATATCATTGGCAAGATCTTTGCATGCATATGAGTAGTCGTTCCTGGATTTTTCTTGGGAAAGTGCAATATTGATACTTAAGTGATACAGCTTGTCTTAGATTATCTGTTTCTGTATTTCTAGAGTCTGGTTGTCTCTTTCAAGGTTCAAACTCTTGTTTTCACACTGATGGAGGATCAAATGATGTTAATTTTTTAGTTACAAGCAGATTCATCTGGTAACTTACATACATTTTATAATTTAAAATGTAGTGTAAAAACCAACTATATCCTTCAGTTGTAAGATTATATGTGTCAAAACAGCTATTTTGTAATAAAACAGAATTTATTTTAAATAATGAAGTGATGAATCATATGATCCAAAAACTTTGAAAGCACCAAGCTAAAGAAAAATAGAATTAAAAACAAATTAACTTTAGCTTCCATCTCATTCACCAAGAAAAGATTAATCATAAACCTGGAAAAGGTAAACTAAATTGTAATGAGAGAGCCCAAATCTCATGAAAAGACTTCTAGGCCCATATCAGGAAAGTATTTCTGAGTCCTGAAAGAATGTGTCCATTTGATCAAGGAACCAATGTCAATTACTGATGAGAAGCTGTGAAGCAGGTGGAAGAAATGTCAGAAAACTGAAGTCAGAAAATGAGTCTCATTTTCCAAAAGGAGAAGAAACTAAAGCTCAGTGGAAATGAAACTAAACCTCAGGAAAAAAAGTATTCCAGATTGGCTACCTATCATTTAAAGCATATGTTGATTTTTGCAAAATATAAAAGTATTTCATGACATCCTCATGGACAAAGTAGTTGCCCATAACCACAACCAAGACAACTGATGAATGGTTTAATGTCTTCCTTGATATTTCCATCGGGCTGCTGCTGAACTCTGTCATTTTTATCTTCTATTTGCTAAAAGCATACCTATAAAATACATAGTTTACATTATTATGGGGAAAATAGTGAGATGAGATCAAATGGCAGAAAAAGGATGATTATCTTGATCATAGAAAAAATAAAAAAGATGAAGTTTAAAAGAAGACAATGAAAACTCCCTACACTTAGGTCCCAGTGTTAAATTATTAAAATCAGAAGATGGGTACTATCTTTTTTTAACTGGTAATATTAAGAAAGTTTTTTACTGTAGAATGAAGCACTGCGTGGAATGGAATAGAAGATTTTATGATTTCTGAGTTCCCTTCCAATCCTAAAATTTGGAGATTATATATATGAACTTTTTATTTGAAGAAAAGTTGAAATATTTTAATAACTGACAGAAATCAGAGAAGTATAAAATATATTGAACTCTATTATCCCAAGGTGAAGCATTTATTTTTACCTATTTCATTCTCTGCAATAATTCTTCCTTTAGTTTGGTGCCTGATATCAGTAAGACCTGTTATTGGATAGGAATATCACTCTTGGAGCAATTAGTATGCATCTGTAGATAGATTTCAGATTACTTCGTCATTGCTGGCATGCAAAAGCCTATGCTAAAAATAAAGGAAAAGAAAAATAATTTAATGTTGTTTTGCAGAAATAACTTTTAAATATTCAAGTTGAACCATCACTACTTTAAATTGTAGCTATGTGATTTCACCTAATGAAAGAAACCAAATGAATCCATGCTAATGCATTCTTGGTATGTGCAGAACAAGAAGAACAAATCACACAAATTTTCCCACTTAATTATTGTGCTAGAAATTCATTGTCATATTATTGACCTATTTGGTCATGCCCAAGTTAATCATGTCTGAACCTTTCCCAGTGGGAAATAAGCTTGTTCACTTCCTGTCTTGCAAGAATATCAACTAAAACTCAGTCACATATGCCTATAGCCCTATGACTGCAGCCCACTGTAACCGTTATCTCCAACAGCGAGACTGAGTCTGCAGTGAGCCCGGGAGACTTAGTGTCAGAAACTCATCACTTCCTGTGTCCTTTTTTTTTTCCATTCTGCTCAATCATTTGCCACATTAAATTAAACCTAACTCTGTTTGCCAAAGCCCTCCCTGCTTTCTCTTTGCAAGGAGCTGTTTTGAAATACTGAAACAGAGTTTACATGCAGTAACACACTAGTAAGCCAGCAACTTTAGTCTCTTATTAAAGTCAAGCATGTGTCTTTGTTTCATGTTGCTAATGATGTGGAACCATAGAGGCCCGAGTATATTTCGCCTGGACGGTGTGGGAGAGCTCATTACTTGGCTCCCCATTGGAATCCTGCAGGCTCCCACTCATTGAGGAGACTGTGGGGGCTTTGACAGAATTATTATACTGAATATTTTTAGACTCATTAACTATATCACCAAAGCAAAACATCTCTTCCTTAGATGCAAATGGCTGCAGCTACTGTGGCTTTGCTTTAGTTATTGCAGAAAAAAGGATGAAGCTTGAAAACAACTTAAGAAAAAGACTTTTCAAGCCTGAATGTTTGATTTTGCAACTTATATTGGGACTGTCTGTGGCTGTTTTGCCACATTTGAGCCACTTGTATAGAAGTGTTATTTACAAAGATAAACACATTCATATCCTCATATTAAGCAATAATCAAAATCTTTTTTTAATTTTCTATGTATCCTATAATGCAATCCTGGATGTGAAGCTTTGATGATTATACTTTGAGCTGAGGGTTATGATATTCATTCCCAAGATTATAGAGTCACTTTTGGTGCCTGACCTAAATCTAAACTGAGAATAACTGTGTAGTTAAAATAATAATTTGGGGGAATAGCTGTTCTCTAATTCGGGAATTGTAACATATGCTGCCTGGCATGAAAGATGACACACTGTCTTAGATCATTACAATACCTTAACACAGCAGTCTGATTTAAGGCTGAAGAGCAAGAAGAGAATTTCAACTTACCTCCAGATTGTCTTGCTCTTGTGGATTTCAGTTCAACTTTAATATTACTTTACTGAGGCTTTTGGTGAATTAATTTAGGCTTAAAAAGCCCTTAAAGAAAAAAAACGCATACCTTAAAATTAATTCTTTAAAGCAAGGACAGAAGCACTGCATTTATGGTGCCATTTGCTATGGAAGTTAAATTGGATCTATACAGAATTTCGTATTTCAAAAAATAAATTAAGTTTCAGTAGTTCAATGGAGAGTCTTTAATTTCTCATATATTGTTGTTTACCGGTGTGTCAAAAATTTGCCACCTCTAGCACTTAGGCTGAGATGTGTTCTCTGGACATTTAAACACTAAGTTTTCATCTGATATATTTTGTACTTTAATGAAAAAATTGTTGTTTGTGCACTAATATTCAATGCTTTGGAAGAAATACCCTTTGATTTTATTTGCGGTTCATTTCTCACACTACAGTGCTTTGACAATGGTGACAGTGACTTCATACATCAAGAATTTCTCCTGCTTTCCATGACCGCCAGGGAATCTGAGGGGAATACTTTACATCTGAAACATGTTTTCCTTTGGGATTCCACCATTAGAATAACAGGTCTGATCAGTAGCCCATTATGAAATAGAACTTCTACAATGGAAGAGAGAGAGAAGGAAAAAAATTTTAAAAAGCAATCATATAATAATAAACTACAAAACTAAGAATTTTACATGCATATTAAATTTATAATATACCTTTTAGAACTCCAGTACCCTTTCTTAGGACATTCCAAGACCCTATATTCTAATAGCAAGAGCATAAAAAAACACTGAATCGTGTGAAGTAGGAAGTGTTTAATTTGGATGATTAGAAGACAGGGATAATGTGGCCCATGTCATGGAATAGTTTTTTGGAAGAGTTCACTTCATATGGAGTCCCAGGCAGATGACTCAAAATTCCAGTCAGTGGTCTAAAAGAAATCATGAGACAAGGTATGCATCAATTCCCAAAGACTTTTGCACTTCTTACAAATAAGAATTCCAAAACATAGGGGCGCCTGGGTGGCTCAGTCCATTAAGCGTCTGCCTTCAGCTCAGGTCATGATCCCAGAGTCCTGGAATCGAGCCCTGTGTCAGGCTCCCTGCTCACTGGGTAGCCTGCTTCTCCCTCTCCTCCCCACTCATGTGCTCTCTTTCGCCATCTCTGCCTCTCTCTCAAATAAATAAATAAATAAATAAATAAATAAATAAATAAATAAAATCTTTAAAAAAAAGAATTCAAAACATAAATCTTACTACTAAAGTATCTGAAGCACCATCATTTATTAAAAAATGTGTTATAAATCTGAGTGAAAGGCACTCGTTTAAATAATATTTAAATACAATAATGAAAAGTAAGTAAACATTCTTGTCCTAGTTGAGGGAGACAGACCACTAACAAGTCAATATATAGTGTGTTAAGAAATAGATCCAGAATGTAGATAGGAAGTGTGGGGTTGGGGGTGAGATCCTTGATAGGACAGTCAGAGAAGGATTAGCTGAGATAGGTTCTTCTGAGTAAAGACTGGAAGGAATCAAGAGGGCTAGTCATGTGGATATTTAGGGGAAGAGTATTACAGTAACATAGTATCCACAGAGTTACTGAGAGAAGAGCATATCTGGGAAAAGAAAAGGAGCAAAGGGCTAATGTGAAGGAGCAAAAGAAGAGGAGAACAGAGAGTAATTAAGAGCCATCCTATTTATTTGCTTTGTTTTGTTTTGTTTTGTTTTCTCCAGGCTTTTATTTATATTCCAGTTAGTTAATATAGAGTGTAATATCAGTTTCAGGTGTAGAATTTAGTGATTCATCACGTACATACAATACCCAGTGCTCATCACAAAAAGTGCCCTCCTTAATACCCATCACCCATTTAACCCCATCCACCTCCCCTCCAGTAACCCTCAGTTTGTTCTCTATAGTTAAGAGTCTGTTTCTTGGTTTGCCTCTCTTCCCCCCACCCATGTTCATTTGTTTCATTTCTTAAGTGCCACATATAAGTGAAAGCATATGGTATCTGTTTCTCTCTGACTGACTTATTGCACTTAGCATAATACTCTCTTGCTCCATCCACACCATTGCAAATGACAAGATTTCATTCTTTTTGATGGTTGAGTAATATTCTAATGTGTATATATACCACATCTTCTTTATCCATTTATCAATCAATGGATGCTTGAGCTAATCGAACTGGACACGTGACTGCACCTGCCATGTACTTCTTCCTCTGCAGCCTCTCGGTGCTGGACATCTGTTACACCTCCAGTGGGGTCCCCTAGATGCTGGTGAAGACCGTCTCCTTCACCTGATGTGGGACCCAGCTCTTCTTCTTGCTGGCCCTGGGAGAGTACCATACTGTCTTGATCACTATAGTTTTGTAATATAACTCGAAGTCTGGAATTGTGATACCTCCAGCTTTGCTTTGCTTTTTTTCAAGTTTGCTTTGGCTGTTCAGGGTCTTTTGTGGTTCCATACAAATTTTAGGACCGTTTGTTCTAGCTCTGTGAAAAATGCTGGTGGTACTTTGATAGGGATTGCATTAAATGTGTAGATGGGTAGTATAGACATTTTAACAATATTTGTTCTTCCAATCCATGAGCATGGAATGTTTTCCCATTTCTTTGTGTCATCTGCAATTTCTTTCATCAGTGTTGTATACTTCTCAGAGTATACGTCTTTCACCTCTTTGGTTAGGTTTATTCCTAGGTATCTTACTGTTTCTGGTGTAATTGTGAATCAGATCAATTTCTTGATTTCTCTTTCTGCTGCCTCATTAGTGGTGTATGGAAGGACAACAGATTTCTGTACATTGATTTTGTATCCTGAGACATTACTGAATTTGTGTATCAGTTCTAGCAGTTTTTTGGTGGAGTCTTTTGGGTTTTCTATAGAGAGATCATGTCATCTGATATAGTGAAAGTTTCACTTCTTCCTTGCTGATTTGGATGCCTTTTATTTCTTTCTGTTGTCTGATTGCTGTGGCTAGGACTTCCAGTACTATGTTAATAACAGTGATGAGAGTGGGCATCCCTGTCTTGTTCCTGACCGTAAAGGAAAAGCTCTCAGTTTTTCCCCATTGAGGGTGATATTAGCTATGGGTTTTTCATATATGGCCTTTGTTATGTTGAGGTATGCTCCTTCTAAACCCACTTTGTTGAGGGTTTTAATCATGAATGGATCTTGTACTCTGTCACATGCTTTTTCTGCAGCTATTGCAGTGATCTTTTCCTTTCTTTTGTTAATGTGATGCATCACATTGGTTGATTTGGGGATATTGGACCACCCTTTCAGCCCAGGAAGAAATCCCATTCAATTGTGGTGAATGATTCTTTTAATGTATTGTTGCATTTAGTTTGCTAGCATTTTGTTGAGGATTTATGCATCCATGTTCATCAGGGATATTAGCCTATAGCTCTTTTAGTGGAGTCTTTGTCTGGTTTTGGAATTAGCGCTGCTGGCCTCCTAGAATGAGTTTGGAAATTTTCCTTCCATTTCTATTTTTTGGAACAGTTTGAGAAGAATAGGTATTAACTTTTCTTTAAATGTTTGGTGGAATTCCCCTGTGAAGCCATCTGGCCCCTGGACTTTTGTTAGTTGGGAATTTTTAAATTACTGATTCAATTTCTTTGCTGGTTATCAGTCTGTTCAAGTTTTCTATTTCTTCCTGTTTCAATCTTGGTAGTTTATATGTTTCTAGGAATTTATCCATTTCTTCCCGGTTGTCCGATTTGTTGGCTATATTTTTTCATAATATTCTCTTATAATTGTTTGTATTTCTGTGTGCTTGTTGTTATTTCTCTTCTCTCATTTGTGGTTTTATTTACCTGGGTCCTTTCTCTTTTCTTTTTGATAAGTCTGGTGAGGGGTTTATCAATTTTATTAATTTTTTCAAAGAGCTAGCTCCTGGTTTCATTGATCTAATGTTTTTTGGTTTCTATATCATTTATTTCTAGCCATATTATTTAGAGCCTTGCAAACTATTTGCTTATCTACAGAGTAAGATTGAAAAGCAGTGAAGATTTTGAACAGATTTATGACAAAATCTAAATTACAGTTCAGCTGGGTCACTTTGCTGGGTTCAGAATAGACTGAAAGGAGTTATAGACATAAGTAGGGAGGCTATTTTAGTAATCCAGAAAAGAGATCATGATAGCTTGGATCAAGGTGGTGCCTGTGGCTGTGGTGAGAAGTCATCAAATTCTGGATATATTTTAAAGATAGAGCCAGTAGAAATTTCTGATGACCGGATGATAGGAGGAAGAAAAATAAGGGAGTAAAGGATGACCAGGATGGCTTGCCTAAGCAAGCAGAAGAATGAAATTGCCTTTAACAAAGGGAAAGCTGCAGAGAAGACAGGTTTAGGGGAAAGTATGAGGAGCTCAGTTTTGGTCACGTAAAACTTGAGATGCATTTCAGACATCCAAGTGGAAATATATGGTGGACTGCTGACAGATGATTTTTAAGTTCAACAGAAATGTTCTTGCTGGTGATAATGACATGAAAGTATTCCACATATGATGTTTATAATCACTAGACCAGATAAGATAATCTCAGAATAGGGAAGTTGTTGGTTACCTTGGTAAGAATTTTAGCTGAATTATAAGGGAGTAACAAAATCTGATTGGAATAGTTTCAAGAGAAAATGAGGGAAGAAATTGTGGAAACATGAGTATAAATACCTTACTAAAGACCTTTTTATATAAACGTAAAGTGAAAAATAAATACTAGACAATGAAATGTGACCAAGAAAGGATCTGTTTTTTCAAAACGTTTGTACACTAATACAAATGATCAAGTAGAGAATGGGGAACTGACGTGCCAGTAGACTTAGGGAATAATTGAAGAATTGTTGAGATACCATCCTTTGAGTTGGTGACAGAGGGTGAGATCTATTGCTCAAGTTGAGAGATTGGCCTTCACTAGGAGCATCCACAGTAACAGGAGAGAAAGTAGAGTATACTGGCATAAAGATAAATGAGAGATGGATGCTGGAAGTTTGTGAAGGTTTTTTTTTATTTCCTTAATATTTTTCAGTGAATTGGAGAGCAAGTTCAGTTAGGTATAAGGATGGAGGAAGAGGTACTGGAGGTCTGAGGAGAGAAAAAATATAAAATTGTGATCTAAGCAAGAAGACCTATCTAAGAAAATAATAGTTTTTTTCATGTACCCCAGGACTGTGAGAACTCTTTTCCATTGGCTAGGATCTACCACCACCTCCTATTTGACAGCAATAAGAGTACCAATGTAATTTAAGTCACTAGATAAAGTTTAAGGAGTCCTATTTCCTTAATCTTGAGTTGCAGTGCTCTCAGGCAGATGATAATGTAATGACAGACCAGCCACAGAATCATCAGTAAGTACATGAACTTTAGCTTGAAATTTCCATTTACAGGAAGTTGCCTGTTTCTAAGAGAGAAAAGTAATTTTTAACTCCCATAATCACATGTAAGAAATGAAAGTTGATTTATATATCATTTACTGTATACGTTGTAAAATCATGACAATAGAACCCCAAGATCAACTCCTATTATTACAACTATATTTTCTGTGCCAAAATAAGAAGGTCACAGGACTTGCCTTTGGGTAGAGAAAGATATGAATCTTTTACATGCTTTGTGGAAGTGGGATGTTTACATGACTTCTATGTATGAATTACTACTTCTCCTAAATAGTAATAGTTTGTAGAAGTTTTTTGTATTAGTGCTTGTAACAGTTTTCTATTGTTGTATAGCAAATTACTACAGATTTCAACTTAGTATCAAAATTTCCATAGATCAGAAGTGTAGGCATAGTTTAACTGGGTCCTCTGCGCAGGATCTCATAAGATTACACTCTAGTTGTCAACAAATCTGTGTTTCTTTCTTAAGGTCAGGATCCTCTTCCAAGGTCACATTTGCTGCCCATACTCAGTTTTTTCTTGCTGACTACCAGCCAGGGATCTCTCTCAACTCCTGAGGCCTGCACAGATCCTAGCTGCATTGTAGCCCTATCACTAGCCCTCTCACAGCATAGTGCTTACTTCTTCAAGACCAATAGGGTCCACTCTCCCTCTGCCTGCTAAGACACAGTTATGCAACCATATAATCTAACATAATCATAAGAGTGACACTCTATCACCTTTGCCATATTCTACTGATTAGAAGTAAGTCACAGGTTCTGCCTGCACTCAAAGCAATTCTACAAGGCCATGACTCATTGGGAATCATCTTAGAATTCTGCTAGCACAGTGGTATAGGGAGTATTCCCTAAGATAATGCATCTATCTCCAAAACATTTGATTTATAAAAAAACACTAGCTAAATGTAAACTGTTATGACTACTATTGCTTATATGATATCTAAACACAAGCAAATAATTGTAGCTTTAAGATTAACTTTTTAAAAAAATTCATTAAATTGGGAATTAAAAATTGTCATCATTGCCATCAAAGAATATTCATTAGACATTTATTTGTACATTTCTCTCCAAGGATTGTTACCTTATAGATAAATTACCTCACACAATGTGTTGAAGCTTTAGGATTTTCCCATCTTAAAACAGTACCTCTTAAAAACATTCTGAGATGAAACATGAAACCAAAGCAATTCAGTCTTTTTTTAAGATTTTATTTATTTGTTTAAGAGAGAAAAAGTGAGCATGAGCAAGAGGGGGATGCAGAGAGAGAAGGAGAAGCAGACTCACAGAGACCCCAACATGGGGCTCAATCCCAGGACCCTGACATCATGACCTAAGCCAAAGGCAGATCCTTAACCAACTGAGCCACCCAGGTGCCCCTTCAATCTTAAATAGGTTTAGATATCTTAGCCTATTTAATGGCTGAGCAGTAATCAACAATTTTATCCTAAAGATGACTTGCTCTAAAAATATGGTATTAATGCAGTGAATAGTTGAATCTCACAGATCCTTATATATGATAACTAAATTAGATTATAAATTAATCTCATGTTGAAAGAGGAATGTGCTTATTTATTTTTCCTTTTAAAACATAACCTTTTATTTAAACATAAGTAATTCTATCTAAACTTAAGTGAAAGGCAACAAAATCATTTGGGAACATAGCATATTTATATTCAATATTGTACTCTAGTTCTATTTCTAGCTCTTCACTTGTGGCAGGAATCGTATAGTAAAGGTGGTTGTTTTCTCTTTCATCAGAAAAGTAGAACTGTAGAAATAAGTAGCATGTATTTATTTTGGATCGTATAAGAATAAATGAGATGATTGTTTTTTTCCCAAAAGGCTCTTATATCAAAATTGCTAATATGTGAAACAACTGTATTTACCTTCCTTAGGTAGCTGCTGTATTAGTCGGGGTTCCCCAGAGAAATAGGATGCACGCACGCATGTGTGCACGAGCACACCTATCTGTGGAGTGGGGAGAGACAGAGAGAAGTATTTATTTTAAGGAATTGTCTCATGATTATGGAGGCTGGTGAATACCAAATCTGCAGCGTAGGCTGGCAGGCTGGAAACTCCAGGAAGTGTTGCAGTTCAACTCCGAAGGCAGTCACTGGCAGTTTTCTCTCTTGGGAGACTTCAGTCTTCTTTGCTAAGGCCTTCAACTGATTAGATGAGATCCACTCATGTTATGGAGGGCAATTTGCTTTACGCAAAGTCTGCCGATTTAAATGTTAATCCCATCCAAAAAATACTTTCATGAAAACATCTAAAAATGCATTTAATCAAATATCTGGGTACAATGGCTTAGTCAAATTAACATGTAAAATTAACCATCACACACACCTGCCTTCCCTGCAACAACCACCCCCTCATAATGAGTGCAAATATTATTAGTGTTAATTTGATCCATTAAAGAGGTTTTTTATGATTCCCAAGGTGAAAATCCTATCATCAAAATTAAAGAGTTTTGAATTATGCTTTTAAATTTTTGTAAATTGGAGTGGGGTGAGTTCTGCCATTTCATTGTCATTTTTTTATATTCCTTTAATATACGTAACTTTGGATTTCCTATAAGTTTAACATTTGTATTAATTCATTTCTAATATGTTCCTGCTCTCAGCTCTTTGCTCATTTTTTCTGTTGAGGTATTATTCTTTTTTCTTACTGGTTTGTGTGATCTACTTATATCATATTTTACACTTTTTTGCTTCACTATTTTCTAGATTCAAATTTTGGGGTTTTCATAATACAGTGGTTTAAATTTTGCTTGTGGTGAAATGCATCCAGATTTTTCTTTTTTAGTATACTGTTTTATACTTAGAAAATACTTGCCTGTTCTAGGATCAGTTAAAAAATTGATCTGGATTTTCTTTTTGTTCCTATGGTTTAATTATTTGTATTTAACTCTTCAATTCATATTTTACCAGTTTGAAATCATATTATATTTGCAGTTTTATATCCTACTTAAAATTATATATGATATGAGGGTTTCACATAAAATGAAATATTATTTGGTATATGATATGAGCTGAAGATATGATTTATACTTTTCCAAATTTCCAGTTTCCTTAACATTTTTGATGTGGTCTGCTTTCTTTAACTTAAATTTCTTGCATACTAATTCCTAACTCAATGTCCTTAGTTAAGATTACTTAATATTTCTGTGCTTAAGTTTCTTTGTAAATAATATAGGAATATTAATAAGTATCTAACTCAGGTTTATGAGGAAATTAAAAAATAATACATATAAAGTGCTTAGAACAGTGCCTGGCAATATCAATAGCTCATTAATGTTAAATGTTAGCATTACTACATTTATTTCACAATTATCAGTTCAGATTCACTGGTGTATCTGTTAATCCTTTCAGAAAATCCAGATTTTGATTATGGTTTTGGTATATCTTACAATATATAGCAGCATCTTCCACTTTACTGTTTATTCTGCCAAAAATATAACAAAAATATGCATTCTTTGCACTTCTACAACTTTAAATTTTAAAGTCACTTTTAAATACCTACCCCCAGATAAGTTCCATTGATATTTGTTTTGGATTAAGTTGTACCTCTGATTTAATACAAGAAGAACTGGTGAGGGGAAACAGTGAGGTTAAGCAAGATTATTCAATATCACAACAATAGTAAGAGTTGATGCCATGATTGAAACAAAGGCAGTCGTTAATAATAAAATTATATTTTTAAATTACTCTTTGAGGACTCACATTCAGGACTGAACAAATAGTCCATATGTGTAAATAATAATTGCTTTATTTTGTAAAACTTATTTAGCTTGTGATCTCTTCCTCATAGTGATATCTACATAGCATCATGACATCTTCACTGACTATTTCTGTCTTCATATAACTTCCTCTGCCTTTGATGATCCTGTCTCCCTCTTATAAGGGCTCTTATAATTACATTGGGCTCACCTAGATAATCCAAGATAATCTCCTCATCTCAGTGTTCTTAATTACATTTGTAAAGTCCCTTTTGCCATATTAGGTAATATAGTTGCATTCTTAATTACATCTGTAAAGTCCCTTTTGCCATATTAGGTAATCTAGTCACAGAATCCAAGTTTTAGAATGGAGATCTTGGGAAAGAGGGGACATGGTTTACCCTTGCACAGTATGTTTTCTCTTACCCTGCTATGGTGCTAGGAAATATGTTACGACAACTGGGAACAAAGCAAACATTATCTTTAGCTCAGTATGCTCAGAATCTACTGATAAAATGTGCATGTTAAAAAGATTTATGATTCAATGTAACCCATGCTTTATTAGAGATAATATTAGACGTCTATGGGAGCATGGAGGAGGAAGAATTTTCTTTCTGCCTGGGGCAGGGAGCCTCAGGAAAGACTTCCTCATAGAGTAGAAATCTCTGTTGTAACACAAGACTATATTGTACAGACTTAACCTGTAGTGATGGTTCAACAGACATAATAGCTAATAAAATTTTACAATGTACGATTTGTTGTAATCGAAGTGAAAAGAACCCAGCTTCCTTGGCCTCATTAAAGGCTTTATATTTATTAATTAAATTAATCAAATAATATTTGTTGAGGATTTCCATATACCTGGCCCTGAATGAGGTGTAGGGAACACAAAAATGATTATCACACAACCATGCCCTCAAGGACCTACTGGTCTAACAGAGAAAGCAGACATACAACCAACTACCATTGGTTGGTCCTTCTCACTTAAAAAAAAATTCTGTCTTTCCTTTTCTTCAGAAATCTACTCATATTTTCACCATGTCCATCCATATACCTTATTTTTCCCCTTTACTCAAAGACTTCAAAATTTTCTCAGCTATCACCTTGTTTTTTTACTTACTTCCAAAGCAAATTTTGAATGCCCATGAGCTATGGTGTAAGAATGCCATAAATAGTTTTGTGTGTCAGCCTCTATGTTTTGAATTTAACCTTCTGATTTTAAGTTTGACTTGAAACTTGTATTTAGAAATATTCAAAAAGTTTATCCCATTTTATAATGTGTTTCAGAAACAGTGAAATCTTATTGATTTGATAATCCCACATATCATGTAATGAGCATAACAAGCTGTCAAAAGAATAAAGGAGTGACTAGATCTCCACAAAGCTCATTTACTCAAAGTGAAAGAAAAAAAAACACAATTGTTTGATTTGACAGTACTTACACTAACATGACAGAAAATATAATAAAATTGGTTCAACTATTACACTTTCATTTATTCCAAGAACTCTGACTGTCTACAAGTTGAATTTACAGCTTATGTAGCCACTTTTGAGGTATGATTTGAGAGGGCCTGAAAGTTCCTATTATTTCTATACTATTTCCACAACCATATACAGTATCAACAATCAGTATCTCAGTAGATATACTACCTGGGGTAAAGCAATGTTCCGATTCATTTTTTAAATTATGGGATAACACAAAACTCTGGGAGTATCAAGTCCATTTTCCCCCATAGATTATAAACTCTATTAGGCTTCATTGTCCTGGACTCTTGTTCATCACTGTGTATCTAATGCCTTGAAAATTTATAGGCACACAGTAGTTGCCTTAGTTAACTGTTTAATTTATCCAGCAATTATTATCAAGTGTTATGGTTAAAAGTATAGGGTATGAAGTCAAACAGATGTGGATTTTAATCTAGGCTTTATCATTACATAGCAAGTTTTTTTTTATTGAGGTGTGGTTAACATACAATATTATATTAGTTTCAGGTGTATGGCATAGTGATTCAGCATTTGTATACAATGCAAAATGGTCACCACAATAAGTCTAGTTACCATCTGCTATTTTACAAAGGTAATACAATATCATTGACTGTATTCCCCATTCTGTACATCTCCTATGACTTACTTATTTTATAACTGGAAGTTTGTACTTCTTAGCCCCTTCCCCCATTTTGCCCCCACCAACCTGCTTTACCTCTGGAAACCACTAAACTGTTATCTGTATCTGTGAGTCTGGGATTTGTTTTATTTCTTTGTTTGTTTTATTTTTTTAGATACCACACATTTGTTAATCATGTGATATTTGTCTTTCTCTGACTTATTTCACTTAGTACAGTACCTTCAAGGTCCATCCATGTTGTTGCAAATAGATTTCATTCTTTTTTATAGCTGAGTAGCTGAGTAGTATTTCATTGTGTGTATCACATTGTTTATATAAAATACATATATCTCACATCTTCTTTACCCATTCAGCCATTGATGGACACAGGTTTGTCAATTTTGTTTATCTTTTTTTAAAAAGCAGCTATTAATTTCATTGATCTTTTCTATTATCTTTTCAGTCTCTTATTTATTTCCACTCTGATCTTTATTATTTCCTTCTTTCTACTACCCTTGAGTTTGTTTGTTCTTTTTCTATTCCTCTGGGTGTAAACCTAAATTGTTTGCAGTCAAGGAATCATGATACCTTCAGCTTTGTTTTCTCTTGAAAGTATTTTGGCTATTCAGGGTTTTTTGTGGTTGCATACAAATGTTAGAATTATTTGTTCTATGTTCTGTGAAAAGTGTCATTAGAATTTTTTTTCTTCCAAACTTTTATTTAAATTCTAGTTAACATATAGTATAATATTGATTTCAGGAGTAGAATTTAGTGATTCATCACTTACATATAACACCCAGTGCTCATCATAACAACTGCCCTCCTTAATACCCATCACCCATTTAGCCCATCCCCCACCCACACCCCTTAGTTTGTTCTCTATCTTTAAGAGTCTCTTATGGTTTGCCTCCACCTCTCTCCTTCTCCCTCCTTTTTTTTCTCCTTCCCACACATTCATTTGTTTTGTTTCCTAAATTACACATATGAGTGAAATCATATGGTATTTGTCTTTCTCAGGCTGACTTATTTCACTTAACATAATACACTCTAGCTCCATCCATGTCACTACAAATGGCAAAATTTTATTCTTTTTGTTGGCTGAGTAATATTAGAATTTTGATAGGAATTGCACTGCATCTGTAGACTGCTTTGGTAGTATGGACATTTTAACAATATTAATTATTCCAATCAATGAGCACAGACTATCTTTCCATTTATTTGTGTCTCCAATTTCTTTCATCAATGTCTTACAGTTTTCCACGCACAGGTCTTTCATCACCTTGGTTAAATTTGTTTTTAGGTATTCTTTTTTGATGCAATTATGACTGGGAATATTTTCTTGATTCCTCTTTCTGATAGTTTGTTATTAGTAAATAGAAACACAGTAGATTTTTGTATATTGATCTTGTTTTTTTTATAACTTTACTGAATTCATTTATTCTTACATTTTTTGGTATAGTCTTTAGGTTTTCTATAAAAGTATCATGACATCTGCAAGTAGTGACACTTTTACTTCTACTTTTTTCTAATTTGGATGCCTTCTATTTCTTTTTCTTGACCTATTGGCCTAATACTACTAATACTATGTTGAATGGAAGTGAAAATAGTGGGCATTCTTTCTCATTCCCGATCCTAGAGGAAAAGCTTTCAGCTTTTCACCATTGAGTATGGTGTTAGCTGTGGGTTTGTCATATATGGCCATTATTATGTTAAGTTACATTCTCTCTATGCCTACTTGATTGAGAGTTTTTAATCATAAATGAGTTGAACTTTGTCAAATGCTTTATCTGCATCTATTGAGATGATTGTATTTTTTTTCATATTTTTTTTCATTTTGTTAATGTGGTGTATCACATTGATTTGTGGACGTAGAACTACCCTTGACCCCTGGAATAAATCCCATTTGATCATGGTGTATGATCCTTTTAATGTATTATTAAATTTGGTTTGCTAATTATTTTGTTGAGGATTTCTGCATCTGTGTTCATCAGGGATACTGGCTTGTTATTTTCTTTTCTTTGTAGGGTTCTTGGCTGGTTTTTGGTATCAAGGCAATGCTGGCCTCATAAAATTAGTTTGGGAGCTTTCCTTCCTATTCCATTTTTTGGAAGAGTTTGAGGACAGATATTAAATCTTCGAATGTTTGGTAAGAAATTACCAGTGAAGTCTTCTGGTCCTGGACTTTTGTTCATTTAGAGGTTTTTGATTACTTATTCAATCGCCTTACTAGTAATTGGTCTATTCAATTTTCTATTTATTTATGATTTAGTCATGGAAGATTGTAAGCTTCTAGGAATTTATTCATTTCTTCTAGATTGTCAAATTTATTGGTATATAATTGTTCATAGTAGACTCTTAGGATCCTTTGTTTTTCTTTGGTATCAGTTATTACTTCTCTTTCAATTCTAATTTTATTTATTGAGCTCTCTCTGTTTTTTTCCTGGTAAGTCTAGCTAAAGGTTTGTCAATTTTGTTTATCTTTTTTAAAAAAAAAGAACTATTAATTTCATTGATCTATTATCTTTTTAGTTTATATTTCATTTATTTCCACTCTGATCTTAATTATTTCCTTCTTTCTACTATTCTTGGGGTTTTTTTTCTTTTTTATTCATTTAGATATAAAGTTAAATTATTTATTTGAGATTTCCCTTATTTCTAGAGGTAGGCCTATATTTCTTTAAACTTCCTTTTTAGAACTGCTTTTGCTGCATTCCATAGACTTTGATATGTCATATTTCTGTTTTCATTTGTTTCTAGGTATTTTTTATTTCTCCTTTGATTTCCTCTATGATTCAGTAGTTGTTCAGTAACATGTTATTTAATCTCCACTTATTTGTAGTTTTCCCAGTTTCCTTCTTGTGACTGATTTCTAGTTTCATACCATTGTAATTTTAGTCTTGAATTATTTGAGACTTGTTTTGTGGTCTAGCATGTGAGCTATCCTGGAGAATGTTTCATGTGTACCTGAGAAGAACGTATATTCTACTGCTTTTGGATGGAATGTTCAGAATATATCTATTAAGTCCATCCGGTCTTTTGTATGATTTAAAGCTGATGTTTCCTTATAGACTTTCTGTCTGTATGATCAGTCCATTGACATAATTTCGGTGTTAAAATCTATTATTATTGGTACTACTGTCAGTTTCTCTCTTTTGGTCTGTTAATATTTGCTTTATATATTTAGGTGTTCCTATGTTGGGTGCATATATATTTATAAATGTTATACTTCTTTCCAGATTGACCCCTTTATCATTATGCAGAGACTCTCTTTGTCTTCTTTTACAGTCTTCATTTTAAAGTCTTTTTTGTCTGGAAAGAGTATAGTTACATCATCTTTTTTTGATTTCCATTTGAATGAAATATTTTTTTCATCCTTCCACTTTCTTTTATTTTTCTTCAAATTTCTATTAAAATTCTGGTTAGTCAACACACAGTGCAATATTGGTTTCAGGAGTAGAATTCAGCAATTCATCACTTACATACAACACCCAGTGCTCTCATAACAAGTGCCCTCCTTAATACCCACCACCAATCTAGCCCATCCCCCACCTACCCCCCTCCATCAACCCTCAGTTTGTTCTCTATCATTAAGAATCTTTTATGGTTTGTTTCCCTTGCTCTTTTCTTCCCCCCCTTCAATATGTTCATCTGTTTTGTTTCTTAAATTCCACATATAAGTGAAATCATGGTACTTGTCTTTCTCTGACTATTTCACTTAACATAATACATTCTATCTCTGTCCACATGATTGAGATTGGGAAGATTTCATTCTTTTTGATGGATGAGTAATATTCCATTATGTATATATACCACATCTTCTTTATCCATTCATCAGTCAGTGGACATTTAGGCTCTTTCCATAGTTTGGCTATTTTTGATAATGCTGCTATAAACATCATGGTGTGTGTACCCCTTCAAATCTGTATTTATATACCCGTTGGGTAAATACTTAGTAGTGCAATTGCTGGATCATAGGGGAGTTCTATTTTTAAATTTTTGAGGAACCTCCATACTGTTTTCCAGAGTGGCTGCACCAGTTTGCATTCCCACCAACAGTGTAAAAGAGTTCCCCTTTCTCCACATCCTTGCCAACACCTGTTGTTTCTTGTGTTAATTTTAGCCATTCTGACAGGTGGGGGGGTGGTATCTCATTGTGGTTTTGATTTGTATTTCCCTGATGATGATGTTGAGCATCATCATGTATCTATAAGCCATCTGGATGTCTTCTTTAGAAAAACATCTGTTCATATCTTCTGCCCATTTCTTAACTGGATTATTTTGGGGGGATGTTGAGTCTGATAAGTTCTTTATAGATTTTGGATACTAACCCTTTATCAGATATGTCATTTGCAAATGTCTTCTCCCATTCTGCAGATAGCCTTTTAGTTTTATTGATTGTTTCCTTCACTGTGCAGAAGCTTTTTACCTTGATGAAGTCCTAATAGTTCATTTTTGCTTTTGTTTCCCTTGCCTCCAGTGACTTGTAAGAAGTTGTTATGGCCAAGTTCAAAGAGGTTGCTGCCTGTGTTCTCCTCTAGGATTTTATGGTTTCAAGACTCACATTTAGGTCTTTCATCCATTTTGAATTTATTTTTGTGTATGGTGTAAGAAGGTGGCCCAGTTTCATTCTTTTGCATGTTCCTGTCCAATTTTCCCAATGCTACTATTTGTTGAATACACTGTCTTCTTTCCATTGGGTATTCTTTCCTGCTTTGTTGAAGATTAGTTGTATACAAGTGATGAATCACTGAATCTCCTCCAGAAACCAGTATTGCACTGTATGTTCACTAACTAAAATTTACATTTAAAAAAATGTGTAGATTGCTTTAGGTAGTATAGACATTTTAACAGTGTTCTTCCAATCCATGATCATGGAATGTTTTTCCATTTCTTTGTGACCTCTCCAATTTCTTTCATAAGTGTTCTATAGTTTTCAGAGTACAGATCTTTTACTGATTAAGTTTATTCCTAGGTATCTTATGGTTTTTGATGCAATTGTGAGATTGATTCCTTGATTTCTTTTTCTGCTACTTCATTATTGGTGTTTGGAAAGGCAACATTTCTGTACATTGATTTTATATGTTGTGACTTTGCTGAATTCATGTATTAGTTCTAGCAATTTTTTGGTGATCTTTCAAGTTTTCTACATAGAGTATTATGTCATCTGCAAATAGTGGAAGTTTGACCTTTCCCTTGCTGATTTGGATCCTTTTATTTGTTGTTGTTGTTGTTGTTGTCTGATTGCTGAGGCTAAGATTTCCAGTACTGTGTTAAATAGTAAGGGTATGTGCTATGGTGAGTGCTGTGAATTGTGCAAGACTGTTGAATCACAGATCTGTACCTCTGAAACAAATAATGCAATATATGTTAAAAAAAGAAGAAAAAGAAGAAGATAGCAGGAGGGGGAGAATGAAGGGGGGAAATCGGAGGGGGAGACGAACCATGAGAGATGATGGACTCTGAAAAACAAACTGAGGGTTCTAGAGGGGAGGGGGGTGGGGGGATGGGTTAGTCTGGTGACGGGTATTAAAGAGGGCACATTCTGCGTGGAGCACTGGGTGTTATGCACAAACAATGAATCATGGAACACTACATCAAAAACTAATGATGTAATGTATGGTGATTAACATAACAATAAAAATTAAAAAAATAGTAACAGTGAGAGTGGATATCCCTATCTTGTTCCTTACTTCTGAATGAAGTCTCTTAGAGGCAGCATATAGATGTGTCCTTTTATATCCATTCAGCCACTCTATGTCTTTTGATTGGAGACTTTAGTCCATCATATTTAAAGCAATTATTGATAGGAATATGTTTATTGCCACTTTGTTGATTGTTTTCTTTCTGTTTTTGTAGTTCTCTGTTCTTTTCTTCTCTTTCTCTCTTCCCTTGTGTTTTGATGACTTTCTTTAGTGTTATGTTATATTCCTTTTTCATTGTCTTTTGTGTATACATTATAAATTTTTGCTCTGTAGTTTTGCCTGTAAACCTTTTGTGCCCTTTTGTGTGAGGTTTACCTGTATCATCCTATGTATGTCTATTTTAAATTCACAGCAACTTAAATTTGAGCACATTTCAAAACTCTATATTTTTACTTCTTCCTCCACATTTTACATTTTTGATGTCACTTTTTTTCATCCTTTTCCTTTATTTATTTATTTAGTTAGTTAGTTAGTTATTATTTTTTAGGTAGGCTCCATGCCCAACATGGAGCCCAACATGCGGCTTGAACTCACAACCCTGAGGTCAAGAGTCAGACACTCAACTGACTGAGCTACCCAGGCACCACAACATCTTTTTATTTTATGTACCCCTTAACTAATTACTATAGTTTTAGTTAATTTTACTACCCTTGTCTTTTAACCTTCTTAGTAGCTCTATATGTGATTAATCCACTATCTTTTTTTTTAAGATTTTATTTATTTATTTGTCAGAGACAGAGAGAGAGAGAGAGAGCACAAGCAGGGTGGAGCAGCAAGTAGAGGGAGAAGCAGGCTCCCTGCTGACCAAAGAGCCCAATGCAGGACTTGATCCCAGGACGCTGGGATCATGACCTGAGCCAAAGGCAGACACTTAACCAACTGAGCCACCCAGGCGTCCTGATTAATCCACTATCTTTACCATATATTTACCTTTTTCACTGAGATTTTTACTTTCATATGTTTTCCTGTTATTACTTGGTGCCATTTCTTTTCAGCTAAAAGAAGTTCCTTGAATATGTCTTGTAAGTCTAGTTTAGTTGTGAGGAACTCCTTTAGGTTTTGTTTGTCTAGAAAACTCTATATGTCCTTCAAATCTGCATGATCACCTTGTTGGGTAAAATATTCTTAGTTGGAAGTGTTGTTTTGTTTTTGTTGTTTTTTTTTTCTTTCAGACCTCTGAATATGTCATTCTACTCCCTCTGGTTTGCAAACTTTCTGCTGAGAATCCTGCTGAGTTTGGGGTTTCCCTTGTATGTATGTAACAATTTCTTTTTCTCTCACTGCTTTAAAGATTCTCTATCTTTAAATTTTGACAATTTAATTATAATGTGTCTTGGTGTGGGTCTCTCTGGGTTCCACTTAGTTGGAACTCTCTGGGATTCCTGAATCTGGATGCCTTTTTCCACCCCAAGGCTAGGGAAGTTTTCAGCCATTAATTCTTCAAATAAGTTTTCTATCCCTTTCTCTCTATCTTTTTCTTCTAGGATCCCTATAATGCTAATGTTATTGCACCTGATATTGTTCCACAGGTCCCTTAAGTTATCTTTATTTTTAAAATTCTTTTTTCTTTTTGCTGCTCCCTCTGGGTTAGTTCCTCTTCTCTATCTTCCAGCTTAGTGATCTGTTCTTCTATTTCATCCAGTCTCCTGTTGAACACCACCCCCCAACCCCCACCACCACCCCCCCACCACCACCCCCTCCCCCGGTGCAAGTGCATTTTTCAGTTTGGTTTCAGTTTTCAGTTTTACTCTTCAGTTCTGTAACTTCTGTTTGGTACCTTCTTATATTTTCTGTCTCTTTCTCCGTTCTTTATTGAGTGTTCATCCATTTGTTGCCCAAGTTCAGTGAGCATCTTTATTATCATTACTTCGAATTCTTTATCAGGTAGATTACTTATTTCCATATCATTAAGGTCTTTTTCTGAGGTTTTATTTTCTTTTGTTTAGAACATATTTTTCTGTTCCTCATTTTGCTTGACTCTGTTTGTTACTATGTATGTGTGAAATAGCTACACCTCTCAGTCTTGAAGGAATGGCCTTGTGTAAATGATGCCCTTCTCATTTAATTTTGCCCTAGCTCTTAATTGTCTCTTTAACCTTTGTGATTGTCTCCACTGCATGATTTATTCTTGAAATGCCCTACTTTAGAGGCTCTGCCAAGAACTGTCAGCAATCCAAGAGGAGGAGTTTCCTTTAGCACCTGGAGTAAGCTGATTGGAACCAGACCCTCAAGCAGCAGCTTTTAAAGTATTCAAATATATGCAATCCTGTGGGGCTGCAGTGGTAATCCCTACTGTCCTCTGGACTAGAGGATCTGGAGGTATACTCTGGGCAACCTTTGCAAAACTTTGGGCTCCGGGTGAGTGTATAATCTCCTTCTTGTGAAGTCTGATCAAGCTGTAGCAAGGCCAAAGTGTGTCTCCCTGCTTATGTTCCTTGCCTCCTTAGCCTCTACAGTGTGGGAAACCTGAGGCTTACCCCTCAGGCTGAAGCTCCAGTGTAAGTAAATAGGTCTTTTTCACAGGAAGACTGGTGGTGTGTTTCAGTATTCTCTCCATGCCCTGGGTGTTGTGGCCCACCAAGAACTATCTTTCCAATTGTTACAATCTCCTGGAGCTCTGGAATGCCAGTCCTCTTGGTCAACAGAGCCAATCAAGAAGTATCTCCTGTGTGGATTGTGTATATCTGTTGGATTTAGCAAGAAAGCAGGAGAGCGTTGGGGGCAGGGCATACTCGCCAGCTTCAGAAAGGCAGTGGGAAAGTGCCTTGTCTGTGTGCATATGTTCACTTTAGGCTGGGTACCAAAGAATCTCACAACCACTCACACTTATGAGCCCCAGCCAGGGCATGAAGGAGTGCTGCAAATGCCCATGGTCTCCTGCCTCAGCAAATGCCATGACAGCACACCCCCACTCATCCCCGCAAGGTGGTGGGAGGGTACTGTGTCTGATCTCGCTGCCTGTACTAGCGGGTTATGTGGAGACTACAACAGTAACATCTGCCATGCCTCCATCTTTAGAGAGCATCTAGCAACTATCCCTCACCTCTCCAGTTGATGCCCCCAGCTCAGCAAATGAATCTCTCTCATGTATAGTCTAGGTGCTTCTCAAACCACTTTTTTTCAGTGGGTCTCCAGGTGAGCTAGACTGCACACAAGCCCTCCAAGAGAGAAATCTGTTTGGGACCCCTGGATGTTAGCCCCATTGGTTTTCCAAGCCAGGTGTTCTAGGGGCTCATTTTGCCAGTGGAGATCCCAGGGGCCTGGGTGCCTGATGTGGAGCACCAACCTTTCACTCCTCCAGAAGAAGCAGTTATTTGATGAGATCCCTCACTATTGTGTATTGCTCTACAGGATGTGGGATTTTCTGCAAGAGCCTCTGCCTCTCCCACCTGTCTCAATGTGGTCCTTTTTTCCTTTGTTATAGACAATTAATCTGTTTTTCAGATCTTTTTTAGAGGGAAATGATCCATATGTAGCTGGAGATTTGGTGTGTCCATGGGAGGAAGTGAGCTCAGGATCTTCCTATACTGCCATCTTGAACCTCCTCCCCCCAAGTTACTTATTAATCTTGCTAAACACCCTTTTTCTATCCTATAAAATGAGAACAGTACACATTTTATATTAAAAAAACTAAGATACAAGTGTTCACAAGTGCCTAACACTTAGCAAATGCTCACCAAATATTAATAATAATAAAAATAATATATAAACTGTTATTATTGTTTTTATTTTTATTTAAAACAGATAATTACCCATAATCTAATGGGTATCAGGAGTGTCTCATTGTGTTATTAACTTTCCTTTTCCTAATACTAACAAATTGTGTTTTCTTTGTGAAGAAATGTCTGTTGTCCATTTTATCATTGAGCTTTATAACTTTTTTCTTTCTTATATTGGTGTTGCTCATATATATTTACATATAGATATATTCTAGAGGTTAATATTTGGTTGGTTATGTATGTGGCAAATATCTTCTTCCAATTATGGCTTATCTTTTTACTTTTATGCTGCTTCTTGATGAACAAAGTTCTGATAAAGTAGAATTTAAAAGTCTTTTCCTTTATGTATATAAGACATTTTCTTATACTTCTAATTTTTTAATTTGCCTTTCACATTTAAGTTTTTAATATGTATAGAATTTATTTTTACATTTAGTATGAAGATTGGATCATTTTTTACATTCAAAATCAACTAAAAATTAGTAGCTTTTCCATTCCTCACTGATTTGTAATGCCAAACATGTTGTAATTCCAGGTTCGATATATGTGTAGATTTCTGGCTCTCTGTTTTGTTCTATTAATTAATATGTCTATTCCTATGTCAAAACATACTGATTTAATTAATATCTTTGTATCAAATCTTGATATATTGCAGCTCAAGTATTTCCAGCTTGATCTCCTTGTAGAATGTCTTGGCTATTTTTGTTATTTGCTCTTAAAAATTAATTCTTAATCAACTTCTTTAAGTTTCCCAAAATGCCATTGTTGGGAATAACCTTGTAGCTATAGGTTAATTTGCCAGAATTGACAATGTTATACATTGTTATGTTTTTTTAATTATGTTATGTTAATCATCATACATTACATCATTAGTTTTTGATGTAGTGTTCCATGATTCATCGTTTGCATATAACACCCAGTGCTCCACGTAGTACATGCCCTCTTTAATACCCATCACCAGGCTAACCCATCCCCCCACCTACCTCCCCTCTAGAACCCTCAAGTTTGTTTCTCAGAGTACATTATTATGTTTTAATTTATAAAAGTTTCAAGTTTTAGTGTTTTATGTATGCTTAAGAAGATGGGGTGATTTATGATTTAGGGCATGTGTGTCTATGTGTGTATTTGCTTATATATGTAGTATATATTATATAAATGTATAATTATAAATTTTATTATATCATACATACATGTATATTATATGTACATGTATTTGCTAGAGATCAAGATTGTTAAGCCTGTTAATCATCATTATTTTAATGTGTGATTTGCCAAAACAGGTGGCTATGTTGGAATCTCTTATGTGTTGACACATTTGTTGATTTCTGTTCTTAGGACATATAAGTTCCATATAAGTATTTTTTAATATATGTGTCCAGTTAATTGAAAAACTATTTTTAAATTTACATATATTAATAATCTTTACATCAAATAATGCTATTGGTCTTAAAGTCTCTCTTGCCTAGTATACCTAAGATTTCATTGGACTAATATCTGCCTAGCATATTATTTTTTATTATTTAGTTCAATCTTTTATGTCTTTAGATATTAGTGTGTGTCTTGTAGTTATATATAGTCACAGATTTTAAAATCTAATCTTCTATCTTAAGTGATGAGTGTAATCCATCGATGGTTATTGTAATCACTTAAATATCTGTACTTCTTTCTATTATCTTTTTGTTTTGTAATTGTCCTGCTTTCCGATTGCTTCCTTTTTCTTTCCTTTGACTTTTTAATTGACTGAGGAGTCTTTGCTTTTTTTTCTTTTCATTCTTTCTTTACTTTGAAGGCCAAACACTATCTCTAACATGTTACTTGAAATTTATTTTTATTATTACACTTTAAATTTTCCTATGTACATTTGTCTTAACAAAATATGCTTCATATTTTTTAGTACAGTGACTATTTTGAGTACCATACAATACATTGAATTAGAGCATTTTAATTCATACTACTGATCTCTGGACATACATGTTATTGTTAGAAAGCATTTTAGTTTCTTTATTTTAATTCTCAGGTTTGATATTATTTTATTAGCATTGTTTATGTTATTTTTATTTTGTACTCACAATATTTGTTTTATTTTATCTATATATTTGCCATTTTTTGTTATTGTTCATCATTCTTACTTACAACTTAGATCTTCTCTCTGGGATCATTTTACTTCTCCCTGAATTACATCTTTTCTAGTAGGAACATAGGACATAAACTCAGTTTTAGTGTATCTAAAATGTCTTTTCATTGCAGTTGTTCTGTTTTCCTGGACCTAAACATATATGCTGCCATGTACCTTCACCCAGAAATCTGGAGTTGTCATTTCATTATCATATAGCGTGTAATTCCTTCTTTTATATCCTTAAACATTTTGTACATAGTATTTCATTTTCTGTATGTGTATCTGAAGATTTTGAAGGTTATGCATAATTAGAATTTTTGTTGTTTCTCTGAATCTCATTGTTTCCGCTGCATATATTTAGTGATATTTGATTGTGAACTCATAGATCTTCAATCCTGTAAAACCTGTGTCCCAATATAAGACTGCACCCCTCAAGAATTGCACTATTTTTTCATGATAGCCAAGAAGAAAACAAAAGACTTGGGAGTGTTGAAACAGCTTTATTTTAGGCTTAGTCAGAAAGTCTAAGTACAGATATCATCCACTCAACCTGAATCATTGGTGAATACTCACTATTCAGGTTTCACTTATGGTTTCCCCGTATGTCTCCTAGAAGTAAAGTTTCAATTTTGGATCTGGGCATCTATGTAAAAAAAGTGATAAGTTCTATTTTAACCAGTATTTTCCTGCCCACTAAGTCTTTAATCATTCACCCATTGTAATGGCACTTAGAAGGAAAATAAAACATGGATTTTTGTTTGTTTTGTACACAGTCATTGTCTCAAATTTATATATGATTTGTTGCATTTCAGAAGTATTAAGAGGATTGAGACCATACAGATTTTTATTTTAGGAAAGACTAAAATAAGAAAGAGATTAGTATCTGGTTAATATAAGAATATATAATAACAATTATTATTTTAGTATATAACTTGTTAGATGTTAATTCCTATAAGCAGAAGAACTACTATTCCTGAGATCCAGGATAATTAATTTTGAGTTCAGGCATATCTCAGAGATACCATGGGTTCAGTTCCAGACAACTGCAGTAAAGTGAATATCACAATAAAGCAGGTCCAATTAATTTTTTTGGTTTCCCAGTGCATATAAAAGTTATGTTTGCACTACTAGGTGTGTAATAGCATTATGTCTAAAAAATTGTGTATACCTTAGGTAAAAATACTTCATTGCTAAAAAATACTAACCATCATCTGAGCTTTCAGCAAGTTATAATCTTTGCTGGTGGAGGGTCTTGCCTTAATATTGATGGCTGCTGACCCATCAGAGTGGTGGTTTCTGAAGGTTGAGGTGGCTGTGGCACTTTTTAAAAATAAGACAACACTGAAGTTTGCCACATTGATTGGCTCTTTCTTTCACAAACCATTTCTCTGTAGCATGCGATGCTGTTTGATAGCATTTTACTCACAGTACAACTTCTTTCAAAATTGAAGTCAATCTTCTCAAACTCTGCCACTGCCTATTCAACTAAGATTTTTAATATTCTAGATCGTTTGTTGTCATTTTAACAATCTTCACAGCATCTTCACCAGGAGTAGCTTCCACCTCAAGAAGTCACTTTCTTTGCTCATCCATAAGAAGTAACTCCTCATCTGTTCAAGTTTTATCATGAGACTGTGCCAATTCAGTTACATCTTTAGGCTCCACTTCTAGTTCTTTTGCTCTTTCTACCACATCTGCAGTTAACTTCCTCCACTGAAGTCTTAAACCCCACAAAGTCATCCATGAAGGTTGGAATCAACTTCTTTCAAACTCCTACTAATGTTAATATTTTGATCTTCTCCCACGAATCACGAATGTTCTTTGTTAATGACATCTACAATGGTGAATCCTTTCTAGAAGGTTTTCAATTTACTTTGCCCAGATCCATCAGAAGAATCACTATCAATGACAGCTATAGCCTTATAAAATGTATTCCCTAAATAATAAGACTTGAAAGTTGAGAGTACTCCTTGATCCATGGGCTGCAGAATGGATGTTGTGTTAGTAGACATGAAAACAACATTCATCTTGTTGTACATGTCTATCAGAGCTCTTGGGTGATCAGGCTCATTATCAGTAAGAAGTAATATTTTGAGAGGAATCTTTTTTTCTGAGCAGAATGCCTCAACAGTAGAATATTTACTGAAAATATTCAGTAAACCATGTTGTAAACAGATGTGCTGTCATCCAAGCTTTGTTGTTCCATTTCTAGAGCACAGAGAGTTAGCCTGTTCTTTAAAATTTGAAGCCAGTCATTGACTTTTCCTCTTTAGCTGTGAAAGTCCTACATGGCATCTTCTTCCAATAGAAGGCTGTTTTATTTACATTGAAAATCATTTGTTTACTGTGGCCATCTTCATAAATGATCTTAGCTAGATTTTCTGGATAGCTTGCTGCAGGTTCTACATCAGCGGTTGCTGCTTCACCTTGCACTTCAATGTTATGGATACAGCTTCTTTCCATAAACTTCATGAACTAACTTCTGCTAGCTTCAGACTTTTTTCTGCAGCTTCCTCACCTCTCTCAGCCTTGAAAAGACTTAGGGCCCTGCTCTGGATTAGGCTTTGGCTTAAGGGAATGTTGTTACTGGTTTGACATAACCCTAAAACTTTCTCCAGGTCAGCAATATAGCTGTTCTTGCTTTCTTATCATTTGCGTATTCACTGGAGTAGCACTTTTAATTTCCTTCAAGAACTTTTCCTTTGCATTCACAACTTGGCTGTTTGGTGCAAGAAGCTTAGTTTTTGGCCTGTGTTGGTTTTTGACATGCTTTCCTCACTAAGCTTAATCATTTCTAGCTTTTGGTTTAAAATGAGAGACCTGCAACTCTTTTTTTCAACTAAACACTTAGAGGCCATTGTTAGGTTATGAAATGGCCTAACGTGAATATTGTTATGTCTTGGGAAATAGGGTGGCCTGAGGAGAGGGAGAAAAGGAGAGAGTGGGATAATGGCTGGTCAGTGGAGCAGTCAGAACACATGGATTATTTATTGATTAAGTGCGCTGTCTTCCTGGGGCATGGTTTGTGGTTCCCCAACAATTACAATAATAACATCAAAGATCACTGATCACAGATCATCATAAGAAGTATAATAATAATGAAACAGTTTGGGATATTATGAGAAATATCAAAATGTGACACAGAAAGCCCAGGGCCAGATGGCTTCCCAGGGGAATTCCTCCAAACATTTAAAGAAGAATTAATACCTATTCTTCTGAAACTGTTCCAAAAAATAGAAATGGAAGGAAAACTTCCAAACTCGTTTTATGAGGCCACAATTACCTTGATCCCAAAACCAGACAAAGACCCCATCAAAAAGGAGAATTACAGACCAATATCCTTGATGAACATGGATGCAAAAATTCTCACCAAAATACTAGCCAATAGGATCCAACAGTACATTAAAAGGATTATTCACCATGACCAAGTGGGATTTATCCCTGGCCTGCAAGGTTGGTTCAACATCCGCAAATCAATCAATGTGATACAATACATTAACAAAAGAAAGAACAAGAATCATATGATTCTCTCAATAGATGCAGAAAAAGCATTTGAGAAGGACAGCATCCTCCTTGATCAAAACTCTTCAGAGCATAGGGATAGAGGGTACATACCTCAATATCATAAAAGCCATCTATGAAAAACCTACAGCGAATATCATTCTCAATAGGGAAAAACTGAGAACTTTCCCCCTAAGGTCAGGAACGCGGCAGGGGTGTCCACTATCACCACTACTATTCAGCATAGTATTAGAAGTCCTAGCCACAGCAATCAAACAACAAAAAAAACAA
Source organism: Eumetopias jubatus (assembly GCF_037043125.1). NCBI lineage: Eukaryota > Metazoa > Chordata > Mammalia > Carnivora > Otariidae > Eumetopias > Eumetopias jubatus. The sequence goes on from NW_028274822.1 coordinate 39,760,488, forward strand.
AGGCATCCAAATCAGCAAAGAAGAAGTCAAACTCTCACTCTTTGCAGATGATATGATACGTTATGTGGAAAACCCAAAGACTCCACCCCAAAACTGCTAGAACTCATACAGGAATTCAGTAAAGTGGCAGGATATAAAATCAATGCACGGAAATCAGTGACATTCCTATACACCAACAACAAGACAGAAGAAAGAGAAATTAAGGAGTTGATCCCATTGACAACTGCCCCCAAAACCATAAGACATCTAGGAATAAATCTAACCAAAGAGGCAAAGGATCTGTACTCAGAAAACTGTAAAATACTCATGAAAGAACTTGAGGAAGACACAAAGAAATGGAAAAACGTTCCATGCTCACGGATTGGAAGAACAAATATTGTGAAGATGTCAATGCTACCTAGAGCAATCTACACATTCAATGCAATCCCCATCAAAATACCATCCATTTTTTTCAAAGAAATGGAACAAATAATCCTAAAATTTGTATGGAACCAGAAAAGACCCCGAATAGCCACAGGAATGTTGAAAAAGAAAAGCAAAGCTGGTGGCATCACAATTCCAGACTTCAAGCTCTATTACAAAGCTGTCATCATCAAGACAGTATGGTACTGGCACAAAAACAGACACATAGATCAATGGAACAGAATAGAGCGTTCAGAAATGGGCCCTCAACTCTATGGTCAACTAATCTTCAACAAAGCAGGAAAGACTGTCCAATGGAAAAAAGACAGTCTCTTCAACAAATGGTGTTGGGAAAATTGGACAGCCACATGCAGAAGAATGAAACTGGACCTTTTCCTTACACCACACACAAAAATGGACTCAAAATGGTTGAAAGACCTAAATGTGAGACAGGAGTCCATCAAAATCCTAAAGGAGAATACAGGCAGCAACCCCTTCGACCTCGGCCACAGCAACTTCTTCCTAGAAACATCGCCAAAGGCAAGGGAAGCAAGGGCAAAAATGAACTATTGGGACTTCATCAAGATAAAAAGCTTTTGCACAGCAAAAGAAACAGTCCACAAAACCAAAAGACAACCGACAGAATGGGAGAAGATATTTGCAAATGACATATCAGATAAAGGGCTAGTATCCAAAATCTATAAAGAACTTATCAAACTGAACACCCAAAGAACAAATAATCCAATCAAGAAATGGGCAGAAGACATGAACAGACATTTTTCCAAAGACATCCAAATGGTCAATAGACACATGAAAAAGTGCTCAACATCGCTTGGCATCAGGGAAATCTAAATCAAAACCTCAGTGAGATACCACCTCACACCAGTCAGAATGGCTAAAATTAACAAGTCAGGAAACGACATATGTTGGCGGGGATGCGGAGAAAGGGGAACCCTCCTACACTGTTGGTGGGAATGCAAGCTGGTGCAGCCACTCTGGAAAACAGTATGAAGGTTCCTCAAGAAGTTAAAAAAGAGCTACCCTACAACCCAGCAATTGCACTACTAAGTATTTACCCCTAAGATATAAATGTATTGATCTGAAAGGGCACCTGCACCCCAATGTTTGTAATAGCAATGTCTACAATAGCCAAACTGTGGAAAGAGTCAAGATGCCCATTGACAGATGAATGGATAAAGAAGATGTGGTATATATATACAACAGAATAATAATGCAGCCATTAAAAGGAATGCGATCTTGCCATTTGCAATGATGTGGATGGAACTGGAAGGTGTTATGCTGAGCGAAATAAGTCAATCAGAGAAAAACATGTATCATATGACCTCACTGATATGAGGAATTCTTAATCTCAGGAAACAAACTGAGGGTTGCTGGAGTGGTAGGGGGGTGGGAGGGATGGGGTGGCTGGGTGATAGACATTGGGGAGGGTATGTGCTATGGTGAGTGCTGTGAATTGTGCAAGACTGTTGAATCACAGATCTGTACCTCTGAAACCAATAATGCAATATATGTTAAGAAAAAAAAATGAAGAAGATAGCAGGAGGGGAAGAATGAAGGGGGGAAATCGGATGGGGAGACGAACCATGAGAGACGATGGACTCTTAAAAACAAACTGAGGGTTCTAGAGGGGAACCTCTGGTTTAGCCTGGTGATGGGTATTAAAAAGGGCATGCTCTGCATGAAGCACTGGGTGTTATGCACAAATAATGAATCATGGAGCACTACATCAAAAACTAATGATGTAATGTATGGTGATTAACATAACAATAAAAAAATTTTAATGAAAAAAATGTGACACAGAACATGAAGTGAGCACATGCTGTTGGAAAAATGGCACTGATAGACTTGCTTGTTGCAGCGTTGCCACCAACCTTCAATTTGCAAAAAGACACAATATCTGCAAAGTGCAATAAAGCAAAATGCAATAAAATGAAGCATGCCTGTATTACTTTTATATCTTTCTTAGAAACAAAACAAATTTGCATTGACACATTATATACCCTTTTTTCTGGGGTTCACAAATTGAGAGAATGTTTAGTTAATTAGCATTATGAAAATTTTCTATTTTGTTCATCCCCTCTGGTTAGAAGTTCAGGTTTAAGTTTTAGATGGTTCTTGTTTGCTATACGCTGGCATTTTATAGACACTAGGATAAGCATAAATTGACAGTAGAGCAGTGTTTCCAGAACAAGCACTGTTATTATCTTAAAGTTTAGTGGACTTATGCATTATATACTTATTCCTATCTTCCATCTGTTTTGCAATGTTCCCTTCATTTTTGCTGCCCATTACTTCATGCTACTTCTTTGCATCCTGGTCACCTTCTGTGACATGTCAAACTCTTTACTTGGCCTAATTTTGTGATTTGGATTCTTCTCCCTCAGTCTTTTCCAGTCTGAGCTTTATTGTCGAGCCATTTCCTCTGAGGAGGCCATCTCTACTAAGATGCTGTTACCTTGCACATTGTGTGAATTCAGTTTAGCTTATTGATATTAATGACTGCTTTCAGACTCAACTATTATCTCTCATTTGATAATGTCTTACCCAAAATTTGGCACTAAATTTTTAAATAAGGCAGTATTAGGAGAGACTCCATAGTGGGGGGTGTTAATTAATTTAACTAATTAATTAATTTAAATACCTGCCCAGTGGCAAACTGGGTCAGCTGCCTTTCAAAGTCACCAGAGTAAGTTTTTTCAAGTCTTTCTTTCAAGTAAATATATACAGCCATGTTTTGTTTATTCTGCTTGACATTAAGTGAGAATAATGTGAAGTCTTTACGAGTAAAAACACTCTCAAACTTTTTTACAAATTGCTTGTGAAAGGCCCTTAGTTATAAAATAATAAACTCTGTAAAATTGAGATTTTCAGCTCTAAATATAAAATTCATTTAGCAGAAAGAAAGTCGGAAGAGACCTTAAGATTAAGTTTTGCCTCTTTTTCATACTAGTTGGGGAGCCTTAGGCAGTTGTCCTGTGCAACACTTGCTTCATTTGGCTAACTCCTGTTGAACTTGGTTCTTGTATCACTTCTATCAAGAATCTTCCAGCTTATGCAGGAGTTTTTAGGCATTCCTTCTCTGAGATCCTGTAGTCTACTGTTTCACATCCAACTCCTACTTTTGTCTATTTACATAAAGGATATATTTAGGTCCTATGTGCCTCTGAGCCACATTGAAGATAGGAAACAACCAACCCACTGGATCTTTGATCCCCTGAATGCAAAGTACAGGCTCTGACACAAAGTTTTTGTTTTTCAATAAAAGTTTGCTTTATGAATGAATAGTAGTAGCTCCACTGCCTTATGCCTAAAAATGTTGTGAGTCTAAATGGGAGTGATACAGTATTTCTGTGTTGTAAAGTACTATTAAAAATGTAAGACATAATTATCAGTTAAGAACACGTATCTGAATGTAAATATATATCTGTGTCTAAATATAGTAGGAACTAATTCACAAAAATAACATTAATTTGAAATTTATAATAAATATAGACAAGAAAGCTATATCTGTACAAACTATGACAAAATGTTGAAGAAAATAAAATAAACTTTATCAAGATATATTAAACTATTTGTAGAACAATTTTTTAGAGTATAAAGTCTCAATTGTTTGTACGTATACCTCTTTGCTATTCACTGATTTTCTTACCTCGTCATTATTCAGCATTTGTCAGGGCCTTGATTTAAAAGCAGTGTTCATAGTCTCTTGAAATTTTGAAGACATTTCCATGCCTTCAAAATTTGCACAACCCCAGTCTTCACTAACACATCGTATACCTGCCCACCGCAACCCACCCCCCACCCCCCATCTCAGCTGGTATATCACAGGGCTCTCTAGATACTTGATAACTACCACTATTAGAAAATGTAACATATTTGGCCTTAATTATTTATTAATTTTATCCTTTAAAGCCAAAATGATAACTCTGATAATAGTGGTAGGAGTCTGTGTTGAGGAGGAAGCAAAGGATCCAATCGAAAAATACTTAAAAGTTAGAATTAATAGAACTTTAACTAGGTTATAATGAGATGTGGGTGAGAGATGTGAGCATGGCTCCGAGGTTTTTGGCTTTTATGGCATAGTGAAGGGTGGCATCTCATTCTAAATCACAGGGCAATAGGAAGAGAAAGCAGATAGGATGAGAAGTTTCCTGGACCCAATGGTTTCATCTTTGGACTTTGACCTTGAGGTGTCATTGGGTAGATAATGGAAAATGTCCAGTAGTTAATGATAAAAATCATCCAGGTTTAGGGATGTCTGTTGTTCACTCAGAGACTATATATGAGAGAATTAGGGGCAGACCTTAGGAAATTATGATGTTTAAGTGGTAGAAAATGGGCAAATAAGTCTGAAAAGGAAATTTGGAACAATAGAAGCAAACCAAGAATAAAATCAGAGAAGGAAAAATGTACGAGAAGTAATAAGATATTGATACCAAAGCCAAAGACACCACACACACACACATACACACACACACACTCATACACACATGCACACCAACTACTACAGGCCAATATTCATAATGAATTTAGATGCAAAATTCCCCAACAAAATATTAGCAAACCACATTCAACAACACATTTAAAAGATCTTTCACCATGATGAAGTGGTATTTCTTCCAGAGATGCAAAAATGTTTCAAGATTTACAGATCAATCAAGGTGACACACCACATCAGCAAAACAAAGAATAAAAATCATATGATGATCTCAGTAGATGCAGAAAAAGCATTTGACAAAATTCAACATCCTTTCATGATAAAAACTCTCAACAAAGTGGGTTTGGAGGGAAATTACCTCAACATAATAAAGGCCATATGAAAAACCTATAGTTAACATCAGACCCAACGGAGAAAACTGAGAGTTTTTCCTCTAAGATCAGGAACAAACAAGGATGTCCACTCTTGCCACTTTTATTCAACATAGTACTGGAAATCCTACCCACAGCAACCAGATAAGAAAAAGAAATGAAAAATATCCATATTGGTAAGGAAAATGTTAAACTGTCACTATTTGTAGTGGCATGATACTCTATATAGAAAACCCTAAAGATTCCACCAAAAACTATTAGAAGTAAGATGTGGATTCAGTAAAGTTTCAGGATACAAAATTAATACCCGGAATTCAGTAGCATTTCTATATATTAATAACAAAATGGCAGAAGAAATAAATTTACATTTACTCTTGGACCGAAAAGAATAAAATACTTAGGAATAAACTTAACCAAGGAGGTAAAAGACCTGTCCTGTGAAAACTATAAAACAATGATGAAAGAAATTTCAGATGACACAAACACATGGAAAGATATTCTGTGCTCATTGATTGGAATCATTAATATTGTTAAAATATGGACATATTTTATGTCCAAAAGCAGTCTGCAGATCCAATAGATTCACAGAACTAGAACAAATAATACTAAAATTTGTGTGGAATCCCAAAAGACCCCCAAAACAAAAGCAATCTCAAGAAAGAAAAACAAAGCTGAAGATATCACAATTCTAGATTTTAAGATATATTACAGAGTTGTAATAACCAAAACAGTATGGTACTGGCATAAAAATAGACACATAGGTCAATGGAACAAGATAGAGAGCCAGAAATAAACCCACACTTGTATGGTAAGTTACTCTATGACAAAGTGGTAAGAATGGGGAAAAGACAATCGCTTCAAAAAATGATGTTGAGCGTTGGTGGTATAGTGGTGAGCATAGCTACCTTCCAAAAAATGATGTTGGGAAGCCTGGACAGCTACCTGTGAAAGAATGACACTGTACTACTTTCTAATACCATACATGAAAATAAACTCAAAATGTATTAAAGACATAAATGTGAGACCTGAAATCATAAAAATCCTAGAATGAACATAAGCCATAATTTCTTTAACGTTCACTGTAGCAATATTTTTCTAGATATGTCTCCCAAGGCAAGGGAAATAGAAGCAAAAAGAAACTTTTGGTACTACATAAAAATAAAAAGGTTTTGCACAAGAAAGGAAACCATCAACAAAATGAAAAGCAGCCTACTGAATGGGAGAAGATATTTGCAAATGATATATCCAATAAGAGGTTAATATCCAAAATATATAAAGAACTTGTACAACTCAACACCAAAAAACAATCCAATTAAAAAATGAGACGTTTTTTTCACAGAAAATGTATAGATGGCCAACAGACATATGAAAAGATACTCAATATTACTAGTCACCACGGAAGTGCAAATCAAAACTACAATGAGATATCACCTTACACCTGTCAGAATGGCTAAAAACAAAAAGACAAGAAATAAGTGTTGGCAAAGATGTGGAGAAAAAGGAACTCTTGTGCACTACTTATTGGTGGGATTGTAAATTGTTACAGGCACTGCAGAAAAAAGAATGGAGGTTCTTCAAAAATTAAAAATAGAAATACCATATCATCTAATAATTCCATTACTGAGTAGTTATTGAAAGAAAATGAAAACACTAATTAGAGAAGACATATCCATCCCCTATATTTACTGTAGCATTATTTATAATAGCCAAGATATGGAAGCAACCTGTCCATTGGATAAAGAAGATATATGCACAATGGAGTATTGTGCGGCTATAAAAAAGGGATGAGATTTTGCCATTTGCAACAACATGGATAGACTTAAAGGGTGTTATGCTAAGTGAAATAGGTCAGAGAAAAACACAGAGAAATACTATATGATTTCACTTATGTGGAATCTAAAACACAAAACAAATGAATAAACAAACAAAAAGCAGAATCAGACCTATAAATACAGAGAACAAACTGATGGTTTGCCAGAAGGAAGGGTTGTAGGGGATGAGCAGAATGGATGAAGGGAACTGAGAGGTACAGGCTTCCAGTTTGGGAATGAATAAGTGATGGGAATAAAAGGTACATCAGAGGGAATTAGGTCAAGATTGTAATAGCATTGCATGGTGAAAGATGGTAGCTACACTTGTGGTGAGCACAGCATAACATAGAGAGATGATGGTAAAACACAGTGTTGTGCACCTGAAACTAATGGAACATTGTGTGTCAACTATACTCAAAAAAAAAAAAAAAGGTTTTTTTAAAGTCATTAGTTTTAGCCATATCAGATGCTGCAGGTGATCTTTGCTAGAGCCATTTCAGTGAAGTGGTAGGAGAGGTCTGAAGAGTGAAGGAGCTGAAGAAATGGAAAGAAAGGAGACAAGAGATTTCCAAAATCTGGAGAACCAGAAATGCCAAGTGGCTACATATTTTACTGGCAATCCGTTTAGTATTACACTTCTTCCTTCAATGAGTCAATTAAGGTTCAAATGACACTATTACCCAAAGCCACATAGCATGCTAGTACCTACATTTGTCTGTGTTTTCAAATATCCAATGATTCATCCACTACTTGTCATTAAAAATTTCCAGAATTTAGCAGAACATCGGTAATTTTCTTACTATGGGTTACAACCATTCCATTTGTATTAATCATTGTCACCGTTCTTTTCAGATCTTTGAGTATCTCGGAATTTAGTTCACAGTGTTTGCTGAAAGAATGAGATTAGTAACTGATTCTTAAAAGGCACTGCTTTATTATTATATGTTTTTGATAATATTTGTTGTAACCTATGTTCAATTAGATACTCTTGTTCAAGCCAACAAGTGGATTAGTAAATTTTTGGCACCTATGACAATTTCCACTATTTTGCAGATTTTTTTCTTATTGTTGAAATCCTTCTAGCTCCCAAAATAATACTAGATAAGTAAAAAGAAGCTAAAACAAGAATAAGGTCATAAGACTTTTGCATTTTAGATGTAGTTCATAGAGAAGTTCATATTGACCTGACCCCTGATTTCTTGTAGCTAGAGACTAGTTTCTTTCTGCTCCCAGGCTCTGCCTCATTGCATGATTGTGTTTCATATTTTCTTTGCACTTTCAGTTGAATTTTTGCAAGTAGTTTAAAACAAGTAATTTCAGAAACATTTATATTTACTTGTGTGTAAAAGAAATAAAGATACTCGGGATATTTATAATAGACTTGATGTCTTTAAAGTAGAAAAATACTATATTTATTCCTGCGAATCCTAAATAAACCAGGGAGCTCTATAATAAATCATTTTTGATATAATGTTTTATTGTGAATTAGTTTTAGATAAATGTGATTTTTAAAGTATTATTTTAATTAATTTGCATCAGAATGGGTGGGTCTCATAAGATCATAAAGATATATTGTGGATAGTCATCAAAGAAAATTGTTCAACCACCGCTCAAAAATGAACACCAAAAAAGCCGGTTTATGGCATTCATTTGACCACATTTTAAAATCAAGGGATTTAATTACTCTGGGGAAAATGACAGCAGGCAAGGAAGTGGATACCTTAAGAATATGTTCATCTCTAAAGCATAGTGACAGCATAACTTTTGTTTTTAGTCTTTATGTAATTCCATTTGCAACTTTTTAAAAGCAGCTAATTTTTCATTTTAGCAATGTTAGTTTTTTCTTATGAAAATAATTTCTACTACAGAATTTTAAAAATTATTTTATTCTTGATTTAACATCTTTTTTTAAACCACAGAAAACAATAATTTTTAGAATTAGAATAGTTTTGAGCTCTTTATAGGATTTCTCTGTGAAATTTAGTCATTTAAATAAAAAATTAAATTGTTATCTTTATAATTTTTAAATCAAATATTCAATAGAATACAGTAATTTTATTTCAGAACCAGATATCTGTGAAACTAAGAAGTCTGTGAGTTTTGCACCATATTACTATTAAATACATAAAAATTAGATTAGTTATTGTCTGATATGTCATAGTATGTGTTATAATTATAACATATACAAAAGAAATATATGTGCATATTCATATAAAGGGATAGACATGATCTTTAAGTATTAACTACAAGACTTAGTAGTGTTTGTTATAGTTCAGCTTGCTTCTTATGCCATCGGTGTTTTTATATATTAGCAGAGATCCAAATACAGAATCTTGAAATGTATTATTCTTTCTATCATTAGAATAAAAGAGTAGTTCTTTATTAATTGTTAAAGGCCAACTCTAGTTTTGGGAATGCATGTGAGTCATATTTTTTTTTTTAAGTATACCTAAGCAGTTGACAAAGGATGTTTCCAGAAATGAGCTATGTGATCTTTGACACCAATCTGTGGAACCGATTTGATAATAAATATCTCATTACTTTTGAGATTTGTATATTGTACATGTGTAGTTGGGTAACTGAGTACTATAAAAAGATCAGAATTAACTGGATTTTGTATATCTGTTTGTCCTGCCGTGCCAAAAATCTGTGGAGTAATTTGTAATTGCCATTGTTTGGGTTATTACGATAAACAGAACTGATAAGCTTTGCCTTGTGAGCTGCATTCACTTCACATCACTCTGTTGAATTAAAATTGCATGGGCATATCTTCCCCTATCAGTTTTATTTATCTGTCAGAAAGAGAGAAAGAAAGTATGCTTCCACTATATAAAACCTTATAATGAGCAGGTCAGAAATTATCATCATTATTTTAGTATTCTAATGCAAATGAATGACTGTATGTATGTTTCTATTGTCCATCTATCATTTGAAATATATTCCTATAAGAAAATACTGTTACTTTTTCCAAGTGCCCTTTATCATATTTTGTCAAAGGTTATCATTCTAATTGGATTACCCAAGGTACAAATGCAAATCTGCAGAATATAGCATGTTTTTTCTCTCCTTTGTCAAATATGTGTAATTTTTCCTTAGAGCTGCTTCTACATACAGTTGGACTATTTGCTTGACTGTGTTTATAGATAGAAAATACAAGTAGATTGTGTGAAATGCTTTAATTTTCTCCCATGGTAAAAGTTCTTCATAATATTTCTATTCTTAGGCAGCAGCTTTCTCACCTATGAAATTCCCAAGCTCACTAGTGGTCACACCAGATGAGCTTTCAAATTTTCAGATACTGTGATGAGTTAAGTACACAGGTACTCCCTTCACAAATTCTGTAACTTCTGACAATTGTCACATATTGTCATCACCATATACCCACTCCCAATTTCCACTCCAGTGTACTGGGGAGTGATTTGGACCTCAAGAATGTGGAAGGTTCCACATCCTTGATGTTTGTCCTACATGTTACTTTGATGAGAGTTGTTTATTGCTGTGATCCTATGAATTTCCTGTTTGAATGTTATATCCAGTGGATTTTTCATATAGGCAGAACAATTCTGTGTACTTTTGAACTGTCATCCAGCTTTTTATAAAGATATTTTTCCTCAAAAAATTATAAATGAAGTATTGTTCTACAATCTGTCTCACACATTCAAATCTTCAGCAGTTGTTTTGGTGTTCCAGTGATGGAAAAATCATTATTCATAGACAAAGAACTTTGAGTGCCGTCCATGAGCTATCAGTCCTCCCAGTATTACCTTTGTGTTTCAAGGGACTTCTGCATTTTCAGTATTGACTGGCCTTTGTTTTCTGACAAAACAATTTATAGTTCATTTTCAGATAACTATACATATGGTATTTGTATTTTAATTAAAAAGACTGTTGTTATATCTGATTCTTATAAGCAGAAATTCATTATAAGGACACTTTTCATTTCCTTGAAATGTTCCCTTTCTTTTTTTCCAGGGTTCTGAAATTGCAAAAGCCAGTTAAATTATGTGCTTTGGGGAGTTAATTTTTGGCACCATATGTCTCTAAAAATGATTTAATTTTGTCTAAAGCATATTTGTAATGACATTTATGTTTTGTAATACACAGAGACAATATAAGGAATTTTTAAAAGAAAAAACAGGCTAGTCTACTATTGTTTCAACATAGTAACATGTGTCTAAGTTTGCAAAAATTCCTGTTTATTTTGATTAATGTACTTTTAATATCTGAGCTCTGGTTGTTGCCTTTTAACACTTTGACTTAGCAAAGTGTCTTTACGATATCAACATAACTAATACAAAAATTTTACTGCTATTATTCTTATTAGGGACCTAATCTTTATGATTTGAGAACGTTAGAAAAGTTATACCACAGAAAAGGACTGATTTTAGTCTAAGGATTAATTTAAAGGCTTATAAACAACTTTCTCCAAAGCTCTATTAATCATTTTACATATTTTTATGCTTTTTCAAATGAATGTACCATCAATCCTCACCTAATTCTATCAAATTCAAATTCTCGTGTAAGTAGGGTTATATATCTCTATCTTCAATTTAGTATGAAATAAGTTATAAAGTTGCTATTCAACAAATGCTTTTATTATGTGAGCAGGAGGAGCAGAAATACCAAAAAATTTAGGCAATTTAAGAAGCCAAGAGTAGCAATTAATTTCTTATTGATTTAAACTCCTTTAATATTTTGGATAGCTCTTTTATTATAGGTAAGATCATGCTCAGTAGATACATAACAAAAGTCTTGCACACTAAAAGCCTTTTTTATATTTTAGCAGATGGTCAAATATAATAGTATTTTTTAAGCTAGATTATAGTAAATTCTCTAAAAGGAAATAATCCTGAACCACAAAATATGGAGGATGCTTTGACAAAGTTGGGTTAAGCTTACATGTCTTTACCCACATGTAAGTTGTTTTTTTTTAATGAAACAACTAAACTTACAGTAAGTTACAGAGTTATATATAAGGTACATGTAAGTTTTATGATAAATTTCTGTGTACCTTTATCAACTTTGTAAATATCGATATTTGCATATTTGCTTTGTATGTATAGACCAGTATGAATACACTCAAAACCCTCTGTCTGCCTATTCCTAATATTATTTCCCTCCTCTTTTCTGCGTTAACCACTAGGTATTTATCAATTCTATCCAGATTTTTATTAATTGTAACTTTATTAATTATGAATTAATTTTATTAATTGTAATTACTTTTAAATGTAAACTATTAGTTTTCATTTTTATGTATAAAGGTCGTACTGTATATATCACATGCAATATTAGTGGATTTATTTTAAATTCTAGGCTTTAGGATATAAACATACTACAATGTATTTTTTTATTACTCAAGTGTAAACAATTAGATTGTTTCCACATTTTCACCATTGCAATCAATGCTGTAAATTAACATTATTTTATATGTTTCCTTGGGAACACATTATAACTGTTATTCAAGAGCAGTATCTCTGACTTCAGAATGCATTAGATACCTGGAAGTCTTGTTAAAATTCCAATTGCTGGGCTCCAGAGTTTCTGATTCAGTAGGTCTGAATAACTATATTTCTTTTTTTTTAATTTTTTATTGTTATGTTAATCACCATATATTACATAATTTGTTTTGGTGTAGTGTTCCATGATTCATTGTTTGTTCATAACACCCAGTGCTCCATGCGGAATGTGCCCTCTTTAATACCCATCACCAGGCTAACCCATCCCCCTACACTCCTCCCCTCTAGAAACCTCAGTTTCTTTTTCAGAGTCCATCATCTCTCCTGGTTCGTCTCCCCCTCTGACTTACTCCCCTTCATTCTTCCTCTCCTGCTATCTTCTTCTTATTCTTTTGTCTTAAAATATATTGCGTTATTTGTTTCAGAAGTACAGATCTGTGATTCAACAGTCTTACACAATTCACAGCGCTCACCATAGCACATACCCTCCCCAATGTCTATCACCCAGCCACCCCATCCCTCCCACCCCCGACCACTCCAGCAACCCTCAGTTTGTTCCTGAGATTAAGAATTCCTCATATCAGTGAGGTCATATGATACATGTCTTTCTCTGATTGACTTATTTCACTAAGCATAACACCCTCCAGTTCCATCCACGTCGTTGCAAATGGCAAGATCTCATTCCTTTTGATGGCTGCATAATATTCCATTGTGTATATATACCACATCTTCTTTATCCATTCATCTGTCGATGGACATCTTGGCTCTTTCCACAGTTTGGCTATTGTGGACATTGCTGCTATGAGTTCTGTTGTGATACTGATCCTGCTGATCTTGAGAACCACTGGTCTAGAATATGTAGGTTTAAGTATAATTGCTAGATCAAAGGGGAGCTACATCTGCAAATTTAATACATAATGTCAGATTGTTCTCCAGAATCTTTGTGTCAAATTAGACACAAATTTGACAATGTATGAACAATGTATGAGAGTTCAGTTTTTTCCACATCTTACCAAGAATTGGTATGGACAGTTTTTGTAATAATTGCCAATTGGGTGAGTATAAATCATATTTATTTGTGCTCTACTATTGAGATTGAACATGTTTTTCTTTTTTTTAAGTGTTCAACGATTCATTAGTTGTGTTTAATAACCAGTGCTCATCACAACACATGCCCTCCTTAATACCCATCACCCGGCTACTCCATTCCCCCACTGCCTCCCTTCTGTAACCTTCAGTTTGTTTCCCAGAGTCCAGAGTCTCTCATGGTTTGTCTCCCTCTCTGATTTCTTCCCATTCAGTTTTCCCTCCCTTCCCCTGTGGTCCTCCACGCTATTCCTTATGTTCCACAAATAAGTGAAACCATATGATAATTGTCTTTCTCTGCTTGACTTATTTCACTTAGCATAATCCCCTCCAGTTGCACCCGTGTGGATGCAAATGGTAGGTATTCATCCTTTCTGATGGCTGAGTAATATTCCATTGTATATATGAACCATATCTTTTCAAATGTTTATAGACAAAATAGCTTTCCTTTTCTGTGAATTGCCTATTTGTATTATTTGCCCATTTTTCTGGTATATTGTTTGTATTTTTCCTTATTGATTTATAGGGGCTCTTTCTATGTTAAAGAAATTAATCCTTGCTAGTTGTATTGTTAATATTTTTTCTAATCCTCTGGTTAATTTTGTTACTCTGCTTAAATTTAAATTTTAAAAAATTCAGTATAATTAAATTTACCAGTTCTTTCTATTAGAATTTATTATTTTAGTATTTTATTTAAAACTGCTTCCCCTTCGAAAGGTCAATTTTAAATTTATCTTTTCTCAATTTAGTGTACCTAGATTTTATGTTAGTGTATATTATAAGTTAAGGATCTAATTTTATTTTAGAGACTTGTATAGAGAAAATCAATTATGCCATCCTTTCTCCACTAATTTAAATGCTGTGTCATATTTCAAACTTATATATTTCATATGAATGTCTTGTTCATCTCTTTTCTGACCTAATGCTTATCCATTCCAATGCTGACATTACTGTTAGTTCCTACATCTTTATATATGTCAAGTTTTTTTTAGCTTATTCTTCTATTTCACAATTGTCTTAGCTGTTCTCAGTCCTTTATTCTTCCATATAAGTTTTAGATCAAGTTCTATGAAACCTGATGAGATTGTAGACCACTTTGCGAGACATTGACATGTCCCCTATGTGGACAGATTATACCTCTCCATTTATTTAGTTCTTACTTTATATTTTAAAAAAGGTTTTTTAAACTTCTGTGTATATTTCTCTACATCTACAGTCTCTAATAGATTGAAACCTAGACATCTTACATTTTGTATTGTGATTATAAATGGTATTTTAGAATCATGATTCAAAATTGGTTATAAATAATTTTTAATGTTATTTTTTTCAGTGCTGATCTTACAGGCAAAGAAGTTCCTAAACTCTCTAATTACCTCTTATTGTTGATTTGTAGAACCTCTTTAATTTTCTGTGTAGGCATTCCTTCTCTTATATCTATTTTTTCTTTCATTTTCTTATTGTTTTGGCCACTATCTGCAGTAAAATTTTGAAAAGAGGTACTGATTCCTGATAGCCTTTCTGTATTTTTCCTGACATTTATGGGAATGTTTCTAAAGTATCTCTATTTACTAAAATATTTGTTGAAAGTTTTGAGTTTATACGTTTATCAGGTTAAAGAAATTTTCTTCTGTTCCTATTCCTAGTTTGCTAAGATAATTTTTTTCATTGTTGATTGTTTTTGTTCTGTGTTTATTCATATCGACTTCTCTTGGGGATGATTATTTTTTCTTTGATATATTGATGTATTTCATGAAAATATTTGCTGATAATGAACCATTTTTAAATTTCTGGAACTATTAAATTATAGTTCCTTTACACTGTCTTCAATTAATGAGCTCCTAGATGGTACAAACTACATTCTATCAATCAATAAGTATTTATTAATCACTCTCTTATTACTAATAAATCATTTTCAGCTTCAGTCTTAAACCAAACAGTGAATTAGGAGATCAGTTTGCTTTACATTCAGAAAATATGGATAGTAAATTATTTTCTGTCTAGACAAAGAGAGAAGAAAGAAAAAGAGTTTAAAATCTATCATTAACTATTGCTGCAACAAATTGTCTCTAAATTTAGCAGCTTCAGCTAATAAACACTTATTTTTCTCACAAAGTTTCTGAAAGACAAGAACCAGGAGCTGCATAGATGGGTGATTTTAGCTCATGGTCTCCTACAAGGTTGCAATCAAGTTGTTGGTCAGGGTCATCTGAAGAGATTGGAGAATCTGCTTTCAAGATCACTCACAGGGGGCTGTTGGCAAAAAGAAGTTTCAGTTCCTCACCATGTGGGTCTTTCACAGAACTGCTTATACAACATGGGAGCTGGCTATTCCCAGATCAAAATATCTGAGAGAATGAGAGAGAGAGCCTCCGGGGTGTGTGTGTGTGTGTGTGTGTGTGTGTGTGTGTGTGTGTGTGTGTGTTTGGAAGTGCATACTATCTTCTGCCCTCTTCTGTTCTTTACAAGACAGTCACTAAGTCCAGCCTACACTCAAAGGGATGATTTTCAAATAATTTGAGGGTCTACTTTTAAACCCTCCTTCTTCAGGAGGATTATCAAATAATTTGAGGGTCTATTTTTAAAAATCACATCTATGAACACTGTTTTTCTCTGACAGTAAATAATAAATATACTTCAACTCTATATTACCCCATTCTTCACAATGTGCCCCAATTGTCCCTTTTGGGCTAGGATAACAAAGCTTTATTTTTGTGTCCTCCATAATGCAAACCACACAACTGTATACTCCAAGCTGACCACAGAAAATACCTGAAAAAGTGATGCTTTGAAAGTTCTAATTTCAATGCTGAGAACATGAGAATGGTGTAAGACAATATTTCAGTGCTAATTTGGTTATGGCTATGCCTAACGTTTTTGAAACTTGTGATTGGGATATCGAATAGTTTATATTAGTCTTAGCATATTATAATTTTCACAGGCATAACAACAGTAAAATAATATAAATTTAAACCTATTTAATTAGAGGTTTTGTGTGTTGTAATATATACATTATTACATTTAGTATTAAAGCCAGGTTTATGTGATATATGGGAGTTAGCAGTTGTCATGAATTTATATAGGTCATCAAAATAACTTGGATTAAAAACAGAATCTATATAATATACAAAAGTATATTAAAATAGAATGGAGAATCTCTCATTCTTGCCAGTGACAACATTAATTTTCTCTGTTTTACTGTCAGAGAATATCAAGCTTTAAAATGTTAATAAATATAATAAAAAGAACCTAATCAAATTTAATCAGAAGGGATTTTTACCAGATGTATATTATCTACAAATGAACATTGTATGCAATGCTAACATTGACATCAACTCTCTGTATCTTAAATACCATGTCAAAATAGACATTGATTTTTTTTTTCTTTCTGAATAAATACATAGTGATCATTATCTCAAAAGAAATAACAAAATTCTATCTTTGGGCTTCCTTCAGCAAAGAACTCACAAAGAAGAACTAGAGCCCAACTTACCAAATCTACTACAAATTCAAACTGGCCAAAAACCGTTGTCAGAAAACTCTACCATTCCTTTTTGCCATTTTAAATGTCTGAGAGTACACACCAGCTGTTTCCTGTTTCAGGGCTCCTGATGCAGTTGAATATCCTCTTTTCTCTTTTGTGTACAAAACCGAGGGCGCTGAGTTGAGGATCTTTTTTCAAAAGGACTCTTTTCCTGTGCCAGTATGCTCCTTCTGAGTTTTCTATGAGAATCTTATCCATTCTTCCAAAATTCTTGTAATATGTGCTAGAGACTAAGCAGCAGCCTAGTTATTCCATCAGTGGCTCTAAATTCCATTCTTACTTCTAAGTACTTGGCAAGTCCTTACAGTGCCCTTGCTGTAAGCCCATCCAGTGTGTTTGTGTCCCTTACTGTTCTTTTTTGTTTCTCTAACACTTCCTCCCTCATCTCACCTTATCTTCCCTAAAATCTGAAGGAGAGGACAGGAATATAATCATTTCAGGAATAGATGATTACATTTCAAGAATGTAATCATTGAAGAGTTTCATTTCAGAAACACCAGTTTAATTGAAGTTGGAGAGATCAAAAATCATTCCAGTTCCTTTGGCTTTCCAACCTAAGTTCTGTATCTACCTAGAGGACTTTTCCACTCACAACTGAATTCTCTCTCTTTAGTTTTCCCTTTATATATTTTTGTGTCTCTTACATTCACTTGGCTTATCTTTCCCTTCTCTCATTAATTATTAAGTTCTTAAAATTCTTACTCGCTCCTTTGCTTCACCACTAAAATTTTACCAGTTCACTTTATTGATTTAATTTCAGTATTTATTGAGTGATTACTGTCTACTAACATCTTACAATTGGGCTTTTATCATAACAATTTTCTTAAAATAGTTGTCATCATATCAACTGTCATTTCTAGCACCTTAAATATTTTCCATATATATTATTGTTGATCATCTCATTGTCTTTAATGTGGATATGTATGTGTATGTATGTGACTTTTACTGGATGCTGATTCTCTCTAAGAATTCCTTCGTTTTTTCTGTCCCCATTCTTTTTTCAGAGGCTTATTAGCTATAAATCTAAAATTAAAAAAAAACACTTTTGAGATATTACTCTTTTTTAGTTGATACATAAGGAATTTCTCTACTTAAGTAGAGAGACAGATGGGTAGCTTTACCATTCAGTTCACTTTGGTTAATGAGCTCCCACTTGTAAAAACCTTTCACATGTTGAGAGCTCCCACTTGTAAAAAAGTTACCTTCAGTTTAAGGAATTCCTCTAAAACTCATATTCCTCTTATTTGCCCTTGTCATATTTGCAGATACCATAATAATGGTGTAATGCTTAGACTAAAGTGTCTTAACATCTTAGTGAGTATTTTAAGATAACAGCATATGCTCCCCCAAGGGCTGTCAGATTTGGCAGAAAAAAA
The DNA here is from genome assembly GCF_037043125.1 of Eumetopias jubatus. Classification (NCBI taxonomy): domain Eukaryota; kingdom Metazoa; phylum Chordata; class Mammalia; order Carnivora; family Otariidae; genus Eumetopias; species Eumetopias jubatus. The sequence goes on from NW_028274822.1 coordinate 39,778,990, forward strand.
AACATTTTAATATTATATTAAAAGTACTAAATATTACAGAAAACCATTTAATAATGACAGACTTTCTCTTCAAAAAGTGATGTTAATTTTCAACTCAATAGCCTAAATTATCTGAAATGTCCTTAAATTCCAGGTAAAATATTTCAACATTTAGCAAGCTGAAAATTCTAGTTTTCAAGGTTATTCTTATTTCACAAGTTAACCAATTAACCAAGAATAGTGGTTTCATTATTCTGTGGACTTACATAAATACCTATATGTTGCTTATTATGATGCATAATGAAGATAATGATTATAAACGATTCACAGGCAACACCAGGTGACTATTTTTAAAATTGTTGTTTTTAAGTAAACTGTTTTATTGAAATACGCTTCCAGAAAAGTTCACAAGTCATCCATGCAGTCTGGTGAAGTTTTGCATAGGATCCCTTACATATGCTCAGGTCAATAAATAAGACATAAAATAGCCATACTTTGTGACATGTTTTTATTCTGTTGTGAAGATGTCTGATATGAAATTTTTGGTGTTTATTTTTCATTCTACAAAATATACTAAGAAGAAGTCAACATAAATAACTATCCACATTCCAAAAAAAAAAAAAAAGGTTTCAGTGACAGAATATATTTTAGTACGGTTTTTAAAATTAATTTTTATGAAGTTTATTTCTTCAAAAATAACCTAATTATAAAAATTCTATATGGTGTGGCTGTGTTAACTGTTGAGTGACATATGTTCATTGTTTTGGTAAAACTTCTACTGTATTTGTTGTTGTTGTTTGATTTTATACTAAACATCCAAAAAGTATAGAATGCCTCATAGGAGAAGTCTTTTTCTGTGTAGATGCAGTATTGAACGTTTCACCTCTAAACACTTCGTCCACTGTACGTTAGTGCAATGAGATGTCTCCATGTCACACAGTCAGAGGGAGGTAGATTAATAGAGAGTTCTTGCTGGAAATCTCTTCCCTGTTATTGTTCTCCCTCAGCAGTTGATGGCTAAGTTAATTCTCTTTAGTTTTGTCATGCTCTAAAGCACACATTGCAAAGCAATGGTAAGCTTTATGAGGGAAAAAAAAAAAAAAGAAGCAGCAATGGTGTCCATCAAAGTCTCCAAGTTGCATTTTTAAACTTTGGCTTGACCTGATGTGCCATTCAAAAAAGCTTCAAAAGATTATTTTTTTTTTTTAAGAAAGGTTCAATATGTCCCGAGGCTATCGGTTTTGAGTTAAACTGGGTGAAGTAGAAATATTTTACTCATCAGCTTTGCAGTCACAGAGTTTGCCTCAGCTAGAACAAAACTGCTGAGGCATTTAGAGAAAATTAACCCCCCATCCTGGCGGCCAGATGTGACTGGTTTCTGATGAATGCACATGAGTGGGCTGGAAAATCAAGAGACTGTGAAATTCCTGTCAGGTCCGTACAGTGCAGAATGGGCTATTGACTGCTTTCTATATTTCCCTCCATCATTCTTCTTGAACACTGCCATTAATTTCCCCTCCTACTCTGACTTGTGTTTTTCCCCCCTCCCTCTTCCCTTTAGCTCTGTCAGCTGCAAAGAAGGGTACACAAGGTGTGGCAGAAGCACTTCAAACTGGTGGTCCTCTACAGCCAGATGAGGCTGGCCAAGTTCCAGACAGACTCTCAGGAGAGTATTCAGAAAATATTAGCTGTGCAGGTAGGTGATTGCAGGGAAGTAGGAAAGATCATTCTGATCTAGATTGAAAAGCAAATGATGGGTAGTGTGATGAAGCATTAAAACCATATCCCATCAGAGTTTTATAAATTTTTAACCTCTTTAATAAACTGGAATTGCATGAAGGATGAATTCAGTAAGTTAGCATATACACCATGCATACTTTGGGGGAAAAGGGAGAGTGAACTTATTTTTCACAAACCTCAAAACAGATTTTTATAAATACATTTGGTATAAATATATATTTTCAAATCTTCAGGCTTTGCAGATGCCATTCAGCTGTTCAGGAGATATCGTCAACAGTTGCCTTCTGTTGCTTTTGTGTGAAATCAACTTCAGTAAAAATGACACTTGTGTTTATCTTATTTACCTGTTTTTTTTCCCCTTCCATTTCAAAAGAGGCTTGTCCTCCTAAGAAGATTTACAGATAGCTTTATTTGAAAAATAAGCACTTTGGGATTAGACTATAACTGTGGTTCCAGATGCATGTGAAATTTTACATTTGTCTCCGTAAAAACTTTTAGTGGATCCATTGTCTTTATTTTAAGACTCTGATCTATTTTAGAAATCCATATTAACTATGTAAAGACTATCTTGGGAAAATTAAATTTTTTAGATTAATATTTTACTATTTGAAATGTTATAATATGAATAAAACATGACTTCCCAAAGAAAAACAAACACCACCTTGTTCTATTAAAAAACAAAAAATAGAAGCACCTGTTCTATAATATAAAATGCACATTCTCTTTAAAACCGTAATCTTCATTAACTTGCAGCATAAACAATGCATGCTGAACCTAAACAAACCAAATCTTTTTCTAAATATTTTAATTACGTGTGTACTTCATGATGCATAATTTACCATAATCAAAGGATTTTGCAAAACACTTCCAAAGCTATTTCAAATTTCATTTTTACTGGCGGCTATTTTTGCTATTTTCCTCTGAGGATGTGTGTGTGTGTGTGTGTGTGTGTGTGTGTGTGTGTGTGTGTGTGTATCTATCATATAAAGTACATATATAAGATGTATATGTACTTTTATATGTACATGTACTTTATATAAGTATTCCACTGATAATGGATTATAACAAAAATTTAAAATAATAGTAATTTAAAGTTTTGAAAAGGAAGAACTTAAATGTGTAGGTTTAATAGATATGCATATACAAACTTGAGTATAAACTACAGTTGCAGTGTTTTTGAAGTCAGGATCTTGATTTTTTTTTTCCTTAAAAGTCTGTTAACAGAGAGTACATTAAAAATTATGGAGTGCCTATAACTTGTGATTCCCTTTTAAATATCCAAAGGTAATTTGCATGTTCTATTTATTGTTTTTAAAAAATCTCATACTTCTGCCTAACTGTAAATATTCTTAGGTGATAAATCCTCGTTGTAAATTAGGGTGTATTTTGAAATATTGAAAATGTCAGTAGAAACTTTGAATATCGTCAAAGTGAATGCTCCATCCCTAACCTACAATAATTCTTATTCTAATTTTTATTAGAAATTCACCAATACTTTTTTTTAACAAATTTGATTTTAAATTACTTATTTTGATGGCTGTTATATAACAATGGAAATAAAGAGTTAGAAATGATAGGATAGTATCAGTAGAAAGATTCAACTACTCTGCTTCTAGAGACACAGCAACAAGGCTGGATTGTGTTTGCAGAACTTGAGGAACATAATTTAGTGACTTCTTATCTGATGGAGATTATTTCAATTTAGAATATTTCAACTTTGGCTTTTAATAGAAATACTGAAACATAATTTTCAGGATCTTGCCATAAAACTATAGAAACATGGGCAACCCTCTGAAAAACTTAACTCCTAAGCCCTCCGCATGGTACACAATGAACGTCATGACCCAGTTCCTGCTAAACTTCCCAGCTTTATCTCTCTCCAGATTAGTTCCTTAAAGTCTATATCAGCCGCTCCAAAATTCCTCTAGTGTGAAACCTCTTATTTAACTCGTTCTTCCTTTCCTGTGCCTATATTCTTAACCTCTTTCTGTAAACTCTTACTATCTCACCTGTTAAAGAACATCTGACTCAAATCAAACATCTCTACAAAATCCTTCCTGAGCACCTTCCTTTTCTTTACCTCCTACTGTACTCTGTACATATCACCAAACAACAGCTGTATTTTCAGCACCTTACTCCTCCTACTTGTTGCTGTGCTTTTCTTCCTAGAAGAGTCTAAGCTCCTTTGGGGCTGTACATCATCAGTGAAATTAGTTCAGTTCTTGCTTAGTTGGTTTTTAGTGTGTAAGGCCATTAAGTTTATCTGAAGGTATTCCATGACTAACTTGTTTTCACTTATTATATCAACAGTTTTTATTTTTTTATTTTATTTTTTAAGTTTTATTTATTTATTTGAGAGAGTGAGAGCACAAGCAGGGAGAGGGGCAGAGGGAGAAGCAGACTCCCCACAGAGCAGGGTACCTGACATGGGACTCAATCCCAGGACCCTGAGATCATGACCTGAGCCTAAGGCAGACACTTAACCAGCAGAGCCACCCAGGTGTCCCTCAAAATCTTTTAAATGACAACATGATAGAGTGATTCAGTATGTTTTCAGAGTGAGTCTGCAGGTATCAGTCTCTATAATTTGAGGCAACATGGCTAAAAATGGCTTAACAGACCAGATGCTATTGCTCTCTATTTTCATACAATTTAATAGCATGTCAATACTATGGAATCTAATGTTTTATATTTTGAAGGTAGTATTAAAATGATGCCATAAGATATTAGTGAATTATAAAAAAAGATATTAGTGAACGATTTGATGAGAAAATCATCTGATGAATCTTTAAAAAGTAAATTGTATATAACTGGTATTGAGAAAATCAATTCAAAATAAATGTTAAGCAGAAAAAGGAAACTTTGTTTCACCCTTGGGCTTGAAGCAATTGCAGGACTATCCAAAAAAAAAAAAGAAAGCATAATTGGTAAATCTACAGATGGCAGAAAACCAGGTGGGCCACATAAGCTTTTGAATAACATAATCAAACAAAAACTAGTAAGATGAACTATAATTGGAATAAAGTATTGGTGTGTTTGACATTGAAGCCATTTATATAAAATATATATATATATCATATATATATATATATGATATATATATATATATCATATATATATATAGCGATTTTAGTTGGCTATAATTTTAACATGAGCCAAAGTGAGCTACTACTATCTTAAGACCAATGCCATGTTCCAGCTCTGGCAAGCACATGAGACTTCTTGAATCTGACACTTGTAGGGCATATTTTATAGTCCTAACCTCACATCTCAGCCCATATAAGGTGCTATCATTGCATTATTTTTCTCTTTTTATTTTTAACTTATTTAATGCTGTGATTTTTAATGCCCGTTTGGCATCTTATTTGGAAAAAAGACCGGATATTAACTCATCATTTAAATAAGAGAATGTGATGTAGCAGACATGTTCATGTGATCTTAGACTTTGAAGGCACAAATTTTTGTCTTGTTAAAGGAGATGATAGTCCCATTGCACTTCTTCAAAAGTTGAGTATATCTGCAGTATTTTATAAAGGTTTGGGAAGTATGGTTTAAGGGCCATATTGATACACTAGAAAGCAGCAATCTAATAAAAAATAGGGAGAGGGAGAAATATACAAATTTAGAATGTTTAATTGTAAAAGGAAAAGACTTTGGAAGGACAAACATCTAAAGGACTAAGTGAAGGTTGGCAACACCTGGACCCATAATGGAAGAGACGAGATGGTGGCTTTGGGCTCAATATGAAAATATTTCCTCTCCAACCATGCACTGCTAGTGCTCGAGCAGAAGCATTGCAGTGGTTGAGGGAAAGCAAACTGGCTAAGAGTCAACCCAGAGAGCACCTTCTCAGTCTGCACTCCTGGAATGTTCACCTGACCTCCTTAAACAAACATTTGTGTGTGGTCTGCCAGACCACTGGCACCAACTACAGTTCTTAATACATAAGTACTCAAAAATATTTGTTGAGTGAATTGATTATTATGTGAAATGGTGAAGTGGTTTATTAAGATTTAATGTGATAACCTCAAAGGTCTTTCAAGCTCAAGGTGCCTACATTTCTATACATTAATAAACAAAAGCATTCTCTAGGTGCTTTGCCAAGAATTTTGATGGCACAGAAGTAAGGTGTTTAGTCATTTCAGACATTTGTGCATGCACACACACACATAATACATATAAGGACAGACCAATTTCTTATTTCTGGAAGACAGCTCTGCAAATGGAAAAAAGCCAGAAAAAAACACAGGATAAAAATTTAAAATCACTTGGTTGGAGGTTGGGAGGATGGCAGAGTAGGAGGACCCTAAGCTCTCCTTGTCCCACAGATATAACTAGATAACACTCACATCAGCATGAATAACCCAGAAATCAACCTGAAGATTTGCGGAACAAACTCCACAACTAAAGGTAGAGAAGAGGCCACATCAAATAAGACAGGAAGGGTGAAGATGAGGTTTGGGAGTGAACCAGACCAGACTGTGACAGTCAGCAGAGGGGGAGAGAGCCCATGGTGTGGAGAAGGGCAAAAAGTAGACTATCACACTGGAAAGCCCTCACAGGGAAGGTAAATCCCCATAACATATGGCTTTGAAAGTGAGAAGGGATGAATCTTGTGAGTTTGTACAACTACCAGGACTTAAAACATGGGATTTTAAAAAATCAGTGGGTTCAACTTCAGGAGAGCCTGGAGAGCATTAGGAAGTAGAGTCCCTACCCTTAAAGAGACAACACGGCAAAAGTCCATGGAGATACAGCATGGAAGGAGAAGTTTGAACAATGCCAGGGGCATACTGGAGGGAGAGTTATTTACTCATCTCAGAGCATGGCCAGAAAGGCAATGATCACAGGGAGACACCTCAGGAACAGAGGAGCTGAAGGCACCAATTCACTCCCCCACCTCCAAGCATAAATACAGGGCCACCTGAGCAGACCAGCATGATGCCAACACTCACTACCTAACTTGCTTACACCAAGCCCTGTCCCCCCCACTTCTGTGTATTCACCCTTCCCAGTCACTCTTGCCTCAGTCCAGGTGCTGAAAGTCTCCTCCTCCCAGAAGACCAGCACAAACCCCACCAACACCTCATCCCCCAACCCAACCATTTTATGGGACCTCAGTTTCAGTGGCCACAGTGGCAGTGGCAGCAGGCCTCGTTTCACAAGCAGACCAGTGCACACCTTGTTAAAATGCACCCCATCCAGCCAGTGACCAAACATGGCCCACAACAGGCAAAGAGAGCCTCTGCAAATGACTGGACTGAAGGAAAAAATGGCTAGGACACAACAGCAGGGCATATGTAACACATATAGGAGACAGTCCCTAAAGCACCAGATCCTAGGGAACACAGGACATTGCACTGCAGGGCACTACAGGATCTCTTCTTCATAAAACCATTACATTCAAGAGCAGGAGATGTAGCTGACTTTCCTAACACAAAGAAACAGACACAGAGAAGTAGACAAAATGATGAGACAGAGGAGTATGTCCCAAATGAGAGAACCATACAAAACCACAACAAGAGAACTAATCAAAATGGATATGTGTTATGCCAGATAGCGAATTTAAAGTAATGATCATAAGGACACTCACTGGACTTGGGAAGGAGTGGAGAACATCAGTGAGACCCTTAACAAAGAGATTAAAAACAATCAATCAGAGATGAAGAATATAATAAATAAATAGCAGGTTAGAGGAAGCAGAGGAATGAATCAATGACCTGGAAGACAGTAATGAAAAGTAATCGAGCTGAGCAAATGAGAGGAAAAAGGATTATGCAAATGAGAATAGACTTAGGGAAATCCATGACTCCATCAAGTTTAATAGCATTCATATTATAGGGATCCCAGAAGAAGAAGAAGAGAGAAAAAAGGGGCAGAAAATTTATTGGAAGAAATAATAGCTGAAAACTTTCCTGATCTGGGGAAGGAAACAGATATCCATATTCCAAGAGGCACAGAGGTGCCCCAACAAAATCAACACATGGAGGTCCATACCAAGACACAAAGTAATTAAAATGACAAAAAATAGTGATAAAGAAAAAATTTTTAAAGCACCAAGAGAAAAGAAGACAGTTACAAGAGAAACCCCATAAGGCTATCAGTGGATTTTTTCAGCAGAAACTTGGTAGTACAAAAGGGAGTGGCATGATATAGTCAAAGTGTTGAAAGGGAAAAATCTACAGCCAAGAATATTCTATCCAGCAATGCCAATCATTCAGAGTAGAAGAGATAAAGTGTTTCTGAGACAAACAAAATCTAAAGGAGCCATGACCACTAAACCAGCCCTACAAGAAATATTAAAGGGGACCCTTTGAGTAGAAAGGAAAGACCATAAGTGAGAGTATAAAAAGTTGGAAGCACAAAAGGAGTAAAAATAAATATATCTATAAAAATCAGTCAAGGGCTTCACAAAATAAAAGAATGTAAAATATAATGTCATATACCTAAAACATGGAGGGGAGAGGAGTAAAGAATGGGTTCCAACTTAAACAACTGTCAACTTAATATAGACTACTATATGCAGAAGATGTTATATATAAACCTAATGGTAACCATAAATCAAAAACCAGTAATAGATATGCAAAGAATAAAGAGAAAAGAATCCAAGTATATCACTAAGAAAGCCAACTAATCATGAAAGAGAACAAGAGAAGAAAGGATCAGAGAAAAACTACAAAAACAACCACATAACAAGTAACAAAATGGCAATATATACATATCTATCAGTAATTACTTTGAATGTAAATGGACTAAATGCTCCAACCAAAAGACATAGGGTGACAGAGTGGATTAAAAAAACAAGACCCATCTATATGCTGCCTATAAGAGACTCATTTCAGACCTAAAGATACATCCAGATTGAAAGTGAGATGATGAAGAAATATTCAGCATGAATGTCAAAAGAAAGCCAGGGTAGCCATACTAATATCAGACAAAATAGATTTTAAAACAAAGTGTGTGACAAGAGGCAAAGAAAGGCACTATATAATAATAAAGGGGACAATCCAACAAGAAGATACAACAATTGTAAATATTTATGCACCCAAGATAGGAGCACCCAAATACATAAAACAGTTAATAACAAACATAAAGGAACTAATTGATAGTAATACAATAATAGTAGGGGACTTACACCCCACTTATATCAGTGGACAGATCATCCAAACAGAAAAATCAGCAAGGTGGCTTTGAATGACATACTGGACCAGATGGATTTAACAGATATATTCAGAACATTCCATCCTAAAATAGCAGAATACACATTCTTTTCAAGTGCACATGGAACATTTCCCAGAATAGACCATATATTAGGCTACAAAACAAGTCTAAACAAATTCAAAAAGATCAAAATCATACCATGCATCGTTTCTGACCATAACACTATAAAACTAGAAATCAACCACCAGAAAAAAATTTGGGAAGAACACAAATACACGAAAATTAAATAACATACTACTAAACAATGAATGGACCAACCAAGAAATTAAAGAAAAAATTAAAAATTACATGGAAACAAATGAAAATGAAAGCATAATGGTCCAAAATCTTTGGAATGCAGCAAAAGCAGTTCTTAAAGGGAAGTTTATAGCAATACGAGCCTACCTCAAGAAACAAGAAAAAAATCTCCAATATATGACCTAAACTTACACCTAAAGGAGCTAGAAAAAGAACAAACAAAACCCAAACCAGCAGAAGGAAAGAATAATGAAGATTAGAGCAGAAATAAATGATATAGAAACTTAAAAAACAATAGAACAGAGCAAAGAAACCAGGAGCTGGTTCTTTCCAAATATCAACAAAATTGGTAGACCTCTAACCATAGTCATCAAAAAAAAAAAAAAGAGAGGATTCAAATAAAATCACAAATTAAAGAGGAGAAATAACAGCCAACACCACAGAAATACTAACAATTATAAGAGAATAATACAGAAAATTATAAACCAACAAATTTGACAACCTAGAATAAATGGATAAATTCTTAATATAACCTAACAAAACTGAGGCAGAATAGAAAATCTGAATACCCGATTACCAGCAATGAAATTGAACTAGTAATCAGAGAACTCCCAACAAGCAAAAGTTTAGGACTAGATGGCTCCACAGGCGAATTCTACCAAACATTTAAAGAAGAGTTAATATCTACTCTTCTCAACCTATTCTGAACAGCAGAAGATGAAGGAGAACTTCAAAATTCATTCTATGAGGCCAGTATTATCCAAAGCCAGATAAAGACACCACAAAGGAGAGAGAGAGAGAACTACAGACCAATATCTCTAATGAACATAGATGCAAAAAATCCTCAACAAAATATTAGCAAACTGAATCCAACAATATATTTTTAAAAAATCATACACCACAATCAAGTGGGATTTATCCCCAGTGTGCAGGGGTGGTTCAATATTTGCAAATCAGTCAACATGATACAACACATCAATAAGAGAAAGGATAAAAACCATATGATTATTTCAATAGATGCAGAAAAAGGATTTGACAAAGTACATCATTCATGATAAATCCTAAACAAAGTAGGTCTAGAGAGAATATACCTCAACACAATAATTGCTTTATATGAAAAACCCACAGTGAATATCTTACTCAATGGGAAAAACTGAGAGCTTTTGCCCAAGGTCAGGAGAAGGACAAGGATGTACACTCACCACTTTTATTCAACATAGTACTGGAAGTCCTAGCCACAGCAATCAGATAACAAAAAAGAAATAAAAGGCATCCAAATTGGTAAGGAAGAAGTAAAACACTATTTGTAGATGACATGATATAATATATAGTAAAACCTAAAGACTTCACCAAAAAAACTGCTAGAAATGATAAATGAAATCAAAAGTTTCAGAATATAAAATCAATGTACAGAAATCTGTTGGATTTCTATACACCAAAAATGAACAGCAGAAATAGAAATTAAAAAAACAGTCCCACTTACAGTTGTACCAAAGATATAAAACACCTAAGAATAAACTTAACCAAAGAGGTGAAAGACCTATACTTGGAAAACTATAAAGTATTTTTTTTTTTTATAACAGGAAAACGGCAGGGATGTCCTCTATCACCACTGCTATTCAACATAGTATTAGAAGTCCTAGCCATAGCAATCAGACAACAAAAAGAAAAAAAGGAATCCAAATCGGCAAAGAAGAAGCCAAACTTTCACTCTTTGCAGATGATATGATACTTTATGTGGAAAACCCAAAAGACTCCACCCCAAAACTGCTAGAACTCATACAGGAATTCAGTAAAGTGGCAGGATATAAAATCAATGCACAGAAATCAGTAGCATTCCTATACACCAACAACAAGACAGAAGAAAGAAAAATTAAGGAGTCAATCCCATTTACAATTGCACCCAAAACCATAAGATACCTAGGAATAAATCTAACCAAAGAGGCAAAGGATCTGTACTCAGAAAACTATAAAATACTCATGAAAGAACTTGAGGAAGACACAAAGAAATAGAAAAACGTTCCATGCTCACAGACTGGAAGAACAAATATTGTGAAGATGTCGGTGCTACCTAGAGCAATCTACACATTCAATGCAATCCCCATCAAAATACCATCCACTTTTTTGAAAGAAATGTAACAAATAATCCTAAAATTTGTATGGAACCAGAAAAGACACTGAATAGCCAGAGGAATGTTGAAAAAGAAAAGCAAAGCTGGCGGCATCACAATTCCGGACTTCCAGCTCTATTACAAAGCTGTCATCATCAAGACAGTATGGTACTGGCACAAAAACAGACACATAGATCAATGGAACAGAATCGAGTGCTCAGAAATGGGCCCTCAACTCTATGGTCAACTAATCTTTGACAAAGCAGGAAAGACTGTCCAATGGAAAAAAGACAGTCTCTTCAACAAATGGTGTTGGGCAAATTGGACAGCCACATGCAGAAGAATGAAACTGGACCATTTCCTTACACCACACACAAAAATAGACTCCAAATGGTTGAAAGACCTAAACGTGAGACAGGAGTCCATCAGAATCCTAAAGGAGAACACAGGTAGCAACCTCTTCGACCTCAGCCGCAGCAACTTCTTCCTAGAAACATCGCCAAAGGCAAGGGAAGCAAGGGCAAAAATGAACTATTGGGATTTCATCAAGATAAAAAGCTTTTGCACAGCAAAGGAAACAGTCCACAAAACCAAAAGACAACCGACAGAATGGGAGAAAATATTTGCAAATGACATATCAGATAAAGGGCTAGTATCCAAAATCTATAAAGAACTTATCAAACCCAACACCCAAAGAACAAATAATCCAATCAAGAAACGGGCAGAAGACATGAACAGACATTTTTCCATAGAAGACATCCAAATGGCCAATAGACACATGAAAAAGTGCTCAACATCGCTCGGCATCAGGGAAATCCAAATCAAAACCTCAATGAGATACCACCTCACACCAGTCAGAATGGCTAAAATTAACAAGTCAGGAAATGACAGATGTTGGCGGGGATGCGGAGAAAGGGGAACCCTCCTACACTGTTGGTGGGAATGCAGGCTGGTGCAACCACTCTGGAAAACAGCATGGAGGTTCCTCAAACAGTTGAATAGAGCTAGCATACGATCCAGCAATTGCACTACTGGGTATTTACCACAAAGATACAAATGTAGGTATCCGAAGGGGTACGTGCACCCCGATGTTTATAGCAGCAATGTCCACAATAGCCAAACTGTGGAAAGAGCCAAGATGTCTATCGACAGGTGAATGGATAAAAAAGGTGTGGTATATATACCCAACGGAATATTATGCAGCCATCAAAAGGAATGAGATCTTGCCATTTGCAACGACGTGGATGGAACTGGAGGCTGTTATGCTGAGTGAAATAAGTCAATCAGAGAAAAACATGTATCATATGACCTCAGTGATATGAGGAATTCTTAATCTCAGGAAACAAACTGAGTGTTGCTGGAGTGGTGGGGGTGGGAGGGATGGGGTGGCTGGGTGATAGACATTGGGAAGGGTATGTGCTATGGTGAGTGCTGTGAATTGTGCAAGACTGTTGAATCACAGATCTGTACTTCTGAAACAAATAATGCAACATATGTTAAGAAAAAAGAAAAAGAAGAAGATAGCAGGAGGGGAAGAATGAAGGGGAGTAAGTCGGAGTGGGAGACAAACCATGAGAGATGATGGACTCTGAAAAACAAACTGAGGGTTCTAGAGGGGAGGAGGGTGGGGGGATGGGTTAGCCTCCTGATGGGTATTAAAGAGGGCACATTCTGCGTGGAGCACTGGGTGTTATGCACAATGAATCATGGAACACTACATCAAGAACTAATGATGTAATGTATGGTGATTAACATAACAATAAAAAATTTAAAAAAAAAGAACTATTGGGACTTCATCAAGATAAAAAGCTTTTGCACAGCAAAAGAAACAATCAACAAAACCAAAAGACAACCGACAGAATGGGAGAAGATATTTGCAAATGACATGTCAGATAAAGGGCTAGTATCCAAAATATATAAAGAACTTATTAAACTCAACACCCTAAGAACAAATGATCCAATCAAGAAACGGGCAGAAGACATGAACAGACATTTTTCCAAAGAAGACATCCAAATGGCCAACAGACACATGAAAAACTGTTCAACATCGCTCAGCATCAGGGAAATCCAAGTCAAAACCTCAACGAGATACCACCTCACACCAGTCAGAATGGCTAAAATTAACAAGTCAGGAAATGACAGATGTTGGCGGGGATGTGGAGAAAGGGGAACCCTCCTACACTGTTGGCGGGAAAACTATAAAGTATTGATGAAAGAAATTGCCAAAACACAAAGAAATGGAAAAACATCCATGCCCATGGATTGGAAGAACAAATATTGTTAAAATGTCTATACTACCCAAAGCAATCTACTATTAATGCAATCACTATCAAAATAACAACAGCATTTGGGGCGCCTGGGTGGCTCAGTCATTAAGTGTCTGCCTTTGGCTCAGGTCATGATCCCAGGGTCCTGGGATCGAGCCCCGCATCGGGCTCCCTGCCTCAGCAGGAAGCCTGCTTCTCCCTCTCCCACTCCCCCTGTTTGTGTTCCCTCTCTCACTGTGTGTCTCTGTCAAATAAATAAATAAATAATCCTCAAAAAAATAATAATAACAGCATTTGTCACAGAACTAGATAGAACAAGCATTCCTAAAATTTGTATGGAACCACAAAGACCCCAAACAGCCAAAGCAATCTTGAAATAGGAAAACATAAGTGGAGATTTCAAAATTCCAGATTTCGAGTTATATTATAAAGCTGTAGTGATCAAAACAGTATGGTACTGGTACAAAAATAGACACATAGATAAATGGAACAGAATAGAAAACCCAGAAGTAAATCCAACATTTACACGTTCATTAAACGCTGGCAAAGGAGAAAAGAATATCTGATGGGAAAAAATAGTCTCTTCAACAAATGGTGTTAGGAAAACTGGACAGCTACATGCAAAAGAATGAAAGCAGACCATTTTCTTACACCATACACAAAAATAAATTCAAAATGAGTTAAAGACCTAAATGTGAAACTTGAAACCATAAAAATCCTAAAAGAGAGGATAGGCAGCAATTTTTGTGATATCAGCCATAGCAACATTTTTCTAAAAAGGTGTCCTGAGGCAGGGGAAACAAAAGCAAAAGTTCATTATTGGGACTACAGCAAAATAAAAAGCTTTGTACAGCAAAGGAAACAATCAGCAAAACTAAAAGGCAACCTCCTGAATGAGAGAAGATATTTGCAAATGACATATCTGATAAAGGGTTTATATGCAAGATACATAAAGAACTGATAGAGCTCAACATCCGATAAACAAATACCCCAATCCAGTGACATGAACAGATATTTCTCCAAAGAAGATACTCAGATGGCCAACAGATGCTTGAAAAGATACTCAACATCACTCACCATCAGGAAAATGCAAATCAAAACTACAATGAGACATCACCTCACATCTGTCAGAAAGGATAAAATCAAAAAAACAAGAAACAAGTGTTGACAAGGATATGAAGAAAAAGGAACCCACCTGCACTGTTGGTGGGATTGCAAACTGGTGCAGCCACTCAGTAGAACAGTATGGAGTTGCCCCAAAAAATAAAAATAGAACTACCCTACAACCCAGTAATCACACTACTGGTTTTTACCCAAAAAATACAAAAACACTAATTCAAAGGGATACATACCCTTTGTTTATTGCAGCATTATATACAATAGCCAAACTATGGGAACAGCCCAGGTGTTCATCAATAGATGGATGGATAAAGATGGGGTATATAGATACAATGGAATATTATTCAGCTATTTAAAAAAGAATGAAATCTTGCCATGTGTAACAATATGGATGGAGCTAGGGAGTATGATGCTAAGCAAAATGAGTCAGTCAGAGAAAGATAAATACCATATGATTTCACTCATATGTGAAATTTAAGAAACAAAATAAATGAGTAAAGGGAAATAAAAGAGAGACAAACCAAGAAACAAACTCTTAAATATAGGGAACAAATTGATAGTTTTGTCCAAACATATTAGTAATCATAATAACTGCAAATGGTTTCATTGCACTGTTTAAAGTTACAGATTTACCAATTGGTCATAAAGGAAATTCCATCTCATTTAGAAGAGACGTACCTCAGACAAATAGAAACCAAATGAAGAGCATAGACAAAAAGAAAAAGAAGTTCTAATTTAAAAAGAGACACTTTGAGGCAAAAAGGATTAAAACACTCAATATAGATATTTCATATGGATAAAATATATAACCAGTTAAGACATTTCAGTCATGAACTTAATGCATATGACAGCATAACTTCAAATATACAAAGCAAGAGCTGGTTGAAGTTCAGAGAAAAATATAAGTATTTACAAACATGATGGGAAATATTAGCAAATTTTCTTCAAATTTTTGAAATATAGACACCTCATTTTATCACACTTCACTTTATTGCACTTTGCAAGTAATTATATTTTCTGCAAATCGGAGGTTTGTGGCAACACGGCATCAAACAAGTCTATCAGCATCACTTTCCAACAGCTTTTGCTCACTTTGTGTCTCTGTGTCACATTTTGGTAATTCTCACAATATTTCAAATATTTTCCTTATAATTATACTTGTTATGGTGATCTGTGGTCAATGATTTTTGGTGTTACTACTGTAATTTTTTTGTTGGTGCCACAAACCATATGCATAGAATATGGTGAACTTAATCAATAAATGTTGCATGTGTTCTGACTGCTCCACTGACCAGCTATTACCCCATCTCTGTCCCTCTCTTCAGGCATCTCTATTCCCTTAGATACAACAGTATTGAAATTAGGCCAATAAATAACACTGCAATGGTCTATAATTAATCCCAGAGCAGTTATACATTCCAATCTTTTTACCTTCAGAAACTTGCAACTCCATGTCTGACATCATTTCAAACTCTTGGGAATTCAAGAAACTAGGTTCACAACACCTAAGAACACCTAAGCTGCTTTCTTCTATTCCCCTACCTTTAGGACTGATTGTTTCCTTATCTTTCTATGCTGAAAGTACACATTTAGAATTCTATTTTGATTGATGAGGTGAAGGATGTAAATTTCTATAACATATTTAAACACTAATTTCACTTTCTATAACATATTTAAACACTAATTTCACTTTGTATTTATTGAATACCAATATAATGCATATAATATACGTCGTGGTCTTTGACCTTAAGCAAATTACAGTTAAGTTGAAGAATCAATTTCATGACACACTTTTGGGAGGTGCCTTCTATGTAAAAGGCATTTTGCTAGACACTGAGAGTGCAAAGGTGGAAGATATAATCTGTCTTCAAAGAGCTTGTGATCTCATAGAGGAGGCAGACGCAATAAGTTATGTAAATAAAAATGATGGCAAGAAGGGCCCTTAGCCCAACATGCCAATGTAAGGTTAGTCTTCTGAAGGGGTTAACTCCTAAATAAAATCTTGAAAGGTGAGGAGACATCAACAAAAGATGGGCAGGGGTTATAGAAAGAGGAAATGGCTTGAACAAAGATATATAAAAATAAAATGGACTGGTGTATAGGATACAGGGGAAATGACAACTAATTTTATATTATTAAGGAATAAAATGTAATACAGGGAAAATCAGAAACAAAGTGAAGAGGTAGATATATAAAATACTAGAAACTAACTAGTTAAATGGTTGTTTTATCACCAGGTGTAGACAATAAACTTTATGGCCAGGAAATGGAGAGAGCTACATGGGCCTGAATTCAGGGGAATACCTTTGTAAATTAGACGGGACTTGAAACAGGCTTCCAGGAATGAGTAACTGAATATAAATAAAGAGGAACATTATTGTGTGAGATGGAGGGAGGGAAACACCTTAAAGTAGAGGAAGTATAAAGGACTTCGAAAACGGATTCCATGGCTATGGAATAGACATTGTTTCTTGATTTTCATTTCTTTTCTTTCTCTAACAAGGCATTTATCTCATCCTCACTATGTGCCAGACATTGTCCTCTGTGCTTTATAAATTTTAATTCATTTAATTCTTAAACAACCTTAAGAAGTGCTTTAATAGTCCCCATTTTACAGAAGAGGAAATTGAAGCACACAGAGGTTATATATTTTGCCCAGGGTCACATAGCTAATAGAAGAGACAGGATTTAGACTCAAACAGTTTGGCTACAGGATACCTGCTCTTAAACGAGCATACTATGGCAATTTTCTGTGTGTTTGTTACTGAGATTAGATTGTCTCAGAGGAAGACAGTGAGACAAGAGATAAAGTAAGGTCTTAAATAAGGTCACAAATAACAGCCTAATTTAGGTTTGGTGTTAGAGGCATGCATTGAACATTCAGTAAATAATTATTGGCCATTTCTCAAACCAAGTGCTAAAATTTTTGTATTCTCAAGTATTTCTTCTTGCGGTACTAGTGTAGCTTATCAGCTACCAGTGGGGAGTGCCATAAAAAGTATAAAAATAATATGTTTTTTTGGTGAAAAACATGAAATATAGATCCAAATAAACTCAAAGAACCCCCCCCAAAAGATATTTACATTGTAGTCAACATTTGAAAACTAAAGATTATGAAAATTAAAAAATAAAGATAAAATGCAAAAGCATCCAGAAGAAAGGAAATCAAAAATTACCTCTAACATCTCATCAGAAACTATGGAGGCTAAAAGACATAGAAGAATATCTTTAGGGTGGTGGGTTGGGTTAGCCCGGTGATGGGTATTAAGGAGGGCACATATTGCATGGAGCACTGAGTGTTATACACAAACAATGAATCATGGAACACTACATCAAAAACTAATGATGTACTGTATGGTGACTAACATTACAGAATAAAAAAAATCTTTAAACTGTTTAAAGAAACAAATGAACTCAGAATTCTCTATCCAGCAAAAATATCAAATCCATAGGCCATATAACCATACTAAAAGTTATATTAAATATAAGTGGACTAAAAAGTCCAATCAAAAAACAGAAACAGTGACATTATATAAACACACAAGACTCAAATTTATTGTCTATAAATGATACACTATGAAAACACTGATAGGTTAAAAGTATAAAGATAGAAAAAGACATGCCATGCAACAGCAAGCATAATACAATTGGCAAGGCTATATTAATATCAGACAAATTAAACTTCACAATTAGAACTATAACCAGGGATCAAGAGGGTCATTTTATTAAGAGAAAGAATCAGTTTATCGAGCACATAAAATAATTCTAAAGGTGTATGCATCTAATAAAAAATTTCAAAATACATATGGCAAATACTGAGAAAAATTACACTAGAAATAAAAAGATGCATAATTATAATTTGAGCTTTTTTATCATTTGAGACTTTAATGCTCTTGGGAATTAATAGAACATGCAGACAGAAAATCAGTAAGAATATGGAAGAATTGAACAACACTATCAACCACCTAGACCTTATTGACATTTATAAAACATTCCATTCGACAATAACTGAATATACATTATTTTAAAGTGCATATGGAACATTTCCAAATATAGACCATATTCTGGGTCATAAAGCAAGTTTCAATAAATTTAAAAGAATTGAAGTAGTGAAGAATATGTTGTCTGACTACAATGAAATGATCAGAAATCAATAGTTGAAAGATATTTGAAAAGTTTCTCAAATAAGTCACACACTTCTAATCATGTGGGTCAAGAAAGGAATTATAAGGGACGCCTGGGTGGCTCAGTCAGTTAAGCATCTGCCTTCGGCTCAGGTCATGATCCCAGAGTCCTGGGATCGAGTCCCGCATCGGGCTCCCTGCTCAGCAGGGAGTCTGCTTCTCCTTCTCCCTCAGCCTGCCTCTTTCTCTCTGTCAAATGAATAAATAAAATCTTTAAAAAAAATAAATAAAAAATAAATTTAAAACAAGAAAGGAATTATAAGAGAAATTAGAAAATATTTTGAACAGAGGTAAATAAATTCATGAAAGATTAACCCATGTGATGGAACTGACAATTTGAGAGGCATGAAGCTGAATAGTTTCCTTCAAGTAGAATTAAAGGGCCTCTATGGATGGCTCATGGGGCTAAGGTAGAAGAGAGTACAAAACACCTTCAAAGACATGATGAGGGCCATATCTTTAGTGGCCCCTAACTTAGCATTTAGCATATGGAACCTAGGATAGCACCTAGGAACATCCTAATAAAGATTTGGAATAAATGAAGTTCTTCTTAACTGTTAATGTAATCTAGTCAATATTATTTATTTCATGTTGACTTGACTGCCAGAATTGAATTGAATGTGTTTAAGAGCTTCCCATAGGGCGCCTGGGTGGCTCAGTTGGTTAAGCGACTGCCTTTGGCTCAGGTCATGATCCTGGAGTCCCGGGATCGAGTCCCACATCAGGCTCCCTGCTCAGCAGGGAGTCTGCTTCTCCCTCTGACCCTCTCCCCTCTCATGCTCTCTATCTCATTCTCTCTCTCAAATAAATAAATAAAATCTTTAAAAAAAAAAAAAGAGCTTCCCATATACTTCTCGTTTCCCTTAAGGTGGTTTCCACTCCATTACTAACCTTTCACTCTTTAATTCTTTGTCATGTATGGTATGGTCTGACTCTTTCACCTCTCAAAATAACTAGAAGATTCTCTCTGATAACATCTGTGAGTGCACGTGGGTAAAATGGTAGCATTGAATCACCTATCTTTCTTCCATTTGAAGATAAACAAAGGAGAACCCTTAATTCAAATACTAATATCTAAGATATGGAAATATGTTCATTTCACACATATATCAATGTGGTGTAAATTCAGGAGGTTAATAAAGCATTTCTCAGTATTAAGTTCCAAGAATTAAAATAACTTCTCTCTTTATTCTGCTAAAGAACATGTTAAAATCAGGTTGAAGTCCTTTTTATTTTGAAATTAAGTATATTTATGATTGGTTTTATTAGAAAGACATAAGTTTTTATGTGTTCTGATTTTTTTCCTTGGACTTAAACAAAATAATACCCAGCATTTTTATTTTTTAAAAAATTCACTTTATACAGACAGTACATTTTTCAAGTGGAGGAGCCATGTCAGTGGTGTGGGGGAGAGAGTTTTTCAAAGACAGAACTTTAAGTTTGAAAATTAGTGACAAATGGAGCATATCCAGTAGGTATTTTTCATACAACTTAGCATCATCATTATATAATGATGCTGCTTTGATGTGAGATTAATACAGACACATGATTTTTCATCCAAGAGTATCAAGATTATAGAACAATGAACAGAGCAGTTATAACAAGAAGAAAATATTAGGATAAGATTTTAAAATATGAAAAAGATTTGAAGTAGACTTATTCACAAATGGTGCCAAGTCTATCAAAGATAAAGAGAAAAATATGAAGATATAGAAAGTGACTCAGTAAACCTTAATGTGGGAACAGGATATTATAGAGTTAAGATAACTCCCAATATTTTTTTATTTTATATGAAGTGAGAACTAAAGTACACTGCACTGCATTTCCTATCTCAATCCAACACAGTAAAAAAAGTTTTACCTTTGAACATTTATTCTTGTATGGATCTGCACATATTATCTTAAGGGGAAAATAATCTAGCATGTTGACCAAACATTGACTTGACTACTCTTCCCATTCATTTCTTCTGCATCATATCCCTCAATTGGTAAATATATATATATTTTTTTTTCTGAACTAATTCTGATGACCTTTCTAAATGAACTAGATTTATGCAACTATAATAAGTAAATTTACATTATATTTACATAGCAGATTTCTTCATGCGTATCTGATTTGTGAATTATAACAACCCTCTCTGATGGGAGATGAGGACCTATTGCCCTATTTAGGGGGTTTGGTAACTGAGCTGTAGAGAAGCTTAAGGACTTATCCAAAGACTCATGACCAGCAAGTAATGAATCTTTGAACTAATACCTTGTCTACGATTTCTACTTCTGATCCCTCTTAACTAAAAATCAGTTTAAGATCTCTTCAGAGTGAGCCTTTGTTTGAGTCACTCCACTATAAAGAAGGAAAGTCATAGACCCACACACTTAGTCAATCTGGGACAGTAAAGTCATGAGGAAATATTACAGGACAGTGTAATTATATTGGAGAATGTGTAAGCCTTTGTGTGCCTAACTGAATATGAACTTGCTTCGATTATTGCCACCAGGCCCTGATTTTGTCAAACATCTATCATTTTATAGTACACACTTCATTTTGTATCACACATTTGGAGTCAGCTTCTTTACTAAAACAAAGCTGCTTCATGGAAGCCCCTCTATTTTGTCATTACCTGAAATAATTATGATATTTCAGCACAGCTCCAGTAAATTTGTTGATAGACATATCATAGATTATAAATGCATCTATTGAAATGCTAACCATGGTTGCAAAGCAGATTATCTTATTTAAAGACACTGGTTTTAAAATTTAGACATTTAATTTAATTATCTTTTCCCAGAAGTATATAAGGAAATCAGAAACCTAGTGTGAATAACATTATCTTCACAGAAATGAAAACTTGCAAGAGCATTTTTTGCCACAAACTCAATAATTTTAGTATAATCACTAACTATGTTTTTGTTTTACAGAACCAGTATGATTTGGAAAAAGAATAAAATTGCTTTTAAAGTACAAAAATAATTATGAACCACTTGAAACGTAATGTCTGTGTTTTATTTCTCATCAGAATTCATTAGTGTGTAACATCAATAATTTAGCCCATCATTTGCCAACACTGACTTGGCTCAGTAGTTCAATCATGTAACCCTGTAAACTCACTTTCCATTAAAATGAATGTTGCTGACAAAGGATAACTAAAGAGATACTTCATTTATTAACTAAAGAAGTACTTCATTTATCAACATTTTTAAATTAGGAGTTTGGGGCCACAGAAGCTTAGCTGGATGATTTATTTGAAGGATCTTTATATTAGACCTAAAGACTTGTTCCAAATCATATGATGCTACCCACAAAGATAATCGCATTTCATTTGTGTAACATGTGACTCAGGGCTCTCTCTTCAGAGGCAGGCATAGCCACCTGCAGAGAATCAAATGACCTACCAGAATGAAAACTTGACTGCTTAGTATAAAATTATGAAATGTGCAGCATTCTCCTATATTCCGATTTACTCCATTGGGCATATTTCTTACCAAACCTATAATATGACATCCAATATTCTAATATCCTAATGTTGTTAAAATTGATTTCAGGATTAAGTAAATAGGCTAAAATTAGTTAATAATGAGTGTAAGACTCCCCCATATCCACAAATTGTACTTCAGTACATTTAAATTTCTCATCACTTGCCATGACACACACCTCCCCAGATAGAAGTGCCTATAGATATTGCTGACACTATTTTGAACAAGAGTTTCATTTTCCAGAGTTGATCCCACATCCTACTGATAGGGTAACATCACATCATTTTGGATGCAGAAAGCAAACAAACAGATAAATAAATAAAAACATCTGCAGTGCAGTGAGCAAAGCATGAAATCAAAATTCCTTATATATGTCAAAATTTTCCTGTGATAGGCCTTCAAACATATAATTTCTAGCAAATATGGCAAGACTACGCAATTGGATCTTTCCTTGATTCTTCTGTAACAAATTAAATGCATGTTTCTTATTAAAACCTTTTGATAGAAGTCGGAGGATCTCTGCATTTAGCCTTTAGATTTGCCAGCTGGCATCTTTCCCTGTTTTGGATCAAGAAGTTCTCAGCCAGCTGATTCATTCAAAAGTCAAAATCCAGGGATGATATTGGATTATAAAATGTTATCTTTACTGTATCAAGCTACTTCTCTTATTTCATCCCCTCTCCCCTTTTAGCTCTCCTTCCTTCTTTAGAAATATTTATTCTGACAGACTCTAAATAACAGTGATCCTACAGAAAATCTTTCTCATGCCCTCTTTATCTTTTCTTTACTTTATAAAAGTTAAGCTAGGGAAAAAAAAACTCTTCCAAACATTATGAATAAGAGTTAATCATCTCACAGTGCTGTGTTAGTAAGATTCTCCAGTCATTTTGTGAAGAAGTAAAGACAGCTGCACTGTATCAATGCAGATAGCTCCTGAGGGTAGCTAGTGAGTCCAGCATCATTGCATTGGCAGATATTTCTATGCCACTTTACATTTTCAATTTGTGCATATTTTAATATGACTATCACAAGTAACCCTGGGAAGGGAGATTTTATTATACCCATTTTACAGATAAATTAACTCTCAAAGAGCTTGAATGAACATGCATATGGTAGAACCAGATTTAGATCCCAGATTTTCTGATTCCTAATCCATACAAAGCAAATGAAACATGGTGCTGCAGAGTGCTTATGTTTGGGATGAGAGAGCAAGAGATGCATATATATTATGAATATATTGTGGAAGACAATGAAAGTTAAACAAAGGAGCAAACTGGATGCAGCTAATAGTGAATAGTCATTTTAAGAGAGTTATAGTACACAAGTGACATCTTAAAAAGCTAACTCATCCAGACTAGAGTTTCAGTGCAAATATTTGAGAAATGGAGCTGAAAAGCTACTGTTAAAAAATGTAGGTCTACAATTACAAGGTCCTAAACTAGGGTAACAGCAAAGGAAATAAAGAAAAAGGGGGGAATTATGGACATTGCAAAGGCATAATCACACTGACTTATTGGAAAATGGACTCAGGTGAAATAGAGGAAAACAAGGAACAACATAACTCTAAACTTTGAAGCTAAAGATAACCAAAATAATAAGAAAAAGAAAGGAGAATTGGTAGGGCCCTAACCTTAAATGAAGTAAAGAGTCTCATTTAGGTAATACATAACTGAATAAGAGAGTGGGACCTGTATCAACTGAAATGCTGACTGGGATGTAGATGACCAAGAGGGGCTATAACAACACGTTTTGTGGTCAAACTATAAACATTTTGTAATTCTCAGGAAGTCAATGAATAAAAAAAAATCAGAGGAACAACAGCAAATACCTTAGCAAATTCCTAGGTTCAGCTGGAGAGAAACATGTCAAAATCAAAGGAGAAAGAAGAGAAGACCAAGAATTAGGAGAAAAATTAAGAATATACTTTATAACAAAGGCCATGAGAAAAAAGTTGTAAGATTGTGGTCATCAGTGTCTGCAATTACAGCTAAGAGCTGGTGTATCTTTGAGGTATATTTCTTTGCATTGCAAAATGCATAATTGCCTCAAAATACCGTATGCTTTTTAGTTAGGCATTTTCATTTAGCCTGGAATTGTACTGACTCACAGCCTCCTTGGGAGCATCCTAAGTATATTTTGAAACCAGCCTCCATACACAGAGGGTGGGAGAGTTTGTGCATTTGATTTTGTATCTTACTAACTTATTGTGGAAAACATTCCATAGTCATGGCATCTGTTAAGCTAAATGGCTATTTATATTATAAGATATGACATATTATCCAGACTTGAGTCATTATGACATGAAATGATTTATGCTGTATTTCTGAGTTTTTATAAAATTTACATAATTGTTTCAATATTTGCCAAAAATCCACCAGAATACATTTAAACTTATGCACACATGTAAATATCACACATGAAAAGAAATGCATGGATGGCCAGTATCTGAGTCTTTAAAGGCCTCTCCCACACATCTGGCTTTATTAAATGGAAACTGTTCATGATTATTCCTTGATCTAATTTAAAAATATTTGTAGAAATTTAAAAAAACAGGACAGTAAAAGGATATATCTAAGTCACCAAAACAAAAGAGGGAAATATGTAAATTAGTACTAGTTATAGACAAATGAAAGACCTTTTAAATATACATCAGAAGAGAAAGTAGACCATCTAATAAGTGAAGAAAGAGTCTACATCTACCAAATGGATAAAAGAAAGATACTCAGATGAAGACGGGAAATCAGAGGGGAGGATAAACCGTGAGAGACTATGGACTCTGAGAAACAAACTGAGGGTTCTAGAGGGGAGGGGGATGGGGGGATGGGTTAGCCCGGTGATGGGTATTAAGGAGGGCACGTATTGCATGGAGCACTAGGTGTTATAGGCAAACAATGAGTCATGGAACACTACATCAAAAACTAATGATATAATGTATGGTGACTAACAGTAAAATAAATAAATAAAAAGAATTACATACCTAAAAAAAAGAAAGACACTCAGGTAAAAATGGTAGTATAAGCCTTTTATTAAAAAAGAGAATAAAGGAGCTCCTGGAATGGCTCAGTCATTGGGCATCAGTCTCTTGATTTCAGCTCAGGTCATGATCTCAGGGTCTTGAGATTGAGCCCTGCGTTGGGCTTGAGATCTCTCTCTCCCTCTCCCTCCGCCCTTCCCCCATGCTTGCTCTCTCTGTCTCTGTAAATAAATAAATAAATGAATAAATAAAATAAAATCTTTTAAAAAAAAAGAAAGAAAATAGAGTAGCACCTATTATAGAATACCTTGAGGTAGTGAAAACTTACACAAATTATTTTTGACCAAAAGACAATATGGAACACTAAGAAAATGTGAACAGAAACCAATCAGAAAATTAAAGTGACAGAAATTATAAGAACTAAGTAAAATAGATAATGAGTTTACCAAGTTATAGACAGACAAGTTGTTTCTAAAAATCCTGAAAATGCTACGGCATAGCAAATATCCGGGGAAATTGTGTGTGTGTGTGTGTGTGTGTGTGTGTGTGTGTGTGTGTGTTCAAAAAATAGAAACTTTTCATCAATAAATATTTATTAAATATAGGTGTATGCATTATAAAGATGAACAAGGTTCAGTTCCCGCTCTTATGAATAATCTAGTCTGGCAGAAAAGACAAGTCAAGCAGCTTTGTCAGTATAGTGTGATAAATGCAAAGACCGTGTGAAAGACAGAAGTGGGAAGGCTTTTCAGCCGAGAGAAAAAGAAAGTACTAAAGCTAGACCTGAAAGAACCTTGCGTATTACTGAAATTTTAATATATCCATATAACTCACATAGAATTCAGTTGAACTAGAGCTACATGTCAGTGTACAGATAAGCAGTAGCCAAATCTTGCCAATAGTTGTGTGCCATGAAAAGATCTTAGATTTTATCCTGAAAATATTGGGTAGGAGATTGGGTTTGATAAATGTAAAGAGAGGGAAATGATAACATCCGAGTTTTAGAAAGATTTCTTGGGTTGATATATGGGAAGTAGACAGTAGGTGGACAGTGAAAGGGGAGATGGAAAAGAGGTGTCATGACCGGAGATGGGATTGATTAGGACACTCCTGACGTTCCGACAGCTAATGGCCTCAAATAAGGTAATGTCATTGGAGATAGACAAAGTATTTGAGAGATAATAAAAGACAACAAAGGACAATACTTGTTTTTAACTGGATGTGGCACTTGATTTCTACTATAGTTATTTTTTTTACCTCCATATGAATCCTGATTTGGGAATTCAACAAAACATCATCCTCCACCTTTCCTTCTTTTCTTCGTCCTTTTTGTAAAACAAATATCCTTTGATATGTCTCCTTCCCTTCTGGACATTGTCTGATACTGCTTCCCGTTCCTTTGAAGTCATCTCCATCAATGCCTCCCTCTCTCATACCCTCAACTCTTACAAGAAAAGTATGAACACCCTTCCTACTTCTATAAGTACAGAGATTGTTTTTTCATACCTCTTTTATGGCAATTGTTTTATTAAAGTTTGATATTCTTGAATTTCTTTCACCAGATAGATTGGGACACTGAAAACAATGCCATATTCAGCTGTATATTCCCAGTAGTGCCAAATGCAATGTAGAATGCATGTTGTTTTGACATATATGTCAAGTAGGTACCTATAGCATTTATTTGATATAGACCTACAACATGTATATATGTATACATATCTTCTTCAAAAGTCTTTGAAATCCTCATAGGTAGGGCTCATGGTTTGTTCAGGATTATACTCTGTAGAGTGTTAGGGAGCATACCCTTTAATAAGTTCTCTATAAATGCTTAGTGAAGAAAATGGGCAGCTTTATCAAATGATTATCTGAGCTGGTATCCAAGAAATAATCTGATATTGAATTAATTAATAAACAAATAAATCAGGGCAGTGTTAGGAACAATATCAGATATAAGTTTTTCATACTTGAAGAAATCTTTTTATTTTTTTTTACAAGATATGCCCTGGAGGCAGTGGATTTTTTAAGGCAGGTAGAGTACAATTTATTTTTTAAAATAATATTTGAGAGATCTCTTGTGTATTAATTTTCCTGGTTCCAGTCTGCCCTTGAAGCTAGAAAAAAATCAAGAAATTTTTATAAAACCAATTGTATAGAACCAAAGTGATGATATATGTAAAAAGAAGCTTACGAATTCACATTTCTAGAAATTGTAATGTAAAAAAACTTACTAATTTGCATTTATTTATGAGCTCATTATTTACAAGTAATTATATAATAGCAAAAAGTTCAGTCAAAATAAGGAAGTCCATTTAAAAAAAGAATTTTAAGGCTTCAGAAATTAGCAATGAAAGATTATGTTATTTGATTATTTGACAAGAGAGAAGAAAAAGTATCTAGTTGTGTATGAGCTATGAAGGGCTCCTTAATTCTTTTGTTACTAAAGGTAGCATTTCTAAAAGGGCATTCTGTTCATCATTTTTAAGTTGGGCCAAGTGACCAATTATTGTTCTAACAAAGGTAAGTTCAGAAATGGGATAAATATCTGTCATATTATTATTAAATAAGATAGGCTACCATTTGCCAGTGACAAGGCACACATAAACTGTATTTGCAAGACAAATGGCCTAAGATATTGATGAAATCTGTAGACATGATATGGTTTTTTTCTATAAGAAATATGATTTACTGCCTAGATATATCAAGTCTGTAGTTTTGAAGTAAAGCCCATTACCACCATGGCTTTACCAGCTAAGCCAATTGATAGGTACAGAAAATATTGAATGTGATTAGTTAAACTGTTAAGGTATGGTCCCATAATTCCCCTAGATTATCCCACAAGGCAGAATAATTTCAGTAAGATTATATACCAGCAAATTGCCTTCAAACATAGGTTTACATAGGTGTTAATGATATAAGAAAAGAATGACTCTATGACTGGATTGTAGAACAATTGCTATTGGCCATATTAATAAATCCAATTTCACAGACTGTTTTTTTCTTCTGATAAAACAAATAAAGCTGTCATTCTTAGAAACATAACTGTCCCACAGTAGAAGCAACAAAAATCTATACAAGAAAAAGAATGTGCTTGTTTTACAAAGGTGCTAAAGCAAAAATAAGCGTTAAAAACAACAAAGAACAGTAAATCATTTTATTAAGAGCTGCTTTTAGGTACATTAGTTGTACATCTTTCAGAACTGAGGAACCATTATATTCTGGCAACAATTCAAAAAATGATATTTTCAGACACTTGCCATAGAGCAAAGCGTTTTCATTCCCATAACAGATAATTCTAATATCTTTAGTGAGTTTTGTTTATCCCAAATGACACTATACGAGCTAACTTTAAAAATTAATCTATTTTAAATAATATTTCTAAAATGAGTTTTATTATATTTGTAAATAATCTTTGAAGAAATTAAGTTTAAACCAAGAAATCTATTTATTAATGTTAAGAGTACATATAAATTCAATTATTTGTATGAACTCTGATCATGGAGCCTCAAGTCTATTTTCAATTTGCAAGATATTCTTCATGGAACTTTGAAGTTTTATTTAAAGATTTTACAGTATTGAGTGCTTTTTCTAGTTCTTTTACTTATACAAAAACTTAAATATCACTAAATCCAAATTATGCAGACAATATGTACCTAAAATCTTTAGCTATTTTCCTGTAAATTTTGTAACTTTTAAATTTCTGCTTATGTTATAAAATATGTTACATACTTATTTTCTTAAAATCACCTCTGATTTGCTGCAGCTAAGTTTTGTAATCTTGTGCAAAGTGGTACCAGTAATCTTTCTAGTGTGTATGAAACCCATGATATATTCCTTAATTAAGAACACTTTCATATTTTCTTCAAATACCTTATACCATATAACAATTTTTTCTACTTTATTTTAGTGGTTCCATCATATATTTTTAATAAACTAATGAATTCTGGCCTTATTTATCATATTGCAGCTACATTTTAGTTATATTTTCATTTGGTTTTTACTTATCAAGGAATCAAGTCACAAAACCATTAAGCTCAATTATATTTTCGTGTTTATCAATTTCTCTGATTTTTATCAATGCTGATATTGTCTTTTATTCATAGATAAAAATAGACTTATCTTGCCCTTTCCAAGAAAACAGTTTTCTAAGACAAAAGTTATAAATAAATTAAATAAATTATTTTCAGCTGTGAAATTCAGGTATATTCAAGTACTTTTGATTTCCCTTAACCTCTTTTGATAACGAATAATGTGTCATATATTTTCATCATAATATCAACAATAACTTAGAAATTTTAATGATTTTAAATACACATTTCTCCTTTCCCATATTCAGAATTTAAGCAAAGGAAAAATTAGCATAAGAGACTACCAAATTTCTCTAAGCAGAAAGTTTTTTATTTTTTTTTAGAAAAACATTTTTATTAGATATATCTGATAAAGGGTTAGTATCCAAAATCTATAAAGAACTTATTCAAACTCAACCCCCCCCCAAACAAATAATCCTGTTAAGAAATGGGCAGAAGATATGGACATTTTTCCAAAGAAAACATCCAGATGACTGACAGACACATGAAAACCTGCTCAACATCACTCATCATCAGGAAAATACAAATCAAAACCATGATGAGATAACCACCTCCCACCTGTCAGAATGGCTAAAAGAAACAACACAAGAAACAACAGGTGTTGGTGAGGATGTGAAGAAAGGGGAACCCTCTTACACTGTTGGTGGGAATGCAAACTGGTGCAACTACTCTTGAGAACAGTATGGAGGTTCCTCAAAAAGTTAAAAATAGAACTACCCTATGATCCAGCAATTGCACTGCTAGGTATTTACCCTTTGGGTAAATACTCAAAGGGGTGCACACACCCCAATGTTTATAGCAGCATTATCAGCAATAGCTAAACTGTTAGAAAAACATCTTAAGAGGCAACTTGAGGTAGGGTGTGCAAGAAGATAAAATAAGTGAAACTTTCATAATTTGTCACTTAATTGTTGTGTGCAAGGAATAGTAAAGAATTCCTCAAGGTCTGATATGATGGAAGGCCAGAGCTCAGGTTGGCAGAAATAACTAAGGTATAGTCAGGAACAAAGATGTTTAATTAGTATTCTATATTGTAATGATGTAATCCACCACTACCCACCTTCTCTAAGCCCCAAGTAATTTCTACTACCATACATAAAACCTTCAGTTTGGTCTTTATTGTGGAAATTAAGGAAAAGAGATAAATTTTGGGGCTGAGTTGACAAGGTGAAGCACAGGATAACATACTCAGTAAGGTGAAATGACCCCAAATAGAATCAATTCAGTACATTATAGCTAGAGGGGACAATGGGGGCATAAGCACACCAGGAATTCATAGTTTTGAGAAAAGCATGAGACTATTTATGATTAATTAAGCCAATGTATACCCCAAAATGTCTATGGACACCTGGGTACAAGGAAGCATTTTGTAGGGAACCAACAATAGGAAAATTATCCTAATTGAATATAAAATCATGTACAAATCCATAAAGGCATAAGAACATCATAATAAGTCATTCAGAAGCAAAGGAAGGATGTTAGCTGAGATTGTTTCAAGTTTGAAATTAAAGAGAATTGAGGCTCATTTAGATAATGGAGATTCTAGAGACCTGTATAGTAAGGTGATGAGTCTTGAGCTTAGGAAGACCCCTGGGCTAAAAAGAATATTTTAGGACTCATAAGGATATTACTGGTAATTGAAATTATGGGGAAGGTATTCACCTACACCACAGGAACAGGTATCAATTATACAAGTCTAAAACTCTGCATTGACCACAAATATGCTTCGGTATTATAGATTGATTTTTTCTTCTTTAATGTTCCTCCATTGAAGTGGTATATATATCCAAAAATTTCCTAGAATTACTAATAGAAAATTTTTCTTAGCTTTAACCTTACCTATTAAATTGATCACATTTCTAAACTCTACCAGCCAAGGTTGTAAGGGGATCCCACAATGGAGTCACACACATTCATATCACTCAGTTTCTTGGGGTAATTGTTTATGGTTGGAAACTGGAAGAAATTATCAAAATACATGAACTCAAATGATACTTCTCCTTACAGGCAAAATAAAGTTGCAGGGATCATATTTACCCTTTTGCCTAAAACAGCCAAATGCCAAACAAAATATATGGAACAACAGTTTTCAAGGCATTTGACAAATCAAGCAGTGAAGGATAGTGATTCAGAAAGACTATAAATTGTTTCAGCTTACTACCCTGAGAGAATTTATAGGCCATAGTATAAGCTGGTAGTGGGGGAAGTAGAGGCAGACTTCTGTAGACTCCAAGAGTTGAGTGGATGGAGCTCAGAGTTCAAGGAGATCAAGGCAGCTGTAGTACATAGGAGAGAGTATCCTACAGAGAACCCTAGAAATTTGCAGATTTCCCCTTGAATAACTAGTTGAGCATTATATGCTTATAAGAAAACTACCTTAGGCCAAGAAAAGTTACAATAGTATCTGGTTGTTACACAAGACATGTTCCTACAAGACAGAATGAAAAACCTCATAATTTGTAGACTCAGAAAAGTCTTGTCTCAATAGGGGATTAATTAAATATAGACCAACATAGCTCTGGCTCTACCTAACATCTTGAAAGCAGTACTCAAAAGGATCAGACTGGTTTCCAAGTAACATAACTGTAACCCAGAACAAATCTCAAGACTATTTATAGGAATATAAAAATACCGAGCACCAAAGAAGGTAAAATTCACAATGTATGACATCCAATAAAACATCACAAGGCATGTAAAAAAGCAAAAAAATACAACAATAATGAGAAAAATCAACCAGTTGAAACTGACATGGAACTGCCACAGAGGTTAGAATTAGCAGACAAGTACATTAAGCAATTATTACAACTGTTTTCCATATGTTAATAAATTATGTAGAGGCATTGAAGGACACAAAATAGAAATCTAGAGACAAAAACTACAATGCCTGAGAAGAGAAATGCATAGGATAGTATTAATGATGGATTTGATATTTCATAAACAAAGATTAGTGAATGTTTATTCAAAGAAATAGAAACTATCCAAAATGAAAGACAAAGAAAAAGAATTTTTAAAGTGAAAAGAGTTTCAGTAAGCTATGAGATGTCTTCAAGCAGCCTAATATATGTCACATGTGATTCCCTGAAGGACAGGAGAAAGAGAAGAGAACAGAAAAAATATTCAAAGAAATGATGGCTGATTTTTTTTCCAAATTTAGTGTAAACTGTACACAAAAAATGTACAAGAATCTCAACAGACCACAACCTCAAGAAATACAAAAAACTACACCAGCACATATCATAATCGAATTGCACAAAACCAGTAATAAAGAGAAAATCTTAAAACTAGCCAGACATTGAAAAAACGTACATACAAAGGAACAAAACTAAGGTTGACAACAGATTGAAATCAAAGACAGTAGAGTAACATGTTTTAAAGTAACGTGACCTGGGGAAGTCAACAAGGTGAGGCACAGGATAACCAACACTCAGTAAGGTGAAATGAATTTTATAAACAGTTATGTCTTTTAAAAGAGTCCAAAGTAAAGACTTTTTCAGACATATAGAAGTTGAAAAAGTCATCACCAGCAGACTTGCACTATAAGAGATGTTAAAGGAAGTTCTTTGGGCAGAGGAAAAATGACACCAGGTGAAAACAGGAAACTACTCAAAGGAACATTTCCAGAAATGGTAACTACCTGAGGGAACATATGAGATTTTTTTCGTATTTTTAAAACATTTGTAAATGACAAGTGACTGTTTAAGCAAACAATGTATAGCAATGCAGTGCATAGTTTCTAGATATCTATAACTAGAATGTATGACCACATTAGCATGAAAGCCAAGAGAGAAGAAATATATTATATGACTTTGTACTACATGTGAAGTAACTCACTTGAAGACATATTCAACATTGTCTTAGAGGTTCCAACCAATGTAATAATGAGAGGAAAAAAAGATACAGATTGGAAAAGAAGTAAAATTGTCTTTATTGGCACACAACATTATCATCTGTGTAGAAAATCCAGTGAAATCAATAAAGAAGCTAATAAGTAAAATTAGCAAGTTTACATAATAACAACACTAATATGCAAAATATTTCTATATACTATCAATTATTGTATATTGAAGTTAAGAAAAAATTGCCTATACAATATCATAAAAATATGAAATACTTGCAAGTCCTGTATACTGAAAAACCACAAAACATTACTTAAAGAAATTAAGTCCTGAATAAAGAAAATGATGTACCTTGTTTTTGGATCAGAAGATTCAATATTGTTGAGATATCATTTTTTACCCGGATTGATCTAAAGATTCCACACAATACTAATCATTTGAAAGCAATTAACAAGCATATGTTAAAAATCCACAAGAAAATGCAAAGGACATAGAATAGCTAAAACAGCTGTGTAAAGGAAGAATATAGTTAAAGATATAGTAATCAAAATAATATGGCATTCGATCAAGATATATCAATAAATCAATGGAACTGAACAAGGAGTACAGAAACAGACCTACATTTACTGACAACTGCCTTTTTACAAAGTTACTGAGACAATTCAACATAGTCTTTTCAACATATGTATATTCAGATAAATGAAATTTGACCCTTATCTTGGACCATATGCAGAAATTAATGCAAAAGTACCATAAATCTAAGTGTAGAACCTAAAACCACAAAACTTTGAGAAGAAAGCATAGGAAAAAAATCTTTGTGAAATTGGAATGGACAAATATTTCTTAGGCACAGCACCAAACGCACAAGAAAAAAAAAGACAGACTGGACTTCATCAAAATGTAAAACTTCTGCTCTTCTAAAGACACTATTAAAAAAATCAAAATACAAGCCACACACCGGAAGAAAAAGTTTGTAAAGTATATATTTAATAAATTGTACCCAGAATATACATTGAAAAAAATCTCCAAACTCTATATTATATATATAAATATCCCAACAAAAAATGGGCAAAATATTTGAATGGGCAATGCACCTAAAAATATATGCAAATGGTAAATAAACAATGAAAAGGTGCTCGACAGCATTAGTTATTCATGAAAGGCAAAACCACAAGATACCACTACATACCTATTAGAATCGCTACAGTTTTCAAGTTGATCATGTTATGTATTGACAGGGGTGGTGAGAAACTGGAATTTTCATACACTACTGGTGGAAAGGTAAAATGGTACAATCACTTTAGAAAATATTCTGTCAATCTCTTAAAGAATTAAACATCTGACTACCATAACATCTAGCTGTTATACTGCTAGGTATTTACCCAGACGTAGCAATTCCTGATCATAGCTACCTTATTATGATGATACTGGTTGTATATAGCCCTATAAGGACCTTTTTCCTTATGTCTCCACTAGGTTACACTCAAAGAAGAATAGCATTTTTCTTGTTACTCCATCTGGTTATTTCAACTATTTACTGCCTTTGAGAGGATGACAACCTAGAGGGCATCAGACTCCTCACCTCCTCACTTTGTGTCTCTTTTTCTTGGTCCAGAACACGGGCTTTTCATGTACTCTTCACCTCTAAGGACTTACCCTAAACATTCTCCTCCTTTTCCTTCCCATGGACACATTATAATAGACAGATGTAAGAAAGACACTAATGATCAAAAAACCAAGATTCAAAAATATGTTTGATAGTAACAATCGTAACTCAATTCAACAAGTATCTATAACAGACAAGCAGTGGGCCAGGTTCTAAGACGTAAAGATGAACAGATAAAATTTATACCCTCAAAGAGCATGTAATCCATAAATAATTTAAGGGTTACAGTATAAGTATACAGAAACATTTCTGGAAAAGAGAAAATTGGTAGACTATCCAGAAAGAAAAATCAATAAGGAAACATTAGACTTAAAATACACCTTAACACCAGATGGACCTGCCTGACATATATAGAACATTCCATCCAACGGCAGCAGAATACACATTCTTCTCAAGTGCACAAGGAACATTCTGCAGAATATGTTATATATTAGGCCACAAAAAAAGTCTTTAAAAATTTAATAAGACTGAAATCATAGCAAGCATTTTTTCCCACCACGTTATGAAACTAGAAATCAACTACAAGAAGAAAACTAACATATTCACAAATATATAGAAATTAAATAACACATCCCTGAACGATCAATGGATTGAAGAGGAAATCAAAGGGGATATTGGAAAAATACCTTGAAACAAATGAAAAGGGAAACACACATACCAAAACTAATGGAAGCAGCAAAAGCAGTTCTGAGAAGGAAGTTTATAGCAATAAATGCCTACAGTAAGAAAAAAGAAAGATCTTGAATTTAACTTTATGCCTTAAGGAACTAGAAAAAGAACAAACTAAGCCTAAAGTTAGTAGAAATAAACAAAGATCAGAGCAGAAATAAATGAAATGGAGACTAGAAAGACAATAGAAAAGATCAGTGAACCTAAGCTATTTTTTTGAAAAGGTAAACAAAATACACAACTCTTCTGCTAGACTTACCAAGAAAAAAAGAGAGAGAACACAAAATTAAAAATGAAAAAGGATACATTATAATTGACACCATAAACATATAAAGGGTCATAGAAATCGACTATGAATGAGTATATGCCAATAAATTAGATAACCTACAAAAAATGGATAAATTCTAGAAACACAACCCACCAAAACTGATCATAAAACAATAGAAAATCTGAACAGACCAATTACTAGTAAGGAGATTGAAGCAATAATCAAAAATCTCCCAACAAAGAAAATTCCAGGACCAGATGATTTTAGGTGAATCATACCAAACATTTAAAGAAGAATCTATACCAATCCTTCTCAAACTCTTCCAAAAAATTGAAGAGGAAGCAGTGCTTCCAAACTTATGGTACAAGGCCAGCATTACTCTGATACAAAAGCCAGACAAGGACAGTACAAGAAAAAAAAATTGCAGGTCAATACCAGTGATGAATATAGATACAAAATTCTCAACAAAATGTTAGCAAACTGAATTCAACACTACATTAAAAGGATCATCCACCATAATCAAGTGGGATTTATTCCTGAGATGTAAGCACAGTTCAACACACACAAATCCATAAACATGATGTACCACATTAACAAAATTAAAGATAAAAATCATATTGTTGTCTCAATAGATGCAGAGAAAGCATATGACAAAATTCAGCATCCTTTTATAATAAAAAAACACTCAACAAATTAGGTATAGATCAGATGTACTTCAACACAATAAAGGTCATATATTTCAAGCCCACAGCCAATGTCATACTCAATAGTGAAAAGCTGAAAACTTTTCCCTTACCGTCAGGAACATTACAAGGATGCCCACTCTCACCACTTTTATTCAACATAGGGCTGGAAGACCTAGTCACAGCAATGAGACAAGAGAGATAAAGGACATCAAAATCAGAAAGGAAAAAGTAAAATTTTCTGTTTGCAGATGATATGATCTTATATATAGAAAATCCTAAAGACTCCACCAAAAAAAAAAAAATCCCTTAGACCTAAAACAAATTAAGTTGCAGGATACAGAATCAATACACAAAAATCAGCTGTGTTTCTATACACTAACAATGAACTATCAGAAAGAGAAAATGAGAAAATCCCATTTATAGTAGCACTAAAAAGAATAAAGTACTTAGAAATAAATTTTCCAAGGACCAAAGATCTGTACACTGAGAATTATAAACATTGATGAAAGAAATTAAAGAAGACATGAATAAATGGAAAGATATTTCATGTTTGTTGAATGGAAGAGTTATTCTTGTTTAATTACCCATACTATCCAAAAATGATATAATGCAGTGATGATTTAATGCAATTTCTGTAAAAATTCCAATGTAATTTTTCACAGAAATAGAAAAATCTATCCTAAAATGCACATGGAACCATGAAAGACCACAAATAGCCAAAGCAACCATATGAAAGAAGAATAAAACTGGAAGCATCACACTTTCTGATTTCAAACTGTTACAAAAATATCAAAAGATTACCATAATCAAGACAGTATGGTATAAAAACAGACCCATAGATCAATGGAACAGAATTAAGAGCCCAGAAATACACTCATGCATATATGGTTAATTAATTTTTGACAAAGGAACCGAGAATATACAATGGGAAAGGATAGTTTCTTTAGTAGTGTTGGGAAAACTGTATGGCCACATGTGAAAGAATGAAGTAGGACTCCTATCTTACTTCACACACACACAGAAAGAAAAAACTCAAAATGGATTAACACTTGAATGTAAGACCAGAAACCATAAAATTCCTAGAAGAAAACACAAGGGATGAGCTCCTTGACATTGGTCATGGCAATAATTTTTTTTAAAATCTCACCTCAAAAGCAAAAACAAACAAATGGGACTACATCAAACTAAAAAGCTTCTGCCCAGAAAAAGAAGCCATCAACAAACTTAGAAGGCAGACTATAGGATGGGAGAAAATATTTGCAAACCACACATATCCAATAAGGGGTTTATATCTAAAATATACAAGGCACTCATATAACTCAATAGCAAAAAACAAGCAAATAACCTGATTAAAAATGGGCAAAGGACCTGAATAGGTATTTTTCCAATACAATAATCCAACAGGTACATGAAAAGGTGCTCAATATCACTAATCATTAGGGAAAGCAAATCAAAACCACAATATATCACTTCACACCTCTTAGGATATCAGTCATCAAAGATAAGAGATAAAAAATGCTGAGGAGGGTGTAGAGGAGAGAACCCTTATACAGTGTTCATGGGAATGTAAACTGGTACAGCCATTATGGAAAACAGTATGGAGGTTCCTCAAGAATTTAAAAGTAGAACTCCTCTGTGTTCCAGCAATCCTACTTCTGGGTATGTATCCAAAGGAAATGAAATCATTATCTCACAGAGATAGCTGTACTCCCATGTTTGTTGTAGCATTATTCACGATTGCCAAAGTATGCAAACAACCTAAGTGTTCACGGACAGATGAAGAGATAAAGAAAATGCAGTATATGTACGGAATGGAATATTATTCATTCTTTAAAAAGAGGGAAATCCTGCCATTTGTAACAATATCGATGAAACTGGAGGGCATTGTCCTGAGTGAAATAAGCCAGACAGAGAAAGACAAATACTGCATAGTATCATCTATATGTAGAATCAAAAAACAAACTTAAAAA
This sequence comes from Eumetopias jubatus, assembly GCF_037043125.1. Lineage (NCBI taxonomy): Eukaryota > Metazoa > Chordata > Mammalia > Carnivora > Otariidae > Eumetopias > Eumetopias jubatus. Next base: position 39,817,475 of record NW_028274822.1, read on the forward strand.
TGGAACTCAAACTGCTTGCCAGTGGCTGGGGTATGGGTGGGGGAAATGGGAGAACTTTGTATAAGGGCACAAGCTTTCAGCTATAAGATGAATAAGGTCTGAAGACTTAATGTACAACATAATGACTATATTTGATAACATCGTATCGCATAATTGAAATTTGCTAGAAAGTAGAACACATGTGTTTTCACCCCCCAAAAGGGATAAATTTGTAAGGTAATAGATGTATTAATTAACTCCATTGTGGGCAATCAGGGTGGAGAGAATTTCAAGAAAAGATGGTATATGTAAAAGGATACCTTATTTTAGGCTTGCTAAAATAATAGCAAATTCCAAATTCACAATGGTTTTGTTTTGGTTTTAGGACTAGTTCTAGAGATTGTAACTCATCTGGAGCCAAACCTATCCACCTGCACGGTTAACACATCATCAGTGTCATGCTCACCCTCCTCAAAAGGATTCTTTGAAAGGCTCTGATGAGTAAGACAGTACAGAAGGATCACTGGAAATAGGTTATCTGAGATTTCCAATGAATGTAAACAACAAGGTGGCGCACAATATTATGAGATTTTTGTTGATACTCTAACATAAAGAGAGGTAGTTCATAATGGCACAGAACGAAGCTACTTTTATGCACAAGAGATGGTTTTCCTAAAGCTTTTTAAATAAAACAAGAGAAAGATAATTTAAGCTTAGTCTGTGTAAAAGAGTAAAAAACTAAGAGAATATTTAAAGCTCATTTAAAATCAAACCCAACTAAACTAATATCTAGGAAACCTAAACTAAGCTTTTTTGCTCTTAAAATTCCACAGTGTAGGATGTCAAGTCAAAACTATAGAATAAGCAGTTATGTCTCTGCACCAACATGGTAAAAACAATATACAAACATATCAAAACTACAGGATCTGCTACCAGAAATCCAAGTTTGTAAGAATTCTAAAATGCATGGTCCTTCGTATTTAGGTCATTTCCTGGCAAATATTCACTTGGTTAGGCCTCCGAAATGCTTCATAACTTTACGCCACATGGACTCCAAATCATGTTTTTACTGGAGCAGAAGTTCATAGTGAGCTGAAATATGTTGGTTTAAAAATTATTGAAATTCAAATACAATATAGAGGAAAATGTAAGTATTCTTATGAAACAAAATTAAAATGCAGAGCTAAGTTGGTTCACATAAGCCTGTTTTCCAAGTCAAACTTTATCTAGTCAGCAATCTAAAATTAATTAGACTAATTGACAAAGTTTCAAACTTTGAGATTATGTTCATATTCACACATAGTATACATCAGAGAACTCATGAGATTTTTAAGTAACATGACCATTAACCATTTTACACACTATAAGCAAACCATTTACCAGTCACTGTGAGGTCTAATTATTGCTAACAGCTTTGGGCTCATCTTTAGAAGCCTCAGCATATATGTCAATGCCAACTCTCTTCCATTTGTGTAGCTTAGATTTTTAGAACAATAAAAACAAATTCAGAGTCCAGAATGATGAGTGAAATGAATGATTAATTGTACCATTCAAGACCTTCAGTAATATAGATCGAATTTATCCCTTTAGTTTTATCTAGTACCCCACAAACATTTGTTTGTTTATTCAGCGGTCCCTGAGGAGAACCCATGTTTTTCCGTCTTCTGGTTCATCTTTCAAGGTGTAGTTTACAAGGCATTTCATTCGTGAGATGTCACTGAATTCACCACTAGAAATGGCATTTCCCTCCTGAAAACTACAGCTCATCTGTGGCCATATCACATTCAGTGTTGTGATAAACTGTTATTTCCACATTCCTTGAGGCCAAACTGTATTTTGCATTCCAACTTAAGGGATAGGTTGGGGGTCAGAAGGGGGTGGTAATGTGCTACTTTTCCACTTCTGACCACAATATCTGCCATGGTACCAAAAGGGGATGCCTTAAACATAACGAATGAAAATGAGTGTTGAGTGAATAAATGAAAGAGGAAGGTAATTTACACTGTCCATGCAAGGGTTGAAATCTAAGCACCAGGTCTCATTTTAACTTATTTATTTTCTTCCTACCAATACAGTTTCTCCACAATACATCCTTTGGGATCTTAAGAGGTGCTACCAAGTAAAAGATCAAGGGGACAATAAATTTCTGAAATGCTGGATATTAAAACACTAAGCCAGTTTTCCTTTTTTTTTATTTCAGTATACCTGAGACTATTTAATATGCTATTGTGCTTTATAACTCTTGAAAGAGTGGGGTAGAATATTCAGTGGTTACCAGATTTTTGACTACAGAACATTTTTTCTGCAGAAGAAACATTGTCCTCTGAGAAGGAAAGCACACCTAGGATTAAATTTATGCTAATTAAATTAACAAATATGGGAACAGAAAAAAATGAAGTAGGATCCAATTTTATTTTCAGAATAATTTGGGGAGAGGGTACTTCTCATGCTGAATTCTAGGTAGACAAGACTTTGTTTCCTGAAAAGAAAAAGAGCCTCTTATTACCCACAGATTTTTTTTTTTTTTTTTTTTTTGAGGAGTCTAGCGAGATCACAGAGCTTGATCAGTCATTCAGTGGAGGAGTCACATGGACTTTTTTTTTTTTTACTAATGGCTAGAATAAGACTTTTGAAAATTTTTCCTCCCTTAAAATATATTGGTTTAGGGTTAGTCATCCTCTTTTTAAATTACTATGTTAAATGCAAAATTAAAGTATCACTTTCTCTTTATCATTTGATGTGTTGCCAAAGATGTGACTATTTTCCTGGTAAATATAAATTACATTACACCACATTTTCTGAAAGGCAGCCTAGTTATCCACCTAGGGTTCATTTGTCTTTCCCCAGTCTCCTCTGTCCCAGCATAAAGGCCTGTGGCTGCTTTGGTCTCTCTGAATTTCTAACTTACTTTTTTGGAAATCTGATAATATTTGAAATACCAGTTAAAATCTAGCAATATAATGTTTCTTATGAATGCTCCCCCGCCAAAAATCTAATAACATTGCATAGAAAAAGACAAAAGTAACAATTTTCTTTCTTCAAAACCACTCAGCTATGCAATCTTTAGTTCTTTTAGACCTTCAGAAGGTATGATCAGTATGCATAGGAAAAGTCATGTCTCTTACTTCACTTTGCAAGAGTGCACTGCAGAGCATTAATAGCTGCATTGCCTTGTTAATAAACTTCAGTCAAAATGCTTTGGGAGATAATTTGATTAAAAAAAGAATAAAAAACACCGAAGCTGAAATATTGCTTTTATAAGCTGCAAGATCAATTCACCATGTGCTTTTTTAATCAACTGAAATATATACATTTAAACAGAAAACACAGATGACTTAACATCCTCCCATATCACGTCCATGAGCGTGACTAGTTCCTTGTAATTTTTTTTCTAATACTCTCTTGTGCTCTGACTTATGGGGGAAAAACTTTCCATGAAAAATGTGTGCTACTTTTCCACTTTTGGCCTTGTATGTGCTTCTTCTCTGCCTTAATTACAATATAAATCAACTGCAAAAAAAGATTTACAGTGATTACACCTCACTTAGAGAGCTGTGAAGATTGATCTGGAAGTGTATGTTTGTCAAGCTCTGTGTCTACTTCTCATCTTGACTAGTTCTAAAGTGAATCCCAGGACAACATATTCAAAAAGAAGTAAATGTGGGAGGGAAAAGCCCTGGCATATCACTCTCTTCTTTGTATTCTCACTGAATATGCCAACAACTTACTGTTAGAAAACTCTAGGGCAAAAGGCTTTTCAAAAAATTGTGAACTTCAAATCCATTTAGTACATTAGGAGAAAATATTACCATGGCTACTGATTATTTGCCATTTTCTCTCTATGTACCCAACTGGGTGAAATAGAAATTGGAACACAAACCTTCCTGTTTCAAATGGATTAATTCTTTTCTTTTTTTAAGATTGATTGTATTTATTTATTTATTATTCATTTATTTATTTTAGAAAGAGAAAGAAAGCACATGTGTGTTCATGTGTGCGAGTGGGCTTAGGGGCAGAGGGAGAGGGAGAGAGAGCAGACTCCATGCTGAGGGTGGAGCCCAACATGGGGCTTGATGCCATGACCCTGAGATCATGACATGAGCCAAAATCAAGAGTCCCACACTCAACAGACTGAGCCACCCAGGCACCCCTCCTGTGGATTAACTCTTATCACTGCCAATAAGAATTTATTAAGGACCTATATTCAGGTCACTGTGCTCGTTTCTTGGAAAGAAGTTAACCAGTCCTCACCTTTAGGAAGTTTGTCTTTTTTCTAGGGTAAATTCATTCATCAATGTGATCACACCAAGCAGAACAAAAACATACAATTAAGAAAAAAAGCTGACACAATATAATGCATCCTTTCACATTGTATCAAGTCTTATAACTTGACCTAACTTTCTGTACCTCTACAGACATCTGTCCTGCCCATCCCGTTGCCGTTCAGGCAGGCTGGTTCAACTCTGGTCTAAAGGATCAAGGAGATGAAATAGCATGCCTTTTAGATTTATTTGTGTTGGATTTCTTTGAACGCCAACTTGACTGCTTCACTGAAAAAGTGACCTCAGTGATTCCTTCTTGATGAAATGTAATAAGCCTCTAATAAATTATTAGGAGAGCTATTTACTAATTTGCCCTTTTAAAAATGGACTTACCTTTCCAAACAACACTCCTGAAAAAATCATGTTTTCCTGTTCAATTGTTCCCTAGTCTTATTGTTTCCCTACAGTGAAAATGCTCCTATCAAAGAGTCAAGTGCCAAAGATTTTCACTCTCAGTTCATGTGAGGACTCAGAAAGGATTGTAATCATACTTTAAAAATAAAGTATATTCTCAAATCTAGAAATTAGCCAGTAATTGAAATTATCATCACAGTATTTTAACTGATGACCATTGAACTCTTTTCTGGCAAACGGCTCATAGAGCATTAATTGCATGTCACATTACAGATCTGCAAAGTTAAGTTCTGTCTTGTCCTTGGGACTGTGAGTTCTAAAGTAACTTTGTAAGTGTGTTTTAGGGTACAAAAGAAATCATGAAACTGCAA